>NC_138311.1:11597500-12115000 GCF_965601325.2 Salmo salar | reverse complement strand
AAGCTTATTAAAGATCAGTGATACTATCAAGAGCAGTGTGCAATCTAAAGTGTTACTAAAATAATATACTGTACAAGGAATTGTTTTTACTGAATGTCCTGTAAAGCAAGAGCCCATTTCTGAACTCTTATTTCTTTAAATGAGTTATTTCCATATATTTTTAAGAAAGGACTGTTTACGCTAAACTATTTGTACCATTCCCACAGTTGCTCTTTTAACTGTATATTATGTCTATCATAGTTCACAAATTAGTATAATTTTGTAGTGAAGTGAAATAAATGGTTACATTTTTAAAAAATAACTTTGTCCTTTTAGATTTGTAATTTTTTTAAAGTAGTAACTTATTACACAATAGTAAGCAAGGAGGATCTGGGATTGAGTTTGGTTTAGGGAATACTGCAGACTCTTTGCTAACGTGAGGTAAACATTACAATGGCATCTTAATAACTGCTCTGGATATCTCATGTTGCATACTGAGCAGATGACAAACGACCAGAGTTTGTGTTTCTGACTGGTTCACCCAAAGTCTTCCTGGGGTCTGGCACGACCGAGTCACACTTGCAAGGAGACTCTCTCCTTTGAAGGCTGGCATAACTCAAAATGTGACATAACTCAAAAAATGTACATTTTCTTTAAAAAGCTCTGTATTATAACATCAGCCGCTGGACTGTTTTTTTGGCAAGCCATAAAACAGCTGTGATGCACACAAAATAATTAAGAACCCTTAAAAACTCTAAGTGAGGTTTTGGTCATTTGGGATAGAAGTTAAGATTTTAGAAGCCCCTTTTTATAAAGGCAAGTGGACACCTGCTTAAAGTAAAGACTCTGGCCTTGGTCTGAAGTGGAATAGTTGGATTAGTGCAGGCTGTAGTATTGCACATGCAGCCTCTACTCCCATTGTCCCTCTGCGTTTGCCCTCCTGTTGTAGGACTCAAGAAAGAGGGTAAACTCTCATGGAAGACTGAAGTGACTTGTGCCACGTGTAGGGTTTATATAATGGCTGTCTATTCACCTTTAGAAAGGACAAGGTTCATCCAACTCAAGTGTTTGGACACTGAGCTTCAGAACGGTTTTCTTTGCTAATGAGCGACTTAATTCAGTGAGTGGGCCCCTAACATACCCACCACCCTTCAGTTATACTCAACAATTTACCACTTTACTCAAATCCATTATGTTAAATGGCATAAAAGAGTAGCTAGACACAAACATAGCCATGATATAAAGCATAGACTTTTAAAATGAAGCAACATGTTTGACAGATTCCTTTTTCCACTGTTGAGCAGCCTCTGTGTTTACAGAGCTGGGAGGTTCAGGGTCCCTACGGTCCAGTCTGTTCAGAGTGACACATTGAGCCGCCTGGCCTCCCCTGTTTATTTTTAGAGGCCGCCGTCCAGGGTTCAGCTGTCGTCAGGCAGCAATAAGCCATGCCTGCACACCACCTCCCCCGACGTAAAACCTTCAACAGAGGCACAGTCAAGTCACCTACCAGAGTTAAACAGTGAGTTGAAATTCTGCCTGGAGTTAAGCCACCCGACTCACTCACATTCTCAACTCACAGACTGACTGTTGGTCCTAGACCCTAGTCTGTCTGCTTCCTTGTAACCCATGAAAGAAGCTTTATTCTCAGGCCATAGGTGTGGAGTCCTACCGCTTTCAAATACTGTTCAAAAAGGTTATTAATAGCCATGTCACGGGTCCACTGAGCCATAAGTCAACTTACATCAAAGAAAATGAAAACACCTTTTCATTTGTCTAGTGCATGTGTGTGGTCACTACAGTACCAGTCAAAAGTTTGTAGAATAATAGTGAAGACATCAAAACACATAAGGAATCATGTGGTAACCACAAAAGTGTTAAATCAAAATATGTTATTTTAGATTCTTCATATTAGCCACCCTTTGCCTTGATGACAGCTTTGCCAAGAGTGTGCATTCTCTCAACCAGCTTCACCTGGAATGCTTTTCTAACAGTCTTGAAGGAGTTCCCACATATGCTGAGCGCTTGTTGGCTGCTTTCCCTCTGTGGTCCAACTCATCTCAAGCCATCTCAATTGGGTTGAGATCGATGATTGTGGAGGCCAGGTCATCTTATGCAGCACTCCATCACTCTCCTTGGTCTAATAGCCCTTACACAGCGTGGAGGTGTTTTGTGTCAAGTGATAGTCCCAATAAGCACTGCAGAATGGTGTATCGCTGCAGAATGCTGTGGTAGCCATGCTGGCTAAATAAATCACTGACAGTGTCACCAGAAAAGCACCATCACACCACCTCCTTTATGCTTCACGGTGGGAACCACACATGCTGAGATCATCCGTTCACTTACTCTACGTCTCACAAAGATACGGTGGTTGGAACCAAAATCTCAAATTTGGACTCATCAGACCAAAGGACAGATTTCCACCGGTCTAATGTCCATTGCTCGTGTTTCTTGGCATGAGCAAGTCTCTTCTTATTATTGGTGTCCTTTAGTAGTGGTTTCTTTGCAGCAATTTGACCATGAATGCCTGATTCACGCTGTCTCCTCTGAACAGTTGATGTTGAGATGTGTCTGTTACTTGAACTCTGTGAAGCATTTATTTGGGCTGCAATTGGAGGTGCAGTTAACACTAATTAACTAATCCTCTGCAGCATAGGTAACTCTTGGTCTTCCTTTCCTGTGGCGGTCCGATGAGAGCCCATTTCATCATTGCGCGTTTTTGCGACTGCACTTGAAACTTTCAAAGTTCTTGAAATTTTCCAGATTGACTGACCTTCATGTCTTAAAGTAATTATGGACTGTCGTTTCTCTTTGCTTATTTGAGCTGTTCTTGCCATAATATTACCTAATAGGGATATCTTCTGTATACCACCCCTACCTTGTCACAGCACAATTGATTGTCTCAAACACATTAAGAAGGAAAGAAATTCCACAAAATAACTTAACGGCACACCTGTCAATTGAAATGCATTCCAGGTGACTACCTCATGAAGCTGGTTGAGAGAATACCAAGAGTGTGCAAAGCTGTCATCAAGGCAAAGGGTGGATACTTTTGAAGAATTTGAAATATAAAATATATTTTGATTGAACACTTTTTTTGGTTACCACATGATTCCATATGTGGTTTTTTCATATTTTTGATGTCTTCACTATTATTCTACAATGTAGAAAATAGTAAAAATAAAGAAAAACCCTGGAATGAGTAGGTGTGTCCAAACTTTTGACTGGTACTGTACATTATTCATGATAATGATATTGATCAGTATTATACTCAAGGCTATATTTGAATCAGAAATTGGTATACTGTGGAACCTACGACTTATTCAATTAAATGTCTGTTTTTGTCACGTCCTGACCAGTATAAAGATTATTTGCTATTGTAGTTTGGTCAGGACGTGGCAGAGGGTATTTTGTTTATGTGTTTCGGGGTGATGGTTTATGTAGTAGGGTGTTTGATTTATTATTTCCGGGTTTTTTGGTCACTGCTCTATGTTAGTCTATTTCTATGTTATTTCTAGTTAGTCTGTTTCTATGTTTAGTTAATTGGGGTGTGGACTCTCAATTGGAGGCAGGGGTTGTCTTGTTGCCTTTGATTGAGAGTCCTATATATTAGGGTGTGTTTGTGATTTATGGGAGGTTGTGCTTGTTTAGCTGTCTATGCCTGACAAGACTGTCTTTTCGTCGTTCGTGATTTTTGTATACGTGTTTGGTTTTCCTTCTTAATCCTATTAAAAGAAGATGAGTATACAACCCGCTGCGTTTTGGTCCACTATTCCAGACGACAACCGTTACAGTTTTAACATCAAAAAAGAGCAATGATTTGGGAATGCAACTTTCTGTCCTGTGAATCTGAGCCTTATCTCAGCAAGCAGACAAGTAACATAACTTAAATCCATATTAGGGTGATGACTACATTGGTGACACAGTGGCACCATAATATCTCCAAACTTCACTCCCACAAATTTCCAAAAGGCATTGGATTGGTGTAGGCATGGGCTAGAGGGAGTTTCAACTATATTTCTTATATCAGTCATTTCCTTTAAATCACTGAAGAGAAGTGAACAAGGGCACAATTCGGGTGACAGGAGTTTATTATTGGGATGCAACCTGTATCAGAATAGAGTACCACCAGTCATAATACCCATAAAACCTCGCGGTCAAACGGAAATGGTTCCAATAGTTTTTCCACCATTCATTTTTTCCCATAGGGGATTTTAGAAACACTTAATAAGGGCTGTGTTTCATGTAGGCTTTCCCTGGCGGGATGTTTTGATAACCGTGTAAATCTCTCTAGGAGAAGGTGACTTTTTATTAACATATTCACCTGTATTTACCCCCCAAAATGAAATGCTAATTAGCTGCTAATGTGGCTATCATAAAGAACTACAAATGCCATGATGATGATCTGAACGAGACTGCCAAATCGAGGAAAAGGTAATAATCTCTGGATTAACTAAATGTAGTAATGAATCAACTGGCTACATTTCTTTAAATGGACAATTCTGTGAGCTGTCTTGTGCAAATTTTCAATTGACAATACCTGTTAGCAAAGGTGTCAGCTAGAGAGCACTTGCAGGAGCTTGCAGGTATTGTACTTTTGCATGATGTCTACTTTGATGCTAATTTGCATTTTCGAGAGCAAATGAAAGCGAATATATCGATAAATCACCTTGTCCGAGAGAGATTTGCATGGTTATCCAAATGTCATGCCAGCGTAAGCCTACATGAAACACAGCCCTTATTTTAAATGTTACTAAAATCCCCTATGGGAAAAATGAATGGTGGAAAAACTATTGGAACAATTTCCTTGTTTGACCGCTAGGTTTTATTGGTATTATGACAACTCCACTGTGTGTCACACACTGATCTTTTTCACCTGTCTTTGTGCTTGTCTCCACCTGCCTCCAGGTGTCACCCATATTCCCCATTATCCCCAGTATATTTATACCTGTGTTCTCTGTTTGTCTGTTTCCAGTTCGCTTTGTTCGTCAAGCCTACCAGCGGTATCGCCTTGCTCCTGTTTTGTTCCTGTTTTCTAGTTTTCCCGGTTTTGACCATTCTACCTGCCCTGACCCTGAGCCTGCCGTTCTGTACCTTATGGACTCTCATCTGGATTACTGACCTCTGTCTGCCCTTGACCTGTAGTTTTGTCTGCCCCTTGTTCTAGTAATAAACTTTTGTTACTACGACATTGGCTGCATCTGGGTCTTCTCCTGAAACGTGATAGTATGAACTGGCCATGACTGACCCAGCAGACTCAGACCAGCTCCACAATGCTGTCTCTCTCCAAGGAGGCACCATTGGAAGACACGAGGAGCTACTTCAATGTCTTGAATACATAATTTGAACATTCACAGTGTATGAGATGAGATTGGAGATGGTTAGAGCTGCCCTGCCCTATAAAAAAACACAAAATGTGAGTTTGGTATCACACGAAGCATTGCCTGATGTGAATAATGCCTCAAACAAAAGAGATCTCAGAAGACCTAAGATTAAGAATTGTTTACTTGCATAAAGCTGGAAAGGGTTACAAAAGTATCTCTAAAAGCCTTGATGTTCATCAGTCCACGGTAAGACAAATATAAATGGAGAAAGTTCAGCACTGTTGCTACTCTCCCTAGGAGTGGCCGTCCTGCAAAGATGACTGCAAGAGCACAACACAGAATGCTCATTCAGGTTAAGAAGAATACTAGAGTGCCAGCTAAAGACTTACAGAAATCTCTGGAACTTGCTAACATCTCTGTTGACGAGTCTACAATACATAAAACGCTAAACAAGAACAGTGTTTATGGGAGGACACCACAGAAGAAGTCACTGCTGTCAAAAAAAACAAATCTGAAGTTGGCAAAAGAGCACCTGGATGTTTCACAGCACTACTGGCAAAATATTCTGTGGACAGATGAAACTAAAGTTGAGTTGTTTGGAAGGAACACACAATACTGTTTGGAGAAAAAAGGGCACAGCACACCAACATCAACCTCATCCCAACTGTAAAGTGTGGTGGAGCGAGCATCATGGTTTGGGGCTGCCTGGACAGCTTGTTATCATTGATGGAAAGATTAATTCCCAAGTTTATCAAGACAGGAGAATATTAGGCTATCTGTTCGCCAAATGAAGCTCAGAAGTTGAGTGATACAACAGGACAACAACCTAAAACACAGAAGTAAATCAAGAACAGAATGGCTTCAACAGAAGAAAATACGCCTTCTGGAGTGGCCCAGTCAGACTCCTGACCTCAACCCGATTTGAGACGCTATGGCATGAACTTAAGAGAGCGGTTCACACCAGACATCCCAAGAATACTGCTGAACTGAAACAGTTTTGTAAAGAGGAATGGTCCAAAATTCCTCCTAACCGTTGTGCAGGTCTGATCCGCAACTACAGAAAACGTTTGGTTGAGGTTATTGCTGCCAAAGGAGGGTCAACCAGTTATTAAATCCAAGGGTTCACATACTTTTTCCACCCTGCACTGTGAATGTTTACACGGTGTGTTCAAAAAGATATGAAAACATATAATTGTTTGTGTTATTAGTTTAAGCAGACTGTTTGTCTATTGTTGTGACTTAGATGAAGATTACATTTATTTTTACCAATTTATGCAGAAATCCAGGTCATTCCAAAGGGTTCACATACTTTTTCTTGCCATTGTAGGCTGTCCCCAGCCGAACGGCTATACAGGCTTCACATGAAGAGTTGCCTGTATTGCGGGACTACTGGTCATTTTGTGGCCACCTGTCCACTAAAATACCAGGCTCATCGGTCGGAGCGAGTACTCTAGTGGGCCATACGGAGAACTTCCCTTTCCCCTTACTCGCACCCCTTTTCATGCCATCTTGCTGTGGGGGAACCAGTCAATCTCTCTGGGTACTCATTAACTCTGGGGACGATGAGAGCTTTATGGACGCTACCCTGGCATACGAGCTGGGCATCCCCACTCAGCCCCTCTCCATTCCCATGGACGTTAGCGCCAGGCACTCTATAGGCCGGGTCACCCACAATACCACCCCCATCAACCTCCATGTGTCTGGGAACCACAGCGAGACGATCCAATTCCTGCTTATTAAGTCTCCTCAGGTTCCTGTGGTATTGGGATTCTCTTGGCTCCAGCGACACAGTCCCCTTATTGACTGGTCTGCTGGTGCCATCATGAGTTGTATCCTGTTCTGCCACGCTTATTGCCTGAAGTCAGCGCAGCCTGCCCCGGGACGTCTTCCTGGGGGCTCGAAGTTGCCCCGGACCTGTCCGCCATTCCCGCGGAGTACCAGGACCTCCGGGAGGTGTTCAGTAAGGCTCGGCCACTTCGCTTCCGCCACACCGACCCTATGACTGCGGGATCGACCTTCTCCCAGGCACCACTCCACCCCGGGGACAAGTGTACTCTGTCAGGTCCGGAGACCAAGGCTATGGAGACCTACATTGAGGACTCCCTAGCTGCAGGGTTCATCTGTCTTTCTGCCTCCCCTGCTAGCGCAGGGTTCTTCTTTGTGGAGAAGGACAAAACTCTGCGCCTGTGCATCGACTACCGGGGCCTCACCAACATCCTGGTGAAGAACCGCTACCTCCTACCACTCATCTCTTCTGCCTTCGAGCTGCTCCAGAGGGCCACCGTGTTCTCCAAGCTGGACCTACGGAACGCCTACCATCTGGTGCGGATACAGGAAGGGGACGAGTGGAAGACTGCCTTCAACACAGCCAGCGGTCACAATGAGTATCTGGTCATGCCATTTGGCCTTGCCAACACCCCTGCTGTTCCAGGCTCTGGTGGATGATGTTCTCTGCAACATGTTGAACTGGTTCGTCTTCATCTACCTCAAAGACATCCTCGTTTTACCCCGCTCCACCCAAGAACACATGCTCTACGTCCGACAAGTTCTCCAACGCCTCCTGGAGAACCAGATTTTTGTGAAAGCAGAGAAGTGCGAATTCCATCACTCCACCATCCCCTTCCTGGGTTACATCATCGCTGCAGGCAGTGTACAGATGGATCCCGGGAAGGTGAGAACGGTGGTGGATTGGCCACAGCCTTACATCCAAAGTGCAACTTCAACGTTTCCTGGTATTCGCCAACTTTTATAGCCGCTTTATCTGGGGTTACAGCACCCTGGCCTTTCCCCTATCTGCCCTCACCTCTCCTAAGGTTCCGTTCATGTGGTCCCCAGCTGCTGACCGTGCGTTCCGGGATCTCAAACACCATTTCACCACAGCCCCCATCTTGGTTCATCCTGACCCGTCCCGCCAGTTCGTGATGGAGGCCGACGCTTCAGATGTCGTAGTGGGGGCTGTCCTGTCCCAGCATTCTGCCCTGGACCTTAAGCTGCATCCCTGCGCCGCATTCTCCCATCGCTTCAATGCCACGGAGAGGAACTACGATGTGGGGAATCGTGTGCTTCTCGCAGTGAAAATGACATTGGAGGAATGAAGTCACTGGCTGGAGGGGTGGAACAGCCATTAATTGTGTGGACAGACTACAAGAACCTGGAATATCTCCGCACCGCTAAGCATCAATTCCAGGCAAGCTAGGTGGGCCCTGCTTTTCACCCGGTTCAACTTCTCCCTCTCATACCGACTGGGATCCAACAATGTCAAGCCGGATGTGCTGTCACTCCGCTATAGCCCCGCGGCTACACCCCCGGAACCCGAGACCATCCATCCCACCTTGTGCCTGGCGATGGCACTCAGCTGGGGAATAGGGATGCAGGTTCGTGAGGAGAATCATTCCCAGCCGAACCCCAGTGGGGCCCAGATAACCGGATGTTTGTTCCTGACGATGTCCGCTCCTCGGTCCTGGAGTGGGCCCACTCCTCCAAGCTTGCCTGCCACGGGGGACCCTGGCCTTTGTGTGAAATCGCTTTTGGTGGCCTACCATGGTTCCTGACATCTCCGCGTTCATCGCCGCATGCACGGTCTACGCGCATAACAAGACTCCCTGGCAAGCTCCGGCTGGTCTCCTGCAACCTCTGCCTGTTCCTCACTGTCCCTGGTCCCACATATCCCTTGACTTTGTCACGGGTCTTCCCCCGTTTGATGGCAACACCGCCATCCTGACAGTAGTGGACCGGTTTTCCAAAGCCGCCCACTTCATTCCTCTCCCCAAGCTACCCTCTGCCAAAGAGACAGCCCAGCACACGGTGCAGCATGTCTTCCGGATCCATGGACTCCCAGTGAACATGGTCTCTGTCCGGGGTCCTCAGTTCTCGTCCCGGTTCTGGAAGGCGTTCTGCACACTCATTGTGTCGTCGGCCAGCCTGTCCTCCGGGTTCCACCCCCACTCCAACGGCCAGTCGGAGCGAGCCAACCAAGACCTGGATACGACTCTTCGCTGCCTGGTCTCCACCAACCTCACCACCTGGAGCAAGCAACTACTGTGGGTCGAATATGCCCGTAACGCCCTTCCTTGCTCTGCCACGGGTCTCTCACCCTTTTGAGTGTTCCCTGGGTTATCAGCCCCCACTCTTCCCAGAGCAAGAGGTCGGCATACCCTCGGCCCAGATGTTTGTCCACCACTGTCGTCGTACCTGGAATAGACCCCGATTGGTCGGCTCTCCTCAAGACCAGCTTCAGGTATCGACAACAAGCGGACCACCACCGGTATGGTCTCGGGCAGAGGGTATGGGTGTCCACCTGAGATTTGCCCCTCCGGGTGGAATCCTGCAAGCTTTCCCTACGGTTTATTGTCCCTTTCCCAATCTCCAAGATACTTAGCCCCTCTGCTGTTCGTCTTCTGTTGTCCCGTACCCTCCGTATACATCCCACTTTTCTAGTATCTAGTATCAAACCCATGTCTCACAGCCCTTTGTCTCCTGTTTCCAGGCCCACCCCTCTCCCCCTGCCTACCCCTCTCCCCCTGTATTCTCTGTTTGTCTGTTGCCAGTTAGTTTTGTTCATCAAGCCTACCATCGTTTTCCCCTTGCTGCTGTCTTGTTCTAGTTCCTGTTTTCCCGGTTTTGACCATTCTACCTGCCCCGACCCTGAGCCTGCCTGCCGTTCTGTACCTTACAGACTCTGATCTGGATTACTGGCCTCTGTCTGCCCTTGACCTGTCGTTTTGCCTGCCCCCTGTTCTAGTAATAAACTTTTGTTACCTCAACACTGTCTGCATCTGGGTCTTCTCCTGAAACGTGATACTGTGGGGTTCTACAGTATTCCCCATAGCTATAATGCATTTGGTCCAATTTAAAGGGGCAATCAGCAGTTGCTACATCCATTTTTGGATTGATAAATGAATTATATGTACCCATTTCATACTTGAAGAATATAACTTATACATTTCTCATGAGCTTAGTTGAACTGTCTTAACCCATTAGAACCCTAATTATAAGCTTGGTTTACTCCAATGTTTGTAAACAAAGTAAATGTAAATAAACACTATAGCCTCAAAACATGGTTTAAACTATAATTGTATATAATGGCTGGTCAGTCCTTGCATCCATTAGCACTGTCTATGAATTTGAGAGTGGTTACTCCAACCAACCCCATCCCTCAGCCTTTTACTGCAACAGGGGCTGCTGATTTCCCCTTTAACTGACTCCAAGAGCAGGAAGTCGCACTCTAGTCTCTCGGATAGGGAAAGCGAAAAAAGAGGAGTGATCAGTGAGTGAGGTGTCATAAATATATTCCATAACAACAACAATGGCACAACGGACGGTATAACAACGTCGTTTTGGTAATACTAGCTAGGTAATCACTTTCCTAGTTCTGGTGCGTTTTCGTAGTAGACTCCTTGCAAGGAAGCGTGAGAAGTTGTTATTATTAGGGAGAAATGGCGGACGGCGGAGGCTTCGAGTTGGGTGATGTTGTCGACCCACCCATTGCGCCGAATATCATCTGTCCCCTTGTCACCGTTTCTGACCTACCCAGCCCGACAGCTGCAGGTAAAACACAACACGTTGAATTTTTACACTGTTCTACCACCTAGCTGTGCAAGAGAATACAGCTGCATTAGGATTATTGTGAGAAACTAGATGTATTCTCAGTACGCTGGCTGGGCTATTTGTGGTTACAATTTGCGTTGCATACACCTGCGTAATTACGCAAACTATAGCATGTTAGTGAACTATATCGATTTGAGCACTTTTATCACTTAATTTATTCGTAATTCACTATTTAATCTAGGTAATGTGTACATCAATGACACATCAAGTCAATATGTGCATGCGTGGATGGTGTGTAATTTATTTATAGTCGCTATGCAACCCAGTGGTAGTGGAAATGGTAGGCAAATCAGTTAGCACAGCATCATCTCATCTGGGTATTTGGAGCTTTAGCTTTGCTCTTTCTCGTCCAGGCCGTAACCTGAAGGAATGGCTGCAGGAGCAGTTCAATAAAAAGCCTGAAGAGCAGAGTGAGGACGCGCTGCTCCACAACGCTGCTTATGTAGGAGACCTGGATACTCTGAGGAACCTGCTGCAGGAGGACAGCTTCAGAGAGTGAGTGAGGGAGGGAGGCCACTGGGCCTTACTGCACACTATCTACCCCCATCTCCAACCTGTTCTGCACCCTTCTCACTTCCCACATTTAATGCGAATATCCTATGCACATACTATATTTAGCAAAGTCAGAAAGCCACTATCTTACCCCTTTCATATCCAACACAGTCATATTCAAGATGTAGACCTATTGCGAGAAAATCCCTTCCACCCTTCTGTATCTCTCCTTAGTTTGTAAATGTGTGTATATTGGAAACACTTTTTAGGATACGGCACCATCGGCAATACCACCCCTTTATTTAACAGCGTCTTGACAGTTAAAATAGTCTACTACAACTGGTATGAGTTCTGAGCGAACATCTCCTATTGGCTGTCAGGCGGATCAACGAGAAGTCTGTATGGTGCTGTGGTTGGCTGCCCTGCACCCCTCTGCGCATCGCTGCCACAGCCGGTCAAGGGGCCTGTGTGGCCTACCTGATAGGCCAGGGGGCGAAGGTGGACCTAGTGGATGTGAAGGGTCAGACGGCCCTCTATGTGGCGGTGGTCAACGGACACCTGGACTGTGTGACCATCCTCCTGGAAGCTGGAGCTGACCCCAACGGCAGCCGCCACCACCGCAGCACTCCCGTCTATCACGCTGCACGGGTAGGCAGGGTGGACATACTCCAAGAGCTCATCAGGTGAGTGCTTTAACTTTCCATGCCAATTAAGTTTATTGAATTGGATGGAATGAAGGAGGCTATAATGGCTATAGGAGGGGTCATCTGCTAGTATTTGTTGATTGAATTGCCTAGGACCAATAATGGAATCAGGTCTCATTTTTATTGGCGAAGGAAGGAAACCAATACATTCTGAAAAAAACCTTATTGTCTTATTACACAATTATTCTCCATTACTTTTGTGTTATTGTCTGATTGATCAGTGTTGTTGCCTGTTCATAACATGTCCCATCACCATGGTCGTGTTCATTTGTGCACGCAATGGAAAAAGCGAAAATTAGCTTTTCTTATTGGACAGCCAGGTAGGCCCTTCCTGTTTGTCAATATTTTTTTCCCCCTATGGTGCCTAATCAACACGACCCATCTCTCCAGGTTCCATGCCGACGTGGATGTGGACCACCAGCTGGGCGCCAGGCCCCCGTTTGGTGCGGCCCGTACCCTCACCACACTGGTGGTGTGCCCGCTCTACATCAGCGCCGCCTACCGCCACCTCCACTGCTTCAGCCTGCTCCTGGCGGCCGGCGCCCAGCCGGACTACAACTACAACGGACCAGTGAGCCGCGAAGCGCTAGCAAAGGGTTTGGCCTCCTGCCTGCTGGATGCGGTCCTGAGACACGGCTGTGAGGCGGCGTTCGTCAGACTGCTGCTAGACCACGGTGCCGAGCCCAGCCTGGTACCCTGGGAGCAGCCCCACCGAGAGGGAGCGACCGCCGGGGGCCGAGAGAGGGTTGACCCCGAAGCCCTGCAGCTCTACTTGGAGGCCAGGAGTGAGTAGAGTTCCTTCACACAGCACCATTATATTTACATTTTAGTCACTTGGCAGACACTCTTATCTAGAGCCATGAGGCGCTATGATATGAAAAGTCACAGTAATAATAATGGTAGTAGTGGGTTGCGTGTATGAAGAGCATCTTTGTTTGTATCTATTTGACTATTGCCTATGAGTTTATTGAAAGCTTACCGTCGCAACATGGCAGAAGTGTTTACCTGAAAAGGGTAAATGTCCATACATATACTTCCAAGATGGCGTAGCAGTGCAGAGGTGATTTGTCGTCCTGTCGTGTACTTTTGTCTTTTTTGTCTTTTTTTGTATATATTTCAATTCATTTTCAATCTCTTTTCAATTTTTTTATGAAATATACCTTCCGGTAACCCGCCTCACCCAATGTGACATGGATACACTATTTTTTTAGATCTTACTTGCACATCATCATCTGCTCATCTATCACTCCAGTGTTAATTTGCTAAACTGTAATTACTTCGCTACTAAGGCCTATTTATTACCTTACCTCCTCACGCCATTTGCACACACTGTATATAGACTTTCTTTTTTTTCTATTGTGTTATTGACTGTACATTTGTTTATTCCATGTGTAACTCTGTGTTGTTGTTTGTGTCGCACTGCTTTGCTTTATCTTGGCCAGGTCGCAGTTGTAAATGAGAACTTGTTCTCAACTAGCTTACCTGGTTAAATAAAGGCGTAATAAAAAAATACTGTAACAGCAACATACATTGCACACCACAAATATGAAATGAACACTTGCCGATACCTTTGCGGTCATTGACATTTAACAAAATGTATTTGAAGAGTTTAGTTCCAAAACGCTATTTCCTCCAATTTTTCACGAGTTTTTTCATGAAATTATTTCTTCAGGGTAACTTTGTGTGTGTTCTCAGATGTTTTATTCCTAGATTTTATATGTTTATTAAAATGGGTTTTGTTGCAAAACACTATATATCCGTCGTTTAGCTGGAATGAAATATTTGTATTCTGTATATTTGACTGTGGATATATGGTTGTCTCACCTTAAGATACTGTAAATGCACTTAACTGTAAGTCGCTTTGCATACGAGCATCTGCTAAATTACTAAAATGTAAAATGTAAATATTTTACATACAAATCTCATATCACTCTATTGATTTATTGTTTTGTATTGATTTCACAAATGTATATATTGATGTCACAAATGTATCATTTGTACAGTTCTTTATAAAAAACAATGACGTTATCACATTTTACTGTGTAAAACCCATCAGTACTACTTATTCCTCTGAGAGTGAGGCGGATATATAGCATTTTGCAACAAAACAGGATTATTTGTCTCTGAAATGAAACCATCAAGTGGTTACAGTGCATTCGGAAAGTATTCAGATCCCTTGACTTTTACCACATTTTGTTACATTACAGCCATTCTAAAATGGATTTAAAAAAAATTATCCTCAGCAATCTACACACAGTACCCCATAATGACATAGCGAAAACAGGTTTTTAGAATTGTTGCAAATGTATTAAAAAGGAAAAACAGATACCTTATTTACGTAAGTATTCAGACCTTTTGCAATGAGACTCGAAATTGAGCTCAGGTGCATCCTGTTTCCAGTGATCATCCTTGAGATGTTTCGACAACTTGATTGGAGTCCACCTGTGGTAAATTCAATTGATTGGACATGATTTGGAAAGGCACACACCTGTCTATATAAGGTCCCGCTGTTGACAGTGCATGTCAGAGCAAAAACCAAGCCATGAGGTCGAACGAATTGTCCGTAGAGCTCCGAGACAGGATTGTGTCGAGGTACAGATCTGCGGAAGGGTACCAGCGTTGAAGGTCCCCAAGAACACAGTCGCCGCCATCATTCTTAAATGGAAGAAATTTGGAACCACCAAGACTATTCCTAGAGCTGGCCGCCCGGCCTAACTGAGCAATCGGGGGAGAAGGGGCTTGGTCAGGGAGGTGACCAAGAATCGATGGTCACTCTGACGAAGCTCTAGAGTTCCTCTGTGGAGATGGGAGATGCAGCACTCCATCAATCAGGCCTTTATGATAGATTGCCCAGACGTAAGCCACTCCTCAGGAAAAAGCACATTACAGCCCCCTTGGAGTTTGCCAAAAGGCACATTGACTATCAGACCATGAGAAACAAGATTCTCTGGTCTGATGAAACCAAGATTGAACTCTTTGGCCTGAATGCCAAGCGCCACGTCTGGAGGAAACCTGGCACCATCCCTACGGTGAAGCGTGGTGGTGGCAGCATCATGCTGGCGAAATGTTTTTCAGCGGAAGGGACTACGAGACTAGTCAGGATTGAGGGAAAGATGAACGGAGCAAAGTACAGAGAGATCCTTGATGAAAACCTGCTCCAGAGCGCTCAGGACCTCAGACTGGGGCGAAGGTTCACCTTCCAACAGGACAACGATCCTAAGCACACAGCCAAGACAATGCTGGAGTGGCTTTGGGACAAGTCTCTGAATGTCCTTGAGTGGCCCAGCCAGAGCCCGGACTTGAACCTGATTGAACATCTCTGGAGAGACCTGAAAATAGCTGTGCAGCGACACTCCCCATCCAACCTGACAGAGCTTGAGAGGATCTACAGAGAAGAATGGGAGAAACTCCCCAAATACAGGTGTGCCAAGCTTGTAGCATCATACCCAAGAAAACTCTATGCTGTAATCACTTCCAAAGGTTCTTCAACAAGGTACTGAGTCTGAATACTTATGTATGTTATATTTCAGTTTTTTGCACAAATTTATACAAACCTGTTTTTGCTGTGTCATTATGGGGTAATGTGTGTAGATTGAGGGGGAAACAACTATTTCATCCATTTTAGAATAAGGTTGTAACGTAACAAAATATGAAAAAAGTCAAGGGGTTTGAATACTTTCCGAAGGCACTGTTACATGTCTGTCATTGAAAAACCCCATGCAACCCCATGAAAAAACACATCTCTTTCATAAGTTCTTCAAAAAAATAACAGCTAATTTACAAACATTTCTGAAAATGGATATATAGGGTTTGGAATTAAACTCTTAATTTACGTTACTTATTGATTGATTGATTTTACATAACTAGCCTCGTCGAATACCAGGCTTCCCTAATCAGGTAAGCCTGGGGAAGTCAATGGTAGAAAGTGTCTAAAAAGGGTTGGAGACCCAGTGTAAATCAGTGACGCCTGGCAACACGTCAAACCCATCAACTCCCTTGCTTGGGCAGAGTTCCAAAGCGAGAGAAAATATGCTCTGACGTCTGAGTGAAAAGTTTCCCACTCACAGTCTCACACAGTATGTTGCCTGACTATAATATTTTATCTTGATACGTTAATAAATACATACTGTGCTCATTTTGGCATGTTTAACTGTCTAGAATATCCATTGTAATGTGCGTAGACCGTAGACTAACTAACAAAGAATTGGTAGCTAACTAGCTACCCACGAACATTGATTATTATGTTACAAGCTTGTTTTTGCTTTATGTAGTTATCTTGTTTTATCTCTATTGGTCAAAGGTAATACAGTAGCACGGGAGTGTGCTTCTCAAATGTACATTTTCATGCGTTCTCCACACTCGTCCTCACACGAACCTTCTAAATAAAACGTCATCGGAGTGACACACGTCATAACAAGCGGCACCCAATCTACGGGCATGTGGGGGGAGGGTTCTTGAAATCTAAAATAAATGCAGCGCTCAAATCTAGCCATTTCGGCTAATACAAACATCTTCAGACTTCCAAAGGAGCGGCGTAACACGAGACTAGTACATTACATTACATCTACACACAGTATTTTACATATCTGCACTAAGTATTTATTTTCTCTGAAACTCATTGATGACAATAACACCATTATCTTACGGTACTATCAACCAGCGGTGTGGACTCGAGTCACATGACTTGGACTCGAGTCAGACTCGAGTCACAAATATGATGATTTTAGAATTGACTTGACAAAATCAATAAAGGCTTGCAACTCGACTTTGACTTTAACACCAATGACTCGTGACTTAACTTGGACTTGTCTTTTGACTCAAACTGACTTGATAAGCCCAATTATTAAAAATGATGCTTTTAAAAAAAGGGTGCAGCGCATCAACTCTTCATTTAATGGATTACAGTTTGAATTTGACAGCAGCCAATCAAATTGTGCCAGTGGAGAAAAAGTTGTGCGTGGCAGTGCAGAGGAACGTCGGCAGGTGAATTCAGACAGAGCCCTTGGAAAGATGATAACCAAAATTATTATTTTGGGATATAAAGACTACGCTGTAGTCAACAAAAAATGTATTGCAACTTGCCAAACATGCGTGAAGAAAATTACAAACGGAGGCGCAACAACTTACAACTTTGTTTGACATTGGAAGCTGCACAAAGAATGGTAAGTTGTGGCTAATATAGCCGACAGCTATATATAACTTTGCTTGTGTAGCATGTAGGCTAACGTAACGTTAAATCAATGAGCCTCCACACAGTCAGTCAGTGCGGGAAAGTGATCACACACAGAGTGTGTGTGTGCGCGTGCGTTAAGGTTGGACGATTGTGTACAAGCCTACAGCACATTGCCCACACTCCAGCTGGTGGTGGGAGATGGCTTGAAATAAACAAAAGTAATGATGACTATTTCAAAGTTATCAAATATCAGCTCACTGCTGCATACAAGCACAACATTCAAAGAGGTGTTTGAGGCTGAATTTGGGGGAAAAGGCATCCCTGCTGCTGTCAACACAAGATGGAACTCAACACTGAGACAAGTGAAGGCAGTTATCCAATGTGACCATCTAAAGCTCTATCATATTCTAGAAAAGACTGGGCACAATGAGTTGTTCACAGTACGGGAGACATCCTGAAGCCTTTTGGAGAAGCAACAGATTTGACACACGGGGAGAAGATAGTCACAATCAGTTCTGTTGTTCCCTTGGTCCTGTCCATGAATCACCACCTGGAGCAGCGGAAGCCTCAAGTCCATTTCCTGAGTGGCCTGGTCAGAAGTCTCCAGGCATCCCCGAACAAAAGATTTCTTGGAATCTTCATCAATGTGAAAATGGCCAGGACACAAGATGGAATCACTGCCCCCTTTTCAGATCCAGTCTACCTCAAAGCAGCTGCCTTGGATCTGGCTTTTTCTCTGATGTGGGTGGAGCACCATGTGCTGGTCAAAGAGGAGGTGGCACAAAGAGTGAAAGGTAAATATTATTGAGTTTAATGTAACTTTTTCTCATAATTTAAATCAATTGACTGCAACAATAATACTTGTTCAGTTTAACCCACTGCATCACGAATACTCTAATACCGGCCATTTTGTTTCTGCTATGCTTTTACATGTTTTGACAGTTACTGAGTCTGCAGGATGCTGCAGGGACTGAGCAAGCTGTGCCTCTTGTTGATGAGTAAGAGCGAGAGGACCATAGCCTTGGACAATTAAAAGGGCTTTTTGCAGCACACTGTAAGAGGTAGAAGAAAGCTGTTGGGACCACTCCAGCACTACAGCTAAGTCACTACCTTGACATATGCGAAGGACAGAATGCCCTCTTGTTCTGGGCAATGAACATGAAGGCTCTTCCTTCGCTGTCCCGAGTGGCCATCAGGGTCTTGGCAGTGCCTGTCTCCAGTGCTCCGGTGGTGCGTCTCTTCAGCCATGGTGGCATCATACTGCGGCCTCATCGTGCACAAATGACTGACAGACTTTTATCGAATTTGGTCTTTTGCAAATGCAATGCATCGTAGGGCCCTGAGATAAGATAAAAAATGTAACTGTTTATGCATTACACACACACACACACACAGTCTCCATGTTCAGGTTTTATCTCCCATCTTTGGGATCTGTATTTTTTTTATCAGACATTCAGGCCAGTGTTCAAATTGTAGGCCTACTTGAAGTTCAGTAGCAGTTGTTTTGATGTACCTTTTAATAAATGATTGTAACTTTATGGCAGGATTGTTTTAGGCGTCTAAAATATATCTGGATAGAGACAGAGAGCACTACAATATTTAGTTTTTGTTGTCATATTGATGTGTCTTTCTCATGGCTACCCATGTATTTCCATGGAAATATAAAGTTTATTTGGAAAGTAATAAATGTATATATATATATTTTTTAAAGCATTCATGATTTGTGTAAATTTAATATACTAACTATTACTCTTGTTAAAAATATGAAATGGTATTACATTTTGTGAAGAGCACATTATGACTTGTTTAGGACTCGAAACTCAAAGTTTAGGACTTGTGACTTGACTTGGGACTTGCCTGTCTTGACTTGGGACTTGAGTGCTAAGACTTGAGACTTACTTGTGACTTGTAAAACAATGACTGCTATCAACATCTGCATTGCTTGCTGTTTGGGGTTTTAGGCTGGTTTTAGGCTGGGTTTCTGTATAGCACTTTGTGACATCTGCTGATTTAAAAAGGACTTTGATTGATAACACATTACATCTATCAGATTACTTCCTTGAAATCTCATGACTTTCTTACTTCTATGAAATTAGACTAACTTCCTCTAGCAGTTTATCTCGGATCCATGGACCTACCGGAAACGGGTGTATGTTGAAAAAAAAAAAAAACATACGGAACTGCTGACAGGTCATCAAAGTTTGGCATAGTCTGCACTAGCCATAACATTAAATGGAACATAAACCACGTTTCCATCCACAGTTTTTATGAGAGTAAAGCCATACCGTATACATTTTTTTTATTTTTTATTAACACACCAGCTGTGATGGAAACAGGAATTTTCTGAACAATTGTATAAATGCTGACAGATAATTTGTTCGTTCAACATGTTGGGATCTTTTTGTGTTGGTAAAATTCATTATGCAAGAAATTGAGGTGGAAATGCCTTTATGCACAAATATTGATATAATAACCATCATATCGAAGTAAACTTTTCAGTAAATATCGATTGCCGTTTGACAAATAAAAATAATATGCATAATAATCTCATCATATAGACTAGCCTACAGTGAGGGAAAAAAGTATTTGATCCCCTGCTGATTTTGTACGTTTGCCCACTGACAAAGAAATTATCAGTCTATCATTTTAATGGTAGGTTTATTTGAACAGTGAGAGACAGAATAACAACAACAAAAAATCCAGAAAAACGCATGTCAAAAATGTTATAAATTGATTTGCATTTTAATGAGGGAAATAAGTATTTGACCCCCTCTCAGTCAGAAAGATTTCTGGCTCCCAGGTGTCTTTTATACAGGTAACAAGCTGAGATTAGGAGCACACTCTTAAAGGGAGTGCTCCTAATCTCAGTTTGTTACCTGTATAAAAGACACCTGTCCACAGAAGCAATCAATCAATCAGATTCCAAACTCTCCACCATGGCCAAAACCAAAGCGCTCTCCAAGGATGTCAGGGACAAGATTGTAGACCTACACAAGGCTGGAATGGGCTACAAGACCATCGCCAAGCAGCTTGGTGAGAAGGTGACAACAGTTGGTGCGATTATTCGCAAATGGAAGAAACACAAAAGAACTGTCAATCTCCCTTGGCCTGGGGCTCCATGTAAGATCTCACCTCGTGGAGTTGCAATGATCATGAGAACAGTGAGGAATCAGCCCAGAACTACACGGGAGGATCTTGTCAATGATCTCAAGGCAGCTGGGACCATAGTCACCAAGAAAAACAATTGGTAACACACTACGCCGTGAAGGACTGCAATCCTGCAGCGCTCGCAAGGTCCCCCTGCTCAAGAAAGCACATATACATGCCCGTCTGAAGTTTGCCAATGAACATCTGAATGATTCAGAGGACAACTGGGTGAAAGTGTTGTGGTCAGATGAGACCAAAATGGAACTCTTTGGCATCAACTCAACTCGCCGTGTTTGGAGGAGGAGGAATGCTGCCTATGACCCCAAGAACTCCATCCCCACCGTCAAACATGGAGGTGGAAACATTATGCTTTGGGGGTGTTTTTCTGCTATGGGGACAGGACAACTTCACCGCATCAAAGGGACGATGGATGGGGCCATGTACTATCAAATCTTGGGTGTGAACCTCCTTCCCTCAGCCAGGGCATTGAAAATGGGTCGTGGATGGGTATTCCAGAATGACAATGACCCAAAACACACGGCCAAGGCAACAAAGGAGTGCCTCAAGAAGAAGCACATTAAGGTCCTGGAGTGACCTAGCAAGTCTCCAGACCTTAATCCCATAGAAAATCTGTGGAGGGAGCTGAAGGTTCGAGTTGCCAAACGTCAGCCTCGAAACCTTAATGACTTGGAGAAGATCTGCAAAGAGGAGTGGGACAAAACATTTTTGACATGCGTTTTTCTGGATTTTTGTTGTTGTTATTCTGTCTCTCACTGTTCAAATAAACCTACCATTAAAATTATAGACTGATCATTTCTTTGTCAGTGGGCAAACGTACAAAATCAGCAGGGGATCAAATACTTTTTTCCCTCACTGTATACCCACACTGTACAGTATCTGCTGTTGGCTAGAGCGCACATGCCAAGACCAGAGTAGGCACATTTGCTATTTAACGCAACAGTTTTTGTGACAAAACTATAAGTAGATTGGAAAATGCGATGGAAACACATTGAACTTCAGATTTTTATTCAGGACATGTTTTTGGGTGCACTACGTGATCACGCACTGATTTTTATCTGCACATCACGCGCTGATTTTTTTTTACCGTTTGTTGTAAACACCACTGGTGAAATGCACTTATTTTCTAAATGCAGATTCTAGAATATTCACATGAAAATCTGTTGTCAATTGGATGGAAATACAGTATGCTGTTGTCTTTGCATTTCAACATGTATGACATTCATGTAGGCTACTCCCATGCACCTTTGGAAGAGTTTTGTAGATTTATACGATATTTTCTCATAATTGCCATCAGATTATTGTTGATGTGTATCATTCAAGTTTAATGGAAAATGTGATGTCAGACTGTTAAAATGTGTCTTTATCCTGTTGATAACAAATTCCTTCTTTTTTTCCCCAGGATGTCCTCGTAGGCTGACCTACCAATGTCGGATCAGTATTAGGAAAGTGATGGGGAAGCATCGGCTAAAACACATCCCTTCTCTACCGCTCCCGGACCCCATTCAGAACTTCCTGCTTCACCAGAACTGACTCTGGCAGGCCTTGCCTTTGATGATCGTTATGCTATTATGAACAGTGACGGACTTACCATTAGGCAGAAGAGGCAATTGCCTCAGGCTTCACATCATAATCAAGGGGCCTCATGAGCTGGGCATAATTTAAACAAATAAAACTAGTAATCTTTTGGTTTATTTCTCAGCTTGCCCCCCCCAATCTCTGCTCGAAGGCTGGACTGCTCAGCTCATTGCTCTCATTCTTTCTCACTTCAGTAGGTTGGTTCAGCAGCAGCAAAATCTGCAGGAAGCTTCAAAGTTGCAAACGAAATGGGGAAGGTGAGTTTTGCCTGGTAATGAGGCCACATTGTTGTCAAAAATACCTCCAAAAAAGTAAATGAATCCATATGGCTGAATAATAATAAATAATAGATCAATAATTTATTTCTATACAAATACACTAAGTGTATACACACTAAGTGTACAAAACATTAGGAACACCATCGCTTTCCATGACATAGACTGACCAGGTGAATCCAGGTGAAAGCTATGACCCTATATTGATGTCATTTTTTAAATCCACTTCAATCAGTGTAGATGAAGGGGAGGAGATGGGTTAAAAAAATATTTTTACGCCTTGAGACATGGATTGTGAATGGGCAAGACAAAAGATTGAAGTGTCTTTGGGGGGTATGGTAATGTAGTTGATGCCAGGTGCACCTGTCTGTGGCTCAGTTGGTAGAGCATGGTGTTTGCAATGCCAGGGTTGTGGGTTCGATTCCCACGGGGGGCCAGTAAGGGGGGGAATGTATGAAATGAATTGAAATGTATGCATTCACTACTGTAAGTTGCTCTGGATAAGAGCGTCTGCTAAATGACAAAAAAAAATGTGTCAAGAACTGCAACGCTGCTGGGTTTTACTCGCTCAACAGTTTCCCATGTGTTTCAAGAATGGTCCACCACCCAAAGGACACCCAGCCAACTTGACACAACTGTGAGAAGCATTGGAGTCAACATGGTCCAGCATCCCTGTGGAATGCTTTCGACACCATATAGAGTCCATGCCCTCACGAATTGAGGCTACTCTGAGGGCAAAAGGGGGTACAACTCAATATTAGGAAGGTGTTCCTAATGTTTTGTACACTCAGTGTACAGTGCATCAGAAACGTTGTTTATTGCTTGTTTGCTGTGACGAAGCCTCCATTCTCTGTATGAGTCTGTATGAGTTGCTTCTTGACTTATTTGCATACCTTCCACATAATTGCAATAATTCCAAAAAACATATTTATTTTCTATTTTCTCTATAATAGGGCGTTATGTACCAGTGATCTGTAACTAAAGCAATATGTTTCCCCCTTCTTCCCGTCTTCTGTCTTTTTGCAGAACAAGAGAGCGCAATCATTTATCTTTCTCACACCCGCTTCCAATTTCAGTTTCTTTGGAAAGCACATCTTTGCCTGTCATTAGTCCTGTATATACCTGGCACTAACATGGGTCTTGTGTCCTGATCTTGTTCAAATGTACATTTAATGCGTTCTCCTCAGTTCACAATGCATCTTTTAACCCCTGTAAATCTAAACCGTTAGGGGGCGGGGTTGTTTAAGATGGTCATACTATGGCTCATTTAGCTATTTGATTTTTAATTTTAGGACCCCTTTAGGTATAATATATATATATATATAAATATAGAATTTTGAGGATTGAATAACACATTCATAAATGGCAAAAAATGCAAGAAAAAAAGAAATCATAGGGAACAAGGTTTTGAAGTGCCTGTCCTATATCTAGGTGATATAAGGAAGCTCAAGATATTATTTTTTTTTACACATTTAACCCCCTTTTTTGGAAGGTACAAAACTACCTCAATACTTCCATTAAGTAAAAATTAAAAACGGTACCGGTTACTTTATGATGAGTCCCGTGACAAAGCGGGGGATCACCATCTGGTTCATGAGTTTCCCCTTTCCATAGAGTGGTCATAATAGTTTGGAGGCTACAGACGTTTTCGCGAGAAGAACGATTTTCGGGATGTCTCATAGTCTGACAAATACCGCTGTAGCTCAGCCGCCTTCCACAGCAGATGCCATAGGTGGCCTTCTCTAGCTTAAACTGACGGATTTTGATGGGTATTTTTTTATTATGTTATTTAGAGGTCATCGTGCGGGCATATTGATGAGACTACGGCGACAAGTGAATAAACTGTCCCTACCCTCTGTTCTATTGGCGAATGTGCAATCGCTGGAGAATAAACTGGACGAGCTCCGTTGGAGACTGTCCTATCAACGGGACATTAAGAAATCCATTATACTATGCTTTTCGAAGTCATGGCTAAACAAAGACATGGATGATATACAGTTAGCTGGGTTTTCCATGCATTGACAGGACAGAACAACAGCACCTGGTAAGATCCTTGGGGGTGGGGTGTGTCTCTTTGTCAACAAAGACTGGTGTGCAATCTTTAATATTAAGGAAGTCTTGAGGTTCTGCTCAACCTGAGTTAGAATACATCATGATAAGCTGTAGACCATACTATTTACCAAGAGAGTTTTCATCTATTTTTCATAGCTGTCTATTTACCACCACAAACCGATGCTGGCACTAAGACCACACTCAATGAGCTGTATAGGGCCATAAGCAAACAAGAAAATGCTCACCCAGAGATGGTTCTCCTAGTGGCTGGTGATTTTAATGAAGGAAAACTGAAATCAGGTTTACCTCATTTCTACCAGCATGTCACCTGTGCAACTAGGTCCAATTCTACACCATCTTTACTCCACACACAGAGACGCATATAAAGTTCTCCCTCGCCCTCCATTTGGCAAATCTGACCATAATGCTATCCTCCTGATTCCTGCTTACAAGCAAAAACTCAAACAGGAAGTACCAGTGACGCGCTTAATACGGAAGTGGTCCGATGAAGCGGATGCTAAGCTACATGACTGTTTTGCTGGCATAATGTAGACTGGAATATGTTCCGGCATTCATCTGATGGCGTTGAGTTTACCACAATGCCATCGTCCCCACAGTGACAGTACATACATATCCCAATCAGAAGCCATGGATTACAGGCAACATACGCACTGAGCTAAAGGCTAGAGCTGCCGCCTTCAAGGAGTAGGACACTAATCCGGACGCTTGTAAGAAATCCCGCTATGCTCTACGATAAACCATCAAACAGGCAAAGCATCAATACACAGCAGAGATCAAATCCTACTACACCTGCTTTGATGCATGTCGGATGTGGCAGGGCTTGCAAACTATCACGAATTACAAAGGTAAACCCAGCCGAGAGCTGACCAGTGACGCAAGCCTACCAGACGAGCTAAATGCCTTCTATGTTCGTTTCGAGTCTAGCAACACTGAACCATGCCTGAGAGCGCCAGCTGTTCCAGGTGACTGTATGATCACGCTCTCCATAGCCGATGTGAGTAAGACCTTCATACAGGTGGACATTCACAAGGCGGATTACCGGTACGCGTACTCCGAGCATGTGCTGGCCAGCTGGCAGGACTTTTCACTGACATTTTCAACCTCTCCCTGACCATCCCTGTCTGTAATACCTACATGCAGACTACCATAGTCCCTGTGCCTGTAGCCATGAAATGCTTTGAAAGGCTGGTCATGGCTCACATCATCCCAGAATCCCTGGACCAACCCTAATTTGCATAACGCCCAACCAGATCCACAGATGATGCAATCTCTTGCACTCCACACTACCCTCTCCCACCTGGACAAAAGGAAGACATACCTACGCAAGAATGCTGTTGACTGCATTGACTACAGCTCAGCTTTCAACACCATAGTGCCCTCCAAGCTCATCACTAAGCTAAGGTCCCTGGGACTGAACACCTCCCTCTGCAACTGGATCCTGGACTTCCTGACGGGCAGACCCCCAGGTGGTGAGGGTAGGCAACAACACATCTGCCACACTGACCCTCAACACGGGGCCCCTCAGGGGTGCATGCTTAGTCCCCTCCTGTACTCTCTGTTCACCCACGACTGCATGGCCAGGCACGACTCCAACACCGTCATCAAGTTTGCCGATGACACGCGGTGGTGTGCCTGATCACCAACAACAATGGGAAGGAGGCCAGAGACCTGTCAGTGTGGTCCCAGAACAACAACCTCTCCCTCAATGTGAGCAAGACAAAGGAGCTTATTGTGGACTACAGGAACTGGAGGGCCGAACACATTGACAGACCTGTAGTGGAGCGGGTCGAGAGCTTAAATTTCCTCGGTGTCCACGTCGCTAAGGACCTACCATGGTCCAAACACACCAACACAGTCGTGAAGAGGGCACGACAACGCCTCTTCCCCCTCCGGAGGCTGAAAAGATTTGGCAATGGCCCTCAGATCCTCAAAGTTCTACAGCTGCACCATTGAGAGCATCTTGTCTGGCTGCACCACCGCTTGGTATGGCAACTGCTCGGCATCCGACCGTAAAGCGCTACAGAGGTTAGTGCGTATAGCCCAGTACATCACTGGGGTGGAACTCCCTGCCATCCAGGATCTCTATAACAGGCGGTGTCACCCAAGTCATACACAGTTCTCTCTGCTAAACCACAGCAAACGGTACCCGAGCGCTAAGTCCGGGACCAAAAGACTCCTGAACAGCTTCTACCCCCAAGCAATAAGACTGCTAAATAGTTAACCAAATAGCTACCCGGACTATCTGCATTGACCCTTTTGCAGTAACTCTTTTTGACTCTATGCACACACAACTGGACTCTACCCACAAACTCACACATACTTACACTGACACTCCAACCTATATAAACACACACACTCACTCACACATTGCACGTACACACAGGCACACATTTGCTACACACACTTACACACTCATCACATACGCTGCTGCTACTGTCTAGTATCTAGCCTGTTGCCTATTCACTTTACCTCTATACATATCTGCCTCAATTTCCTAGTATCCCTACACATCGACTCGGTACTGGTACCCCATGTATATAGCCAAGCTATCATTGCTCATTGTGTATTTATTCCTGGTGAATTTGGTGAATTTGAATTGTCACATGCTTTGTAAACAACAGCTGTAGACTACCGGTTAAATGCTTACTTACGGGCCCTTCCCAATTTTTTTTATTGTGTTCTGCATTGTTGGGAAGGGCCCGTAAGTAAGCATTTAACCGGTAGTCTACAGCTGTTGTTTACAAAGCATGTGACAATTCAAATTCACCAATCTAACTGTTGACTAATCCACTGAGCTAGAACCATCTTTGTCCAAAAGCATTTCAGTATAGACCCTTCCAGTCTGAGTAGAAGACATTACAACAGGAAGCACAAGCTAAGTGCTGAGTCATGTGTTATAAATATACCATAATGTTGATTGGCATTGAACTGAAGAAACAGACTGGGGCAGCTGCCCACAGCTTTGGCTACAGAACTCTGGGCAAATATCAAGATGACATCCATCGCTAAAAATAGGCCTTGGATATAAGGAAGGCTCCTTTGAGCTTTGGGGAAGACGTCTGCAAAGATTCCCATGATGCTTTATGTCCAGTTCACCAACAATCCCTGGATGTGACTGGAGCTTTGGCGTACAGTATGTTCCTGGATGCTGTGACAGTGAAAACCACATCTTGTTGGGGTTGTAAACAAAACAGTGGGGGAAAAAAGCAGGGCCTGGGAACTGTCAGGCGAGCCAGTGGTACTGGAGAACAGCAGCACTGTAGAGACCAGGGATTCTTGGTCTGGCTGGTCTGGCCAAGGAAGGAAGAGAAGGGCTCTCAAGCACTCAGACGCACACACTCAGAACCTCTCTTTACTCCTGTATTGGAGGTATATTCCACAGTCAGTCCACAAAATTGGGATTAGTTGGGATTAGTTCCATTTCTGTTCATAGCCCATTTCTCTGAAGTCTAATCCTTTCTCACAGCGTGCGCTGTACCACTGCAGCAATCACAGACTTGGAAAGCAGTACAGCGGCAGTTCAACTTAGGCTATTGGAGGGCAAGGTGGAACCCCAGTCTTTTTCATATTGTTTACACCTATCCGGTCCAACAAAACGTGTTCGCCACAAGACTCATATGGCAATGGAACTGAGCCATGGTAGACTCTGAAGCCGGCTCAGAGGGACAGCACTAATGTAGCAATGCCTCTCATTTCCCCCATTCATCAGTGGAACTGGAGGGGAGCCACTAAGCTGCCTGCCACAAGCCACACACGAGAGGTTGAGGAGTAGGCAGTCTCCCTGGACCTCTACCCTCCTGGCTCACACTGCAGTTAAACAACATTTGTATTTTCTTTTATTTATGCCATTTGTCTGACGGAAAAACACGCTATAGATTGTACTGAGGAATAAAACAGTGCTAGAGTTGACTAGACAGTTCATTTGTGTCCATTGTCCTGTCCTGTGTACCATTGTTCTTCAATGCCATGCTGTGTGAATGGAGGTCATACAATGCCTGAAAACATGAAGGTATTACTCTTTTCTTTGTTTGAAAGGGGTTTAAGAGAGATGCATTTGAGCTCTAGATGGCGTGGCAGTCTGTCTTTCTCTCTCTTACACTCCCTCTCCTCAAGGGGAGGGGAGCAAGCTGGAAACCTCAGTATCTGTGTGAGGGCTCCTTCTCCACAGATGTCATTAAACCAAGTCTCTCAATAACAGGGCATACACACACAGACACACGTAGATAAGCTGCTGTGCACTATGTTAGAGGAACATTTGTGAGGAACGGACAGTTTTCAAACCAATATCCTTCTGTGGTGAGTTTCCATTGCAAGGAGGTGCTTCAAGTGGTTTTGAACCATTACTCCCTAGGTAGTCGCCCCCCCCCCCCCCCCCCCCCCCAAAGTTTCAGCACAAACACACACAATCTTGTGGATACCCTCAGACATATCTGGATTCATATCTGGATTCATCAGCTCATGTAACATCGTCCCCACATTGTACTTACTTGATCAATTATCACTGATTGGCCAGCGAGTTCACGCATTTGGTGTTCTATTATGTTGCCTATTTTATTGTGTTATATTGTTTATGATAGAATTTATTTGTGCCACAAACTGCAATTGAAATCAGGTCTATCTGCAAATAACACCACGGTGTTCTGTTGTTATTTGACATGCAAGAGATGTTAACTGTTTTGTGGCCCACTTTTCAAGATGGCTTTTCTTCATGGAATGACCACACCACTTACTGTTGTTAAGTAGGAAACTGGAATTAAGCTTGCTTCCATGTGTGCGTGTGTGTGCACATGCACACTTTTGTGTGTGAGAAAGAGGAACTTTCTGTTCTTATTGTGAGCAAAAACAGCTGCAAGTTGTTAGTTCCACACAATCTCTTTTTGTCTACCTCTTTATCGAGACTCCTTTTTACTTGCAGTTACACTGGCATTTTACCCTGTCTGTAATTGCCATGCACCTTTGTTTGTATGATCTCATACCTAAGACTTTCCAGCACTCTTACTTTCCTCAAACGAACACACTGCTTTCTGCTGTGTTTATTTCACATCACACGAACAACAGACAAGTGCATGTTTCCAATACTTGACATTTAGATCCAAGAAAAGTGAAGCTGTATACACAAAAAGCCAGGAGGCCAACTTGATTCACTCACACGAACAGAAGACTGTCACGAAATCAAATATGAATGATTTATGGTCCAAGAGAAACAACGAGAAACACACGTGTCAGGTCAATTAAACAGGAAGGACAGGGTGTGGTGAGTGAATAAAAAATGTTGATAATATTTTATTGAAGTTTCGTAATGAAAGCCTTACCGGTGAAATACAGTTCATTAGTACGTTCACGAGTGCTTTTCCTCTACTTGCCACACACGACACACACAGGTTTCACACAAAAATTCCAGTCTTAATTGTCTGGTGTGAAAAGAGAGGAAAGTCTCTAGAGCTTTAGTAAAATCATTAAGCAAGTTATGTGGCCCGGAAATATTGAACAAGGCTTATTTACCAGTAAATGTGTGTTTGTTGTAATTAAAGGAAACCAACTTGGCTTAATGGTGTTTCATTTGGCTTTTTCCGGTAGTTGAGAAATGTGGCTTTACGCAGGAAGGAACTCAGAGCTTCTGTAATTATTGTCACAGTTTTTCCACATATTGTTGAAGACAGAATGTTACCCTTTAATATACACTGAGAATACCAAACAGTATACCCCCCATTTTGCACTCCGAACAGCCTCAATTTGTTGGGGCATGGACTCTACAATGTGTCGAAAGCGTTCCACAGAGATGCTGGCCAATGTTGATGCAAATGCTTCCCACAGTTTCATTAAGTTGGCTGGATGTCTTTTGGGTGGTGGACCATTGTTGATACACACGGGAAACTGTTGAGCGTGAAAAACCCAGCAGCATTGCAGTTCTTGACACAAACCGGTGCGCCTGGCACCTACTACCATACCCCGTTCAAAGGCACTTAAATCTTATGTCTTGTCCATTCACCCTCTGAATGGCACATGTACACAATCCATGTCACAATTGTCTCAAGGCTTAAAAATCCTTCTTTAACCTGTCTCCTAATAAGTGAGATCAATAAGGGATCATATCTTTCACCTGGATTCACCTGGTTAATCTATGTCATGGAAAGAGCAGGTGTTCTTAATGTTTTGTGCACTCAGTATACCTACTCAGCTTATAGTACTTCACCTTTATCTCCTAATTTCATTTGTTCTGTGTTACTCAACTCACTGAAGACAGCAATGTTCCACATTTTGAATGCAATAAACAAGAAACAAACACAAGAAACAAACAACAACTTTAAAGGCTAAAGGAAGTATTCATGAACCTTTTATAAAGTCCTCATAGAAGCCATGTTAAGGGTGGGAAAAGGGTTATGCCACATCTGGCAAAGTGCCAAATGTATAGACCTGTTTTAACCCTTTTTATACGATGAATTTGCTTACAAATCATGCGTGTAGCAGCGATGTAGACATTGTAAAGGGTTTCCGAAAGCTTACACCTTTAATGTTGTTGTTCGTTAAAAGTGAGGTGTCTATTATGCCAAACTACCTTATTGCTTCCATAAAGCAGGGGGGCTCATGGGAGATTTTTCCACAGCTGAGAAACGTTGGCGGGGGAACAAAGCTCGAGTCGTGGTGTCTGAGGGGACACAGACTGCCCCTCCTCACCAAACGAACTGGGAATCATCAATCTGCACAAGAAAAAAACACCATCCGACAACAAGACCCCAGGAAAAAGAAAGGAAGAAAAAGAGGAACAATAATCTCGTGGCCACCACTGTGGGAATGTTGTGAAATGGGTTTTCTTGGAGGCTCCCGGCCGGGAATCCCACACTGGAACCTGCAGGCATGGAAAGAAGGGCCCGTATCCCGGGAGAGGAGGCCTATCCAAAGGGTGTGTGAATCGGACAGTCCAGGCAGAGTGGTTCACAGGGCTCCGCACAGGATGAGGTCACTGCATCATGGATCATCCTGGGCACTCCAGCCCAATGGCACCAATATTGTACCACTGAAAATCCCCTACTACACACACACACACACACACACACACACACACACATCCTGTGTAACTCAAGCCCATGGCACCAATTTCCCATCAGGGGAGTCATGCATCCCAAAAATCAGAGGGGGCACAAAGTACGTGAGGATTGCTGGGGGTTGGTTGGAGATTTTAGCATTTTTCAAACAGCTGAAATTGCTTTATCCTGCAGTCTAGAGCCATTATCATTATGCTTAATTCTATGTCCAAAAATATCTATTTATTTTCTGCATATCTAAGCATACCTCTTGAGCTGTCTGTATCCTCCTAATCAATGTGATGACGTTGAATCAACATGGAAAGACCGAGTGTCAGGCGCACCGGTTTGTGTCAAGAACTGCAACTCTGAGGGTTTTTCACACTCATCAGTTTCAAGAATGGTCCACCACCCAAAGGACATCCAGGCAACTTGACACAACTGTGGGAAGCATTGGAGTCAACATGGCCCAGCATCCCTGTGGGAATGTTTGACACTTTGTAGTGTCCATGTCCCAACGAATTGAGGCAGTTCTGAGGGCAAAAGGGGTGGGGGGTCTGCGACTCAATATGAGGAAGGTGTTCTTAATGTTTTGTACACTCATTGTGTATATATACTGTATACATTTTGTAAACAATAAAGAAAATCAATTACGGGTCAACATCTAAATATTGCTCCCAGCGTTGATCAAAGCCCAGAACGCTTATATTCTTGATCTGATTGAGTTCTAATCCCGACTGCCTCTTTGTGAATGAGTGGAATCATGAACAGTGATTTGTTCGTTATGTTCACCTGCGTCACCTGCATTTTCCTCCCAGATTTGCCTTTTTAGAAGCATATTCACTCTCTCAAACTGCTAACTCCGCCCTCTCGCAGCACAGGCCGAGGGTCTGAGATCGAACTACCCCAGCTCGGAGTCGGCTCAAGTATTCAACTAGAGACGCTGCTTGACAGTGTGTTTGCGAGATGCTGGACAAAATGCCATTTTCAAATCCTTACGACTTCTGCAACTCCTGCCGTGTCTACAGACGTCACAAGCAAGAACTGACACTCAGAGAATGAGTTCACAACTGGTAAATAGTCGCTTATAGATATACATGTACATCTGAAGTTACATTTCGGTACCCTGAAATGTTTATAAAAGTGTGTGTGTGTGTGTGTGTGTGTCTGTGTGTGTGTGTGAGAGAGAGAGACTGACCCCCGGGTCTGACAGAGAAGGGGCCCAGCTCCAAGCCCCCGGTTGTGCACCACATCAAATCAACAATTTCCTCCCTTGGATAAGGAGCTTCCCAGATCTCCAATAAGCAGAGAGATTGAAAGAAAGAAAGAAAGAAAGAAAGAAAGAAAGAGGGAGGGAAAGAGACATTCAGAGGACTCCTTCTGGCAAAGGGCACAGTTTTGTCTGCAGCTCCCCCCCTGCTCCAAGGCTTCTCCACTTTCCCTCTGCGTCAAGGGGGATGTCCATTAAATAATGGAGTTGTCAGGTAAGCTGCCCTCTCCTGCTCCCGTCATCTCAATCAAAAACAGTTGCTTCCAAGCTGAATCTATACTGCGAGTACATTATGCCTTTGAGAAAAGATGATACTGAAAACAGTCCGTGTGTGTGGAAACGCTGGCAACAGTAGACATGTAACACACTCACGCATGGCTTTCTGAGTGCCTCTGCCCTCTTGATAACTCCCCACTCTGTCACAGCTGTCAGGCGTGTGCCGCTTGCTAAAGGTGTGTGCTGCCTGCCACAGGTATGTGTTGCTTATCCTGATTCATAAATGACCAGGGAACCTCAACTGAGAACCTGTGAAACTGAAAACACTCAAGTAAATTACTAATAACTAGCGATAAGATTAATTCCATTTAACATTCATCCCCAAAGCAAAATCGTGAGTCAGTTATTCCATTTCTCACTTGGAGGGATTATTTGTTCACTGAAATTCACTTCTGCCACAGTATTCCGCAACTCTTATTCAGAACGAAGAGTAGTGGAATGATCTGGAATCTGGATGTGTGTGGAGCGTTGCGTGACAGTGAAGCCGGAATCCAGTCCTCAGTGAATTCCATACTGGAGTACGCAGCTCTTGTGGTTTCCGAACGCTTTCTGAAGTCCAGGGGAAGAACGCTTGATTTATGCTCTTTCGAGCAGTGTCACTTCTCTGAGACCAAGCCAGAGATGAGACAGATGAGATGAGTTGATTGTGAGAGAGACAGACGAGCTTTACACACGGGTACAGTGTAGATGTCTGTCATTGCCCACCATTAATCGGTTAATAATGTGGTGTATTAGTAAATGGTATGATGTGGCCTGTTCTCGGTATGACTAGACAGGTCTGATTCTCTTATGGTTTTCATGTGGGATTCCTTCCTGCTTGCAAACCAGGTTTCCCTAATCTTGATTGAACCAGCTTGTGTGTTTTGTGGATCATTTCCAACTGTAAGAGTAGAAAGTTGAGCACAGGAGGACTCCCTCAACTATTCCAGAAGTACTCAACCACTTGGTGTCACGATCATACTGCTGAAGACAATATTTTTGTGGCACGAATACATTGTTAGCGCAAGCGGCCTTTTGAACCGTAATCAAGGTAACCATGTACTGATAGATGAATGTCTCTGTTACCATTTAGCCTACACTACAATGTTACATTAGAATGGTATGTACAACCAGCTTATTTTTTTGTAAAGAAGAGAGTGTCCTGCTGTATCATAAGTAACTAACAGTTTTAGTGGTAACAACCAGGCCACAAGTCCCTCCATCTCGCCACCTGGTATGGTGATGGTGGTGTCCTACCCAGCTAAAGACTTAGGGCATTGGGGCACACCAGCAGCGTTATTTTTTTTAGGACTGGCCTGTGAATCCTCCTCTCGCTGTTTCATCTACTGATTTGTTAAGAGGACATGCAGCCTCTGTAATTTAGCCGTCAGAGAAGGCAGGATGCTCAATTTACGGCACTCGCCTCACTTCTCATTTTCTCGCCCACACGCCAGCAGCACAGCGTGTGTGAACTCTATGGCCCCTAGCCTGAACCTCCCTGACAGGCAGAGAGCGACAGGAGAGCAGAGAGCGACAGGAGAGCAGAGAGCGACAGGAGAGCAGAGAGCGACAGGAGAGCAGAGAGCGACAGGAGAGCAGAGAGCGACAGGAGAGCAGAGAGCGACAGGAGAGCAGAGAGACGGAACATAGGGAGAGAGAGAAGGCGCAAAGAGAGAGAGACGGAGCTTAGGGAGACAGAGAAGGACGGAGCAAATAGAGAGCGAGAGAAGGACAGAGCTTTATAGCTAGCGTGTCATTCCTGATAGGACAGTCGTGGTCTCGGGGAGTGGGACGACATCTTCATGGCCCCCTTAGCGCTCTGGGCCAGCTGGTCAGCACACACACATCTGATTTTTCACTCAAACTCTAAATCAACCTGATCATTTCAGTCAAGCCACCGAGCATCTCACTTTTTTATGGAATTGTTTTCAGTCGAGCATGATTTTACGTGAAGGTCAATATTAGCAACGGTTCAAGAGATTTTGTGGAAGGCAACTGAATAAATGTTCCTTATTAGGACCTTTTTGTGCCTAAACTTAGTCATTGGTATTCTTGCGAAGTACCACCAATTCCTGATAACAACAATGGATTTGATGTAAAAAGGAAGATTGTGGTTTTGACAAGTCATAAACAGAAAGGAATGAGACCCTTGTCAAAGACCCAGTGGAGTGGAGTGAAGTGGAGGTGGTTCAGGGGCTGTGGTTGGCCACCATATTCCTAACCCCTCCCTGTGGCCAGGATCATTGTTGTCAGGTGGTCCAGGGCATAGCACCATTTACACCCACCCAAACTCCTACACCCCCCACCCACCACCACCCAATGACATTTACTATCATAAACACTGGGTGTTTTATTTTGGTCCAGGTCCGGTTCAGTGAACAAGAGACCGGGCTGAGTGTGTGTGTGACTGTGTGTGTGTGTGTGTGTGAGCGCCTGCGTGTGTAAACGGTGTGACATGGATCGCTAGTTAGCGGTGTGCGCTAGTAGCATTTCAATAAGTGACATCGCTCGCTCTGAGACCTTGAAGAAGTTGTTTCCCTTGCTCTGCAAGGACCGCAACTTTTGTGGACCGATGGGTAACGATGCTTTGCCGGAGACTGTTGTCGATGTGTTCAGAGGTTAAAGTCCAGGTTGAGGCGAGGAGAGAGACGGAAGCAATACTGTTACATGTGCCCAGGGTGTGTGTGTGTTTGTGTCAAATATGTCCTGCATGTGGGCCCATACACACTTCCTCCCATCTTCCCTCTGCTCTGGGACCCAGAGTGCATCCCATCCACCACCACCCAGCTCCAGAGAGGGGCTATAATCACCCATTCCCTCCCATTGAGAGTGGATTCCCTCCTGGCTACCACCTCCTACCCTCTCCCCCTCATTGCCGCAGCCACCTGCCCACACTCAGACAGATCCCTTCACAGCTTGACCTAATTACAAGACCCTTTAACCACTAGATTTAACCTCAAGTGTTGGCTTTTAACCTACACACCAGTATGTTGACCACATGTCAATATTAGCGTTACACTGTAGTATATATAATGTGTCAAAATCTTCTCACATGTCCACGTAGTTTCAAAACGGGTCCACATCAGTTCATAAGTGTCCGCATATGCTGAGCAGACGGTTACTAAATATGGATGCAAGCATGGATATGGATATATGGCAGATTGTGGCAATTTATGTCACTTACTGTAATGGCAACGAGACTGGTGTGGCTACAAGTCGAACCAGACTGCTCATTCCAAAGTACACCATATGACAACACACACACACCAACACCCTCCACCTTCCCCGTCTGCAGCCGTTGTCATCCCACAGAAGATATCCAGCGCTTTTTGCAACTTTACAGATCTCGCATCTCTCCTTCCTATGTATGGGCTTCTGCTCTTATATTCCCTGGCTTTAGCTGAAGAGAAGGAGCACACATTAAAGGTTGAGTTAAATCGTGATCCTTTTTTCCAGACACTGGAGACAGTGTAGCGCTTTGGGATGTTTTGACAGTGTTGTAAAGCACAGGTTCACGAAAGACGGAAAGCACAGCACGCGATCTGTGTGCTTCACGGTAACTGGCCTTGGCCTGCCTGTCCACTGATTCCCAGTGTTTACTGTCTCTGTCTGAGGAGCTCCTATAATTCAGGCAGCCCTTAATTTGAAAGATGTAGATAGATTCAGGGAAAAGCATGAAAAAAAGAATGGTTCTATTTTCTGGGGATTGTATAGTGACTGTCACAATTTCTGTCTGCCGTGAGGATGTGGATCCAATGCCGTAGTATCGTAGGCAGCTGCTGAAACAGACCCTGAATCTCCAAAATGGCCGTTATTTATTTATCTTTCATCTGGGTTTATTTATTCTTCCTCTATTCACTTGTAGGTCATTTCCTATGAGAGTAGCTTGTATATGGGATCTCTACTGTATATACATACAAAGACACCCACACATAGTACATTCTTGTTCAAGGTGACACCAACAAGTGGGCATGTACAAGCACACGCAGACGCGCACACACTATCATATGCATACAGACAATCACGCACATGTTCAGAAATAAACAGACTGTACACCCACTCTCTCATCCACATATCGTACTGTATGACATGGCACTTCCTCCTACCATACAGTAGGAAAACGAATAAAGGCAGTAGAATGTAGAGGCAGTGGAGGAGAAATTAGCTGCACACCCAGAAAGAGATCACAGGAGAATAGAGTATCATCCACCACAGTGACTTACGCTGACTCCTAGCCAGAGAGTTGTCCTTATTGTTTTAAGCCTCTTTGTTGAAATGTCTTTTCTAGAACCATTACAGAAAGGAAAGGGAAAAATGACTGAAGCTGCTGTTCTTACTCTGTAAAACTCTGGGGATCATCAGCAGACTGAGCTGCCGGAGAATAAGGAAACCAAGTGGCACGCGACGGTACTACAGCCAAACAGTCCTCAACGTGAGACGGGAGGCTAGCGTTGAACTCGACATGCGAAAGTGCGATTCATTTCAACTTGGAAGGAAAAGGTGTGATTCACACCACTTTCTCAATGCTCATAGACGTTATAAATGAATACATTTTGTATAAAAAAGAATCACATATTGCAAACGCTCCTGGTCTGTCCTGTACGTGCCTCAAGGCTTCGTTCTACACGGGTCGCACCGAGGAGGACTGCCATCCAGCATCTCCTTGTCTCCTGGAGCTCAGTGTGAATGCCATCCTCCCTCCCCCCGCTCCACCCTCCCACCCACACCCGCCTAATTCAAAGCATCTTGGGGCGAGTGCGGCGGAGAGAAGGATGTGGTTTAAGCAAACAAAAGAATCATAAAGACAGGATCAAAGGGGACCCTGGAAATCCATTCCTTCTGGGCACGTTGGATTTTGCAAATAAAATAAAAAAAGAGAAAGAGAGAAAGAAAGGAAAAAAAGAGGAAAGGAAGGAAGAAAGAAAGAAGCCGACTACATATCTCAGCTCATGCTGCTCTCTGATTGATGGAGTGGACAGGAGATCACTGCTCTCCCTCCTCCTCCACCCTCCCTTCTTCTTCCTGTCTTCTAAAGACATTCTTCTCACGTCTGAGACAAAAGGATGTGTTAAGTATTTTTCATAATGCTATTTATAAAGCATGATGTTTGACCCAATGTGTGTATGCAAGTGTGTTTGTGTGAAGGCACATGTTTCTGTGTGTGCGTGTATGCATGCGAGTGTCAAAGGCAGCCACAGATGTTGGCAGAAGTGGATGGGAATTATGAAGCGCAGGCCACCAGGAAGTAGTGTGTGTTGTGCCGTATAGAGCCCTGTGCTTGGACACACATTTAGTTAGCAGGGCCTGCAGGGCTGGGGACGTTATAGCTAGTCACAGCTGCAATGTCCCTCTACCCTTTCAGAGCAACACACACACAGGCAGGCCTATACACTTCACACACACATACACGGATACACAAAGTGGTACACAGTGGTTTGCTAGCTGAAGCCCTTCCAAGCCATGCAAGGCCCAGCCCTGTGCTCCTCCAAAACTGATATCCCCAAGACACCAGTGGATTCTGGGTCAAAAGGGAGCCTTGCTTTTGCATGAAACCACATATTTTCGGTATGATGCATCCATCCTCGCGTTTCAACTGGTGCTGACGTTTTTACACTCAATTTACAATATATAACGTCCCAGAATCCACAACACATTTTCTGTATAAAAATAAGAAAATATATTATGGACAGACATGACGCAGAATCAAACAGCCCACGCGGGTGAGACTACATAGCGTTACTCAGCTTGTTAGATTTATTTCTCAACGGATCAAAGAATTCAACATTTTCACAAAACTGGAAAAACCACAGGATGACACATTTTCCACCGCAAAAACAAATGTGAACATTTCAAACCTTGTCCATTCCAAACGAGGAAACACACAAAGGTCTGGTGGAAATACATATTCCAGATTCATCCGTGAAACTCTAGCACTTTCCCTCTCAAGGTCCAGGCTATTGTTTGACTATTTAAAGGGGTCGCATGTCCAAAGGGACTGGCACGTTTAAAGTAAGGGGGGTGTATGCTTCCAAGGTTTACGTACAAATGCAACTCATTTACCCACCCCCGCACAGGACAACGATTTAAGATCAAGGGCCTGATTACCTGCATGTCCACCAATGTCATTTACATGTTGAAATGTCCTTGTGGTCTGTCTTACATATGGAAAACACGTAGAAGACTTAAGACGCGGTGCTCACTGATCCGTATCAATATATGGACAGGTGAGACAAATAATCTGGTTGCTGCTCATTTTGTACAAGCTGGACATCCTATTAGCTGTCTGAGATACATTGGAATAGAAATGGTCAAGATGCCACGCAGGAGAGGGGACATTGAGAGGAGACTTCTTCAAAGGGAATCTTTCTGGATCCACAGGCTCAACAAACTGTCTCCTCTTGGCCTTAATGAGGAGTTCGATCTAAAACCATTTTTATAGTTTCAATGTCTAAATTGTGTTTTTGTTTTTTTATCCATGGGGTTTTTGCGGTCTGTCTTGAAGTGGGTAGAACAATGAGACTGTATGATGATGTTTCGGACCAGAGTCGAGACTCTGGACAGCGAGAGGAAAGCCTTGTACAAACTCACCAATCTGGTTGTGAGGTTTTCTACGCTCAGTGGAAGGCAAATATCCGAGGCCATTGACTTTGCAGGATTTTATTGTGCGTATCCCATTTTTACAGCTGGGTTTTTTACTGGACCAAGTCAAGTGAAGTGCCACAAAATGGGATTCACAGTATATTTATCAAAGAGACACTTTAATACAACGTGATGGATGTTTATGTACTTATAGAAACTGAACATTTCTTTGCCAACATTGGGTCAAAACAACAGGGTAGGACAAGCAACATTTGAATCTGGGAACCAACCATTTGGTATCACCTGTGGCAAACCCTCCTGAACAGCTACTGGGTGTGCAGGCATTTGCTCTAGGCCTGCGCTGCTGAGGCCTGTTGAGCAGCTGATCAGTAGAGTAAGGTGTGTTAGAGTAGGACTTGAGCAATGTAAGCCTGGTTTGATCACCCCTAGTACATACTGCTGCTGTAGTTCCAGTAAATGAGCCCTGGGGCAGAGGCAGTGTAACTCTCTGGTGTCCCCATTCTACAGCCTGGAGCTAGTCCACCAGCCTGGTCTCATAGACGAGACGTAATTTTGTAATGTTACGTTATCACGGGCTAATTAGCAACTTTTAAACTACTTACTACTTTTTAGCTACTTTGCAGCTACTTAACATATTAGCTAACCCTTCCCTTAACCTTAATCATTTTAGTTAACCCTCCCCCTAACCTTAACCATTTTAGCCAACCCTTCCCCTAACCCTAACCTTACTCCTAAACGTAACCCTAACCTAACCTAGCTAGAATTTGTAACATATCATATGTTTTGCAAATTCGTCAGGTAGTATGTTTTGCAAATTTGTAACATATAATACAAATTGTAATTGATAACATATCATACGAAATGGGTGATGGACATCCACAAATTAATTCATACCATACGAAACGTAACATATCATACTAAATGGAGCATCTTGGATTTACATATAGAACAATACGAAATGCTCTGAGACCAGGTTGAGTCCACAGGGGATTTGATCTAGCTGCCAAAGCCCCTCACAGTGAACCAGCAATAAGACGGGCCTGAGTAAGACTCGACCAAGGCAATCCTCCATGACAGCTGGCATTCCCCCGCAGCCTTAAAACAATACACATTCACTTCCCGTGATGGCAAGGAGTACACGTTTGTTTTCTCATGACGGGGAAGAAAACACCAAAATCATGTTGTGACGGTGAAAAATAAACGTGGAGATGGAAAAGAGAGAAAGAAGGCTCTAATGAACACGCAGCGCGGTGGCTAGCGTAGGGTGTCATTGCGTAATGAAGATGTACCCCTCCCACTGCTCGAACCATGCTGTGCGGAGAGCTCCCAGAGTGTCGTTCAAGAGTTAGCGTCATGAAAGGCATAGCTCCAGGTCATTAAAATACCTTTGAAAATATGGGATGCTTATCAAATAATAGGAACCACATTGACTTGGTTCCCCTGTGTAGCTTGTGTAGCTTGTGTAGCCTGGCAGTAGGTTGGTTTGACTTAGAGGGAGAGATATCTTTACCTTTCAAGTGGCCCTTTGAAGTCTGGGCCCTTTACGTGGTGCCTGGGAAAGCTGTATAGGCATTATACAGGCTTCTTCACAGTGCAATGGCTTCTACAGGGGCTGTGACCTCTGTGTCTGTTTGCGTCCCTTTCCGAAGTTCAGGTAACATGGGCGTTTGGGGGATTGGGGGGACTCTGCTGAACAGTGTACATATTAGGGCATACATGCTAGCTGCATCAAACACCCAATAAAAACTGCATCAAACATACTGTTCAGGAAGACAAAAGCAAGGGCTGAGGTAGCAGCCACCTAGCAGCCACCTAGCAGCCACTGGGGTTACTAGACGTCCTCCAGTTCCAGGTCATCATATGATCTCCGAGGAGGAATCGTCATCACATGGTCCGTTGGAATGTCTCTTGGTATTGGCACAGTCATACTCCATGATAAGCACCACTGGACGTAAAGTAAAAACCCTGATCAATTCTCCTTTAGTGGAATAAAAGGATATAGGGTTGTCCAAAAAGAAAGATGGACAGAGCATCCTGTGAAAACAGCCCAGCTAGCACAGTGGATCTGGGCCGATTCTGGCTGAGAGTCAAACTCGGCCGACGTCATGTTGCCCGAGTCTGGGCCGCCTTCGGCAGTATTACTTATGGCTAGGATGCGAGGATTGAGATCGGCCGATTCCGGTGTGAGTTATCTGAGCCAAATGTATTACTTGGGGCTCGGGCCGATTGTGGCTACTCTCTTGCAGATGGTTACACGGGCTGCTTTATATAATTAACGTTTAATTATTTATTTATTTTCCCATATTTTATGTGATCAAAAAATAAAATGTACATTTAAATAAAATTCTTTAAGAGTCCTGTTTGTGGTATTTTAGTATTTTGATACTTTGTGCAAGGCAATTGAATTAAAAACATTGTGGATGGGGCCTCCCGAGAGTCACAGCGGTCTGACACTGCATCACAGTGCAAACTGCGTTGCTACAGATGCTGGTTTGATACCCGTGCCGGCCGCAACCGGGAGACCCATGAGGCGATGCACAATTGGCCCAGGGTCATCCGGGTAAGGGGAGGGTTTGGCCGGCCGTGATGTCCTTCTCCATCGCGCTGTAGCGACTCCTCTGGCGGGCTAGGCGCATGCGCGCTGACACGGTCACCAGGTGTACAGATGTGACGGAAGAAATATATTATAAAATTATACAAAAATGTGTGGATGGGCATAATTTGTATGTGTAAAATGTATAATAGTAATATTTAAAATTACTAAATTGGGTGACTTTATATACATTTATTGACATTTGCATCAGGCTGCTTCTGGGGGGATTCTGGTAAGATGCCGGCACAATCGGCTGAATTCCGGTAGACGGAAACGGCTCGATGTACTTTGGACGATTCTGGGCAGTCATTCATTTTGATTCCGGGCCGAGTCCGACACCCGATTCCGGGCCGATTCAATCTCCCCCCCCCCCCCCCGGAAGAGGGCCACTTCTGAGCTGAGTCCTCATTGCTAGCTGGGAAGAGATTTATTTTCTTTCCATAATTATGTTTTTTCCAGTGTTAAAAGGTCCAACTGATTTATCTGGAGGCGAAATACTACGGGCTGCAAAGCACGGCGAAGATCTGATCTGCAACAGACACTTATGCTCAGAGCTGGAGGTATTACTGCGGACACACTGATTTCCATACAGAGGCCAGCGGGTTACAAAAACAGTCCTCTATTCAGGCAGATGGAGATGGGTTGGTAGTGCATGGGTGAGGGGCAGAACAGGCTGTGGGAAGGGAGGGGTAGTAGTTATGGCAGAGTGCTAGGGGTCTGGCGTAGTGGTAAGCCCCCCAGACCTCGGACCACATACAGTGCCTTCAGAAAGTATTCACGTCCCTTGACTTTATCCACATTTTGTTGAGTTACAAAGTGGGATTAAAATTGATTTAATTGTCATTTGTTGTTCTACACAAAATACACTGTAATGTCAAAGTGGAAGAAAATGTCTAACATTTGTAAAATATGAATGAAAAATAAAACACTAATATCTTGATTAGATAAGTATTCAACCTTCTATGTCATACATGTTAGAATCACCTTTGGCAGTGATTACAGCTGTGAGTGTTTCTGGGTAAGTCTCTAAAAGCTTTGCACACCTGGATTGTACAACATTTACACATTTATCATTTTCAAAATTCTTTAAGCTCTGTCAAATTGGTTGTTGATCATTGTTAGACAACCCTTTTCAGGTCTTGCCATAGATTTTCAAGCAGATTTCAGTCAAAACTGTAACTTGGCCACTAAAGAACATTCACTGTCTTCTTGGTAAGCAACTCCAGTGTAGATTTGGCCTTGTGTTTTAGGTTATTGTCCTGCTTAAAGGTGAGTTAATCTACTGGTGGAAAGCAGACTGAACCAAGTTTTTTTTTTTTGCCTGTGCTTTGTTCCATTTATTTTTTTTATCCAGAAAAACTCTTCAAGCATAGACATAACATGACGCAGCCACTACCATGCTTGAAAATATGAAGTGTGGCACTCTCAGTGATGTGTTGTATTGGATTTGCCCCAAACATAACACTGTGTATTCAGGACGGAAAGTTAATTGCTTTGCCACATTTTTTGCAATATTACTTTAGTGTCTTGTTGCAAACAGGATGCATGTTTTGAAATATTTGTATTCTGTACAGGCTTCCTTTTCACTCTGTCAATTAGATTAGTATTGTGGAGTAACTACAATGTTGTTTATCCATCCTCAGTTTTCTCCTATCACAGCCATTAAACTCTGTAACGATTTTAAAGTCACCATTGGCCTCATGGTGAAATCCCTGAGCAGTTTCCTTCCTCTCTGGCAACTGAGTTAGGAATGATGCCTGTATCTTTGTAGTGACTGGGTGTATTGATACACTATCCAAAGTGTAATAACTTCACCATGCTCAAAGGGATATTCAGTGTCTTCTTTTTTTTTTACCCATCCACCAGTAAGTGCCCTTCTTTATGAGGCATTGGAAAACCTCCCTGGTCTTTGTGGTTGAATCTGTGCTTGAAATTCACTGCTCAACTGAGGGACCTTTACAATTATCTGTGTGTGTTTTTACTCCTGAACTTATTCAGGCTTGCCATTACAATGGGTTTGGATACTCATGACATTTCAGCTTTTCATTTTGTATTATTTTGTAAACATTTCTAAAAACATAATTCCACTTTATGGGGTATTGTGTAGGCCAGTGATACACAATCTATATTTAATCATTTTTAAATTCAGGCTGTAACACAACAAAATGTGGAAAAGTTCAAGGGGTGTGAATATTTTCTTAAGGCACTGTATACTCCTGGCAAAGTAGTAGGTACCCAGCTAGCACATAACGTCCTGAGAACCATATGTTTCTTAGAGCTTGGTGAGAGTGTGGTTGTCCTGTGGTTATTTTGCATACAACCTTCCCACAACGTTCTGGAAATGGTGCAGGATAGTTGCTTGGCTTTGGAACATTCTCAGCACATTTAAGGACTTGGAAAAAAAATTATTGGTATTTCATTACTTTAATAGAACGTTTCCTAAAATGTCAAACATGGTTACATTTCATTACATTTTTGGTAATGTTCTGGTAACATTCTCCAACTGGTTTAAGAAACAATGTTCTTCTGTGGGAATTTCAATGCTTCAGCATAATGTTTTCACCAGGTTTTTGTATGGTTCTATTTAAAGTAATGTTCTCAAGTTGTTCCGAGAACGTTAAGAAACAATGTTCTCCTGTGGGAATTTCAATACTTCCGCCTAACGTTTCCTACAGGTTTCCTCATGGTTCTATTAAAGTCATGATCTCAGAACATTAAGAAAATTTTTCATACATTTAAAAAAAAAAACATTAACGTTCAAAGAACGTTCTAAGAATGTTATTAAAAAACATATACATTCCGTTCTGAGCATCAACAAAACTCTATTTTCTATCCTGTTAAGTGTGTTGGCCATTCCCACTAACTGGCAACACCTGATCTTAATGAGTATTTTTTAAATTTTGAAATAGGCTGTTTGAATAGACTAAAATGAACAGCTTTGTATGAGTAAAAAGAATACATGGCATGCTAGCTCCGTCCTGGAGGCACAGTGGACTAATTCCATGGATAGAGAATAGAAGATCATAGGTTTGAATCTCACTGATGCAAGTGAGACAATAAAAAATGTGTTTGTATGATAAAAAAAAGTATATATTTAAGATACTCTTTAATTAGGTAGGGTTTGATGTTTTCAGGAAAATGGGCAGGGACTCGGATGTCCTGTTCCACCATTTATATAATCCATTAAATAAAATGTCCCCCTATATGAATGAATGTGTTTTGATGCCTGACTGCCGTTTTTCTCAAATGTTCATGAGTAAAAGGGGGCCACGCAGGGAGAGGCGGAGAAATTCCTTCTCACGGCGTAATCAAGGTTGGGTAAACAGGTCTGTGTCATGAGGTTCCAAGGAGACTGACCGTCTGTCTTTGACATTTACCTTCCGATCAACATTCCTTCCCAGTCATACCGTCCCAGCATTTCTGATGCGTGGCTCACGCTCCCCAGCTCTGGGCCAAGCTCCAGCTCCCTCGTGGCACTTTTTCAGGAGGAAATTATTTTTCATTGCCCCCGAAAGAGCTGGCCCTTGCCAAGCGGCACTGATCCGCTCTATCCTGCTGTGGGGGTTGGCCAAGTCCTGTCTCAGTCTCCCAGGGGACAGGGCCCCGGCTTCCTCCAGCCTAGGGGGAGGCAGTAGAGAGGTCAGCTCAATGGAGAGAGGAGGTCAGCAGCCTCAGCCCAGGTTAACGCCCCCTCCACCGCCCCCTCATATACCTCTGTTCATCCCACAGAGCGGGGCCAGGCTGTATATTATCTTAAATGGACTAGTCTGACTTTTCTGAAACAGTAAGAATGTCCAATCCATCTTCACAGGGTCGTCGTTACAGGAGATCTTGTCATTCCCCTGATGTTAGTTTTGCTTCATTTCAAGTCAGGGGATGCTCATTTTTTAAAATGGGGGTTTCGACATGTGCTGTTAAAATGTGTGTTTTCGGAGTGCTCTGTTACAAGCCTGGGCAATCCTTGCCTGAAGAATGGAACTTAAAATAATCCTAACTGGCCTTGAATAGAAGGTTTTGTTGTTGTGGTTTCTTTGGTGCTCATTTCTTAAAATGGGGGTTTCGACATGTGCTGTTAAAATTTGTGTTTTCGGAGTGCTCTGTTACAAGCCTGAAGAATGGAACTTAAAATAATCCTAACTTGCCTTAAATAGAAGGTTTTGTTGTTGTGGTTTCTTTGGTGATTTCACATTGTTTGAAGAAGGGGTTTGTTTTTGTTCTGCTTTGTCACAGTTGAATTAGAGAGAACTCCATGTTAATGTCACTGCTAATTTGGAGGCTAGGTTAGCCACACACATTCCCTCTGCTACAGTCATGCTATGTGACTCTCATCTTGAGGAAGTGATGAGTCATCCTGTAAGCTAGGTGGCGCCACATGCCTGATGATGCGGCTGACTCAGCGGGAGAACTGAGAGAGAACTGTATTTAGAAGACCACCGTGGAACCTCTTTGGCTCTCCGACAATGGGTGTCTAATTTAGGACTCTATTTGTACTGCGGAAATTCAGCGTTACAGCAGGAATCTTTTTTTAGGGTGGGGGGGGGGGGAGTGATACCTAGTCAGTTGCACAATTGAATGCATTCAACCGAAATATGTGTTCCATATTTAACCCAACTAAGGCAACATTCCCGCATTAGCGGAGACTGCATTCACGGTCAACGCTCAATATGAAATTACCTATTTAAACAATTACCTTTTAAACAGCAATACAGATTGAATAGACCCCATAACCTTTATTTAGACAGTTAAGTCCATTGAGAACAAATCTAACCAATCAGTAACAATCTAGTTTGCCTCAATGGATGTTGGTGGTGAGTAAAAATTGGGGCTCATTGGACAAGACGTTACAGGAGCACCCATGGGCAAAACCTTTGGAATTTAGTTAATTTGTTTACATTTTGAAACTTTAGTTCCCTAAAACTATTGAATTTTGTGGTTTAATCCAGCAATAGGTGTAATATTATATATTTTGAATAGCCATATGAATCATATTGTTAAAATATGAGGCAACGTTCCAGGTAAACAATGACTTACTAAACATCCAGAATGTTCCGTTGAATTCAGCAGCTAACACTGAGACATTCTCGCTTGTGTATTTTGTTGGGCTCTTCACTGAGCTCTATTCCACTTCATTGAGCTATTCCCGGGCCGCCTTACCATGCTAAAAATCACCCACTAGCCCCCCAAAAAAACAAAGATCCTGAGTCCTTGGGAGTGTTGTCTGGCAAACAGGCCTCCCCAGCCTGATTCGTACCCTCACTGCGCCTGGGGAGAGGGATGGGATGAGGAGAAAAGGGAAGAATTGTGGAGCCTTTTCCGGAGCTAAAACAGACACTCCAGCGGGGAATGTGCTCAAACTGGTATCTCACAGGCCAAGGAAGAGGCCTTGGAGTGTCTAACTGTGTCTGTTGGACCCCTGCTTGATCTTTTTTTCTCCTTCTCCTTTTCCTTCTCATTCCCTCCCTCTCTCTTGCTCTCTCTCTCCCCCTTCATCAGTCGTACTCTTACTCTCTACCCCCCTCTCTCTCTCTTTCTGGTAAAAACAAAATGATTCATTGATCAAATTTTTCTCTCATGAATGCATTTTCCAGCTCCTGGGAATTGTATTTCCTGTTTCCCCTGTCCTCTGATTAGTGTTTATGTTTAGCGATCTGTTTCTTATAATCCTTTGTTTTTGCTTTTTTCCTCTCTCGTTCGTCCATATGACATCTTCCAAGATTATTCAAGGATATGGATTTAGGCGTTGGCAACAGTTGAAGCATTCAGGAAACAGCAACACCTACAGCTCAGGCCATTTGATCCAAACAATAAAACGTCCACATTCGACGGGTCTGCAATGGGAAGAGCACATTGCTGCTCAGTACAAAGAGTGGGATGTCTTTTTCTTCTCTTCCCTGCTACACTAAACAAACTGTTGTTAATTTAAACTTCAAAAAGATCTTGTTTCATTGTCATTTTTTCCAATTTGTCTGTGCACAAAACACTCTGCTAATGCTTTGATGGAATGTCTCATCTCCAAACCACATGGTACAGACATTGGTTGAGCTATCACTGCATCAAAACACGCCGTATCAAGCGTTGAGGGTTCTCTGTTTACTCTTTTGTCTTCTCTCTCACGGCGTAAAATTGGAGCAACACCGTAGCGACTGTGACCTTTCCCTGCAGGCCTCCAGGGGTTCTTGTGTTTGGCAATTATGCTTACATGGCCTCTGTGAGAGACCTCGCTTTGTTCTGCTCTGCCAACACAGACTTTACTGTGGGAGGCTTTTCACAGTGTTGACGTTGTGTTGTAATAACCAGAGAGAGTGAGAGAGAGAGAGAGAGAGGGCTCTCAGGCCCTGTTGCAATACTTTTCAAATGCATCCTCCCCTGGGTATTGGCATAACTTGATTCATGTATACATGGACTTTGTTTAGGAATATAGCATCACAAACTTCAACCTTTTAGGATAAATAAGAATTTTTAAGTATTCAAACCATTCAGGGGCAGTGGTGTTGTGCCTTCACAATCATGAACCTATGCAAGTGCTCAGAGCTAAATATGTGCAAGGGCACTTTCCCAAGAACATTGTTGTTTCTGTGCCTGGTGCAATTGTGGGATAAACATTCAGATCTTTTAGATGGTGTCTCACAGGAAACAGCACCATGGCGAAGCAGTGAGGAATTTGACTTCACACGTCTACACGTGAGCAAGAGAGTTTGCTGTCATTATTTTGGTTTTCCTTTGCTCATAGCTGTGCTCTCAATGCTAGGGTTAGTATTATGTGCTCTTGTTTCAGGGGGCATAAGTTGGCAACGACTGCGGGCACAACGGGCAACACAGGCTTTCTGGGGGGCCATGACCTCCTAGCCTGGCACTGTCACCTGTCGATATCGTCCCTTTCACCGAAACCAGCCACCTAATTGCTGTCAGATGTATGCTTTGGTGTGCGAGTGAGCAGCCAGTGTATGACTTCTCTGTTCTGAGGTTGAATTAATTTATTATGCTGTTCATAAAAAATGCTTTTGAATGTCTCGCATCGAGGCTTGAGGTTTCGAAGAGATGCGTAGGCGAAAGCCTCCCTCTGCAAGGCTTTGTTGATTCCTGTGAATATCTGTGGTGTATGGGAAGGGCGTACATAGATGATAATGTCAGATCTTACAATTAGAAACAAGGGTTAAATACAAAATGCTCAGTATGCATTTAAAATGCACCCCTTGTTGTCTATTTGCTATTTCATGAAATTCAAAATATCAATCCATAAGAGTTTGATTTCCCACCGACCGTTTTGTAATTATTTTCGTGATCACCTACTGTGCTGGCTTCAGCAACAGAGTTACATTACATAATTCTCCAAACATCTACAGTTGAAGTCGGAAGTTTACATACACCTTAGCCAAATACATTTAAACTCAGTTTTTCACAATTTCTGACACTTATTCCTAGTAAAAATTATTTGGTCAGTTAGGATCACCACTTTATATTAAGAATGTGAAATGTCAGAATAATAGTAGAGAGAATGATTTATTTCAGCTTTTATTTCTTTCATAACATTCCCAGTGGGTCAGAAGTTTACATACACTCAATTAGTATTTGGTAGCATTGCCTTTAAAATGTTTAACTTGGGTCAAACTTTTCGGGTAGCCTTCCACAAGCTTCCCAAAATAAGTTTGGTGAATTTTGGCCCATTCCTCCTGACAGAGCTGGTGTAACTGCGTCAGGTTTGTAGGCCTCCTTGCTTACACAACCTTTTTCAGTTCTGCCCACACATTTTCTATAGGATTGAGGTCAGGGCTTTGTGATGGCCCCTCCAATACCTTGACTTTGTTGTCCTTAAGCCATTTTCCACAACTTTGGAAGTATGCTTGGGGTCATTGTTCATTTGGAAGACCCATTTGCAACCAAGCTTTAACTTACTGACTGATGTCTTGAGATGTTGCTTCAATATATCCACATAATTGTCTCATAATTGCCTCATGATGCCATCTATTTTGTGAAGTGCACCAGTCTCTCCTGCAGCCAAGCAACCCCACAACGGGGTGGGGCGGCAGGGTAGACTAGTGGTTAGAGCGTTGGACTAGTAACCGCAAGGTTGCAAGTTCAAATCCCTAAGCTGACAAGGTACAAATCTGTCGTTCTTAAATGACTTGCCTAGTTAAATAAAGGTCAAATAAAAAATAAATAAACATGATGCTGCCACCCCGGTGCTTCATGGTTGGGATGGTGTTCTTCGGCTTGCAAGTCTCCCCCTTTTTCCTCCAAACATAATGATGGTCATTATGGCCAAACAGTTCTATTTTTGTTTCATCAGACCAGAGGACATTTCACCAAAAAGTTGGATCTTTGTCCGCATGTGCAGTTGCAAACCGTAGTCTGGCTTTTTTATGGCGGTTTTGGAGCAGTGGCTTCTTCCTTGCTGAGCGGCCTTTCTGGTTATGTCGATATAAGACTCGTTTTACTGTGAATATAGATACTTTTGTAACTGTTTCCTCCAACATCTTCACAAGGTCCTTTGCTGTTGTTCTGGGATTGATTTGCACTTTTCGCACAAAAGTACGTTCATCTCTAGGAGACAGAACGTGTCTCCTTCCTGAGCGGTATGACGGCTGAGCGGTCCCATGGTGTTTATACTTGCGTACTATTGTTTGTACAGATGAACGTGGTACCTTCAGGCATTTGTGATTTGCACCCAAGGATGAACCAGACTTTTTTCTGAGGTCTTGGCTGATTTCTTTTGATTTCCCCATGATGTCAAGCAAAAAGGCACTGAGTTTGAAGGTAGGCCTTGAAATACATCCACAGGTACACCTCCAATTGACTGAAATGATGTCAATTCTCCTATCAAAAGCTTCTAAAGCCATGACATCATTTTCTGGAATTTTCCAAGCTGTTTAAAGGCACAGTCAACTTAGTGTATGTAAACTTCTGACCCACTGGAATTGTGATACAGTGAATTATAAGTGAAATAATCTGTCTGTAAACAATTGTTGGAAAAATTACTTGTCATGCAGAAAGTAGATGTCCTAACCGACTTGCCAAAACTATAGTTTGTTAACAAGAAATTTGTGGAGTGGTTGAAAAACGAGTTTTAATGACTCCAACCTAAGTGTATGTAAACTTACGACTTCAGCTGTATCTTCAGCTGGAAAGCTGTTCTCCAGTCAGTGCACTTCAGGGTAGAGCACAAGGGTTCATCTTTGGTCAGAAGGTTAGGGGTGAACTTGTCAACAACGTGGAGGAAAACCACAGACGAAGCTGTCATTCTTTCAGATGGGCCCTCTTTGAAAATGCTCGCTATACTTTTAATAGTTCAACCTTCCTTCTTTTACGCGCCCGCTCTCTCTTTTATATATTCTTGGCACAACCAGGAATTCTTTCCCAGGATGGATGTTTATTTTTTTTCTTCATATGCCAGTTGGTAAGTGCGCGACTCGGCTCACATCCCTCTCCTTTTCCTACCTCCGGAATAGGGTTTTCCAGGATATATGTTTTTTATGATATATGTTGCACCATTATTTGTCGTGAATTAAACCCTATAGGTTGTAAGGACAGAAAAAGCTTTCTATGAATTCCTTTTTCATCCAATACATGACCTCTTAATATCCATTTAGAATGGGAAAACAACAAGTTTAACAGTAAAAGACAATTCAAGGCTCTGTCAAAAGAAATAGCCAAGATCTGTGACACCTCAATAAATTTGAGATTCAATGTACCGCAGAGGAAACATGTTTTTCAGTGCCGAGTCCGCCAAACAAGGTTTAATGGTGCCAACCCCTTCCTCGTGTAGGTGGATCTGGCCATGGTAACTTCCAGAGAAGCATTAGGAGTATAGGGAAGGATCAGGAAAGGATGATGATAACCAATGGTGATGGTGATTATGGCTATGGTGATGATGATGCTGTGTGTGTGTGTGTGTGGACGTGTTTAACTACACTTGTGGGAACCAGAAATTTGACAGACTGGAGACAAATGGTCAAATGCTATTTCTAGGGGGTTAAGGTTAGGGTTAGCATGAGGAGCAAGGGTTAGGAGCAAGGGTCAGTTTTAGGGTCGGGGTTAGGAGCTAGGGTTAAGTTTTGGGTTAGGCCAGGATATGGTTTAGGTTTAGGGGACTGAATTGTGTGTCCCCACAAGGTTAGTTTCATAAGACTGCGTGCGTGAATGCGTGCGTGAGTGAGTGCACAGCAGAAACACAAATGCAAGCGCACACACATGCATGCACACAGGTGCGTGTGAGTGCGCCTGGTTCGGCCCCTCTTTATCCTAACTCAAAGTGAAAACATGTTTTTATAAATGTTTGCAAATGTATTGAAAATTAAATGCAGAAATATCTCATTTACATCAGTATTCTCTCACATGAGTCAATACGTGTTAGAATCATCTTTGGCAGTGATTCCAGCTGTGAGTCTTTCTAAGTAAGTCGTTAAGAACTTTGCATACCTGGATTGTACAATATTTGACATACTTTTTAAAAATTCTTCAAGCTCTGCTCAAGCTGGTTATTGATCATTGCTAGTGTCTGATGGAAAGCAGACTGAACCAGGTTTTCCTGTAGGATTTTGCCTGTGCTAAGCTTTATTCCATGTATTTTTATCCCCCCAAAAACTCCCTAGTCCTTGCCAAAGACGAGCACACCCATAACATGATGCAGCCACCACCATGCTTGAAAGTATGAAGAGTGGTACTCAGTGTTGGACTTGCCCAAAACACAACACTTTGTATTCAGGACATGAAGTTAATTTCTTTGTCACATTCTTTGCAGTTTTACTTTAGTGCCTAATTGCAAACAGGATGCATGTTTTGGAATATTTGTATTCTGTACAGGCTTCCTTCTTTTCACAGCCATTTAGGTTAGTATTGTGGAGTAACTACAATGTTGTTGATCCATCTTCAGTTGTCTTCTATCACAGCTATTAAACTCTGTAACTATTTTAAAGTCACCATTGGCCTCATGGTGAAATCCCTGAGCGGTTTCCTTCCTCTCGAGCAACTGAGTTAGGAAGGAACCCTGTATCTTTGTAGTGACTGGGTGTATTGATACACCATCCAAAGTGTAATTAATAACTTCACCATGCTCAAAGGGATATTCAATGTCTATGTTTTTTAATTTGTACCCATCTTACAATTGGTGACCTTCTTTGTGAGGCATTCGGAAACCTCCCTGGTCTTTGGTTGAATCTGTGTTTGAAATTCACTGTTCGATTGAGGGACCTTACAGATAATTGTATGTGTGGGGTACAGAGAGGAGGTAGTCATTCAAAAATCATGGTAAACACGTATTGCACACAGAGTCCATGTGGCTTATTATGTGACTTGTTTGCTTATTTAGGCGTGCCATAAAAAGGAGTTGAAGACTTATTGACCCAAGACATTTCAGCTTTTCATTTTTGATGAATTTGTAAACATTTCTAAAAACAGAATTCCATTTTATGGGGTATTTTATGGGGTATTGACACAAAATCTCAATTTAATCAATAATAAAGATGATCAGATAACAGGTGAGGTGAAACTAGTTAAGTAACCTATGTTGTAGATGTGCCCATTTACTGTCACTATTGTTTCTAAGTGCACAATGAGAATCCACCTCCTTTGTATCCTATGCTCCCTTCATTCTCTGCCATAACATTTCCTCCACTCAGACCCTTTATGAGGAGGGGAGTGACAATGCAAAGCAACACTTCCTTTCTCAACTCCGCCCGGCAACAAACCCAGCCAGACGGTCATTAGTTCGATAATGTGTCCACCAGCTTCTCTCTGTGGTGACCTCAGAAGTCCCCTAGGCTGTTAAGGCTATCTCCTGAGGGCTGGGTGCACCTGTGTGTGAAGGCCCCGTGCCCCGGGACATCATAAGGTCTTTATTCCATTGAGGTGAAGTGGAGAGAGGGGACTGGGGTATAGCTGCTATAGTATTCACATCTGGCCTGATTAACAGAGGGATGGCTAGAGAGTACACTCCCTGGGTCCAGGGAGAAATGGCTGACCCTCTCATCCACTCTGTCAATCACAACTTGTCGGTCTCTAACTAAACTCAGCAAAAAAAGAAACGTCCTCTTACTGTCAACTGCGTTTATTTTCAGCAAACTTAACTAAATAGGTGTGATGTTCGGATGTAACGATCCTGTGCAGGTGTTGCTACATGTGGTCTGCCACTGCGAGGACGATCAGCTGTCCGTCCTGTCTCCCTGTAGCGATGTCTTAGGCGTCTCACAGTACGGACATTGCAATTTATTGCCCTGGCCACATCTGCAGTCCTCATGCCTCCTTGCAGCATGCCTAAGGCACGTTCACACAGATGAGCAGGGACCCTTGGCATCTTTCTTTTGGTGTTTTTCAGAGTCAGTAGAAAGGCCTCTTTAGTGTCCTAAGTTTTCATAACTGTGACCTTAATTGCCTTCCGTCTGTAAGCTGTTAGTGTCTTAACGACCGTTCCACAGGTGCATGTTCATTAATTGTTGGGAAACAACATAGGAAATAGTGTTTAAACCCTTTACAATGAAGATCTGTGAAGTTATTTGGATTTTTACGAATTTTCTTTGAAAGACAGGGTCCTGAAAAAGGGACGTTTCTTTTTTGGCTGAGTTTATATTGGCTTTCACTCATCTTCAAGGGGCAGAGAATGCCACCCTCTGTGAACTGTTATCCCACCTTGTCTGGCATATTTGGTTTGTCAAAAAAAAAAAATGTTTCCATTTTTTTTATCCGAAGTGTACTTTACTCGCATAAAAAGGTTGAATGGAAACCTGGTTAGTTACACACAGCAAAAGTGAGACGGCTAGAGCTGGTTGACCAGTCATCCAGGAAGAAAGTTGTGGCTATAGGCTTTAAAGCCCTCGGTCAGTCCAGCCCCCTGAAGGGGTGTTTGTGCAGGGCCAACTTTATGGGGATGATGCCTTTTCCAGAGCGGGCCAGAAGCCAGGGAGAACTGTCCCAAAGTTCTAATGAGAGTATGTGGCTGCATGTGTCACAGCCTGTGCCTGTGTTCAGAGGGCCTTGTGTAAATCCACACACATACAAGTGTGCACACACACACACACACACCAACCTTAACAAACTCCCAGTGTTACTTGAGTGAATGACTGTTTTTCTCTCAATGAATTTGGCACATTTCTGGCAACAAAGTTCCACATTCTTAAAATGTAAAGTCATATACATTCTAGTGCAATCTGCTCATATACATTCATCCAAATGGACACAGTATCTGCTGTGGATCAGAAAGTGACATAACCCCCCACCATTATGGTTCACTGGGAGACACACATGCAGACCTTCTACGTCCTTAAATAGGTGCAGCGAGGCCTGGAAATCACATCCTGTTGACTCTTTGTTGCATTCAGGAAGTGCTCTTAGCCGTGACGGGGTCCTCCAATCACATTCGAGTCCCAATCCAAACCATCTCGAGTGAGAGCTGTGGTGGAAGGCATATGAAGTTGTTCTTAAGTTGCCAGCTAGTGATACAGAGTCAGATATCTACCACACACCTGATGGCTAAGTTTAGGATTGGTGGTGGGGTAATCAGATCCTAGATCTTTGGTTAAACAAAACAGACAGGGCTATCACCTCAGTCATGGCAGTCTAAGTCTCCTATCTCTAGCAACACACATGCCCTGCCCACCTGAGGATCAGTCTGTGTCAGCCATCTACACTGTGTACAAAACATTAAGAACACCTGCTTTTTCCATCACATACTGTAGACTGACCAAGTGAAACTATGATCCCTTATTGATTACATTAAATCCACTTCAATCAGTGTAGCTGAAGGGGAGGAGACAGTTTAAAGGGATTTTTAAGCCTTGAGACAATGGATTGTGTATGTGTACCATTCAGATGGTGAATGGGCAAGACAAAATATGTAAGTGCCCTTTGAACCGGGTTTGGTAGTAGGTGCCAGGCGCAATGGTTTGAGTGTGTCAAGAACTGTAACGCTGCTGTTTTTTTGGTGGAACTGAAAAAAGTTCTAATTTAATATAGTTGAAATGTTTACAAATTAGATGCATTGAAATGAAAGCAACTTCCGAAAATGAACTCTAGGATTATAGGTATATTATGTCTGATCTCGCCAACAATGTAATGTATAAATAAGTATGTGTAATCTATAGCCAAGTTTGTTGACTTTTAATCCGAGGGTATCCTGCTATTGACACACTTGTTGAGTTATGCGACAGAATGTGACAACAACAGTAATTAATGAGGCAGTCTAGACAGCGCAGGTGAGTGCAAGTAGACTTAGACAGAGCAAGTTTTTGGTGGTTGCAACCCTGTTTTTGGTGGTTGCAACCCTTTATGTTAATGTATTCATATTTATACAAGAGGTGGGTGTTCTCCTGAGTGCTGATTGGTTAAAACCGCATTCCAGCCGGTGTCTATTCCAAAAGTTGCCACCGGCTAAATCTATGACATTAAAATGCCTATTTACTCAGTTCCATCTGACTGCGCAATCCACTGTCTCATCAGCCCAGCCAGACAATTTATAAACTTGATCTCCACTATAAAAAGCATCTAGACATTATCTCACATTTCTTTTAGAATAACATTTAGTTTTCAACAGCGGAGGTTTGTATAAACCTGCTGTCTGGCTCTCCAACATTTGCAACATTGTTTCAATATTCAAATTCGATCTCCTGCTGTCCCATAGTAATGAACGTGTCGGGACGAGAGACAGGCAGGTAGTGTTTCTCAGGCAGTCGAAATCACGAATCAGTTGGCATCATTTTTATGGATATATACAAAGAAATGTCAATTGAAAAAAAGGAAAAACGAAGCGAAGTGCAAGCAGTTTGCAGTCTTTACAGCTTCAGTTTGAAGTGATTGTGTTATCTGTGTTGTTGGCTAGCTCCTTTGAACAACAGTGTCCTGACGAGTGAGCACATTTTCTATGCTAGGCAAAATCGCACCTCATTAGATTAGATTCAACTTTGTCATTGAACAAGTACAATACAATGAAATGCAGTTAGCATCTGACCAGAAGTGCAAATAAGAGTTAAAAAAATGTACAAGTAAAGCAATTAAGTACAATCTATGTTATTAAGTGGGATGTATAAATGTGCAATGAAGGCAAATGGCAAGTACAAATGGCAAGTCTAAATGTGCAATGAAAGCAAATTGAAAGTGCAAGGAGGCATGCAACTGAAATGCAGGGAGAGCAGCAATGAGGTTACCGAGGTAGACATGTACATGTACAACTGAAAAATGTCCTTAATCAGACTTTACAAAGCAATGTCAGAGTCCAGTAGTACATTGAAGAGTGCAAAGAGAGTTGTGCAACAAGGTCCCTGAGAGGCAGTACTAAGCGGTGGGCGGGTGGATATGGCTAGTGCCATGTCATAGAGTTCAGCAGGGTTACAGTAGCTGGAAAAACACGGTTCTTAAGCCTGCTAGTGCGGGAACGTAGAGACCTGTACCGCCTGCCTGATGGTGGCATGGATGTGAAGGGTCCCTGATGACGCTGCACGTCCTACACAGACACCGAAGGTCTACGATGGCAGGGAGCTGGGTACCAGTGATGTGCCGGGAGATTTTCACAACCCGTTGCAGGGCCTTCCGGTCGGCCACAGAGCACCCTCCAAACCACACTGTGGCGCAGTTAGTCAGAATGCTCTCGACTGTGCAGCGGTAAAAGTTCCCTAGGATCTTGGGAGACAGGCGGGCCTTCTTCAGCCTCCTCAAAAAGTACAGGCGCTGCTGCGCCTTTTTGACCAGGGTTGAGGTGTTGAGGGTCCAGGAGAGGTCATCTGAGATGTAGACACCCAGGAATTGGAAGCTGGGCACACGCTCCACCTCAGTGCCATCAATGAGAACTTGGGCGTGGCTGCAGCTTTTAGACTTCCTGTTATCCACAATGACCTCCTTGGTTTTCTTTGCATTGAGGGCCAGGTTGTGATCAGCGCACCATGCAGCCAGGTGCTTGACCTCTTCCCTGTAGGCTGACTCATCATTGTCACTGATCAGACCTACCACCGTGTTGTCATCTGCGAACTTGACGATGGTGTTGGAACCGTGTACAGGAACGCAGTCGTAGGTGAAGAGGGAGTACAGGAGGGGGCTCAGCAGGCAGCCCTTTGGCACACCAGTGTTCAGGTTCAGGGTTGAGGAGGTGAAGTTGTCTAAACCTGACAGACTGGGGTCTGTTGGTCAGGAAGTCCAAAGTCCAGTTACAGAGAAAGGGGCTGATCCCTAGGTCATGGAGTTTGGTGACCAGCCTAGACTTCATTTAAAAGTCTTGGAGGCATGGTTTTTGTTTGATATTTTCTGTTAGCTCATTGTTATGGATGTATCCAAATAAATGTCACTGGAAAACAGCTTAAACAAATGCAAATGCGACTACTTTGCTGTTAATCTGGCTGCACTTTGACGTGACTGTAAATTAGCGGTAGTTGGCTAGCTAGCAAGCAAGGGATAAGAACGTTGCCAGCCAGTATGCCAATGGAACATTTAGAATGAACGACTGGGTCGCTTCCATAGATACAGAACAAAAACACTGAACGACTGGGTCGCGTCTCTAGCAACCGAGCCGATAGACCAAACGACCAGCCGGCTTGGTTAGTAACCTTAGATTTGTGTCGGGACTATCGTGTGGAAGGATTAAATAGTATGAATAAATTCATCAAAATAACATTTACAATTAAAATATGTCAATCATTATTTGAATATGTTGGTAACCCATTGTATAAAAGTGATAATGCCGGGGCCTCCCGAATGGCACAGCGTTCTAAGGCACTGCATCACAGTGCTAGAGGCGTCACTACAGACCGGGGTTCGATCCCGGGAGGCCATGATGGCTAGAGGCCATGATCGGGAGTCCCATAGAGCGGCGCACAATTGGCCCAGCGTCATCCGGGTTAGGGAAGGGTTTGGCCGGGGGGAATTTATTTGGCTCATCGCGCTCTAGCAACTCCTTGTGGCAGGCTGGGCGCCTGCAGGCTGACCTCGATCATCAGGTGAACAGTGTTTCCTCCGACACATTGGTGCAGCTGGCTTCCGGGTTAAGCGGGTGGGTGTTAAGACGCGCGGTTTGGCAGGTCATGTTTCGGAGGACGCATGACTCGACCTTTGCCTCCCGAGCCCGTTGGGGAGTTGCAGCAATGAGACAAGATAGAAAAAGGGGGTAAATTGTATTTTTGCCCTCGAAGCCAGTGTTTGCAGGACTTTGTCTCGCGCCAATACATCCTCCAGTCACTGGCTTCTCGGGCATTTTCACATAAATGGAAATACACCCAGTGTATTTATGTAAATTAGGTTTATATAATACCATTTATTTTAACAAAAAAAAAGTCAATACTAGACACCATTAGAAAATATATATATGACTGCATTCTAAGAAAAAAGTGACATTTTACAGTACATTGAATACCTAAATTCCAACTAAAATCTCTGAATCCCATTAATTATTTATCCATGCCAGTAAAATGTTTTATGTGCTATAACTCAATCATTATCTGATGGATTTTAAAAAATCTAAAAGTTTGGAGTACCTTCATCCACTGTCCAACTGTTGGATTTATTATAATTGTTGTTAAATCCTTATAACAATTTTGATGACCATTATTGCTAGCCTAGATGAAAAGAGCTGCTTGCAAACATGGCAGACTCAAAAGATTGCACTTGGCTGCCATGCCATGCCCCTGGCGTGGAGTAGACTAGTTCCCAGAGTTATTTGGAGAGAGATTTTATCCGCTTTCTCACTCAACCATTCAAACAAACAACATTTGTTTCAATGAGAGGGAATTCAACACTAGTTTATGCCCATTAGAGGTAATGCCACTATTGTTTTTTTAATGGTAAATATATGTCACATTTACACATTTTGGGGTGGGTGGGTGGATTAAGGTGTGTGTGTGTGTGTGTATCCTTGCGTGTGTCTGTGTGCTTGCGTGTGTCTATGTGTGTGTGTATCCTTGCGTGTGTCTATGTGTGTGCCTATCCTTGCGTGTGTCTGTGTGCTTGCGTGTGCCTATGTGTGTGTTGTCAGTAGTCTGGGATGCTCCAACTTTACTCTGGTTGGTAAATTGACAATTTCAATAAACGATACGAAATCACATAATTACGCACATCCCAATGAGCTTGTCATTACTTAAACTGTGCCGTTTAACTCAAAGAAACATGAAAGGGCAGGTGTGGTGGGAATTGATTTTGATAGGCTATGTTTTTAATTGGCCATTTTCTTTAAGTTATTGTTTTCTTCAAAATAACTCCCAAGTTGAGACAACTTCAAAACCAGCGACTCATTTCGACCAGATGTGTTTGTGCACCGGTTCCAAATACCTTTTCTACTTTCCAGCCTGCATAAAAGGCGCAGCGTCTGTGGAATTCGGATGTGGCCGGCCTACATGGCAAACACAACTGAGATGCTTATGTAATGGTGACGTTCTTCAGTTAAGGTCCCTGATATGTCTAGCCTCCGGTCTTTAGTGTCGTCTAGACCAGCATTTCCCAAACTCCATCCTCTGGACCCCAAGGGGTGCACGTTTAGTTTTTTGCCTTAACACTACACAGCTGATTTAAATGATCAAAGCTTGATGATTAGTTGATTATTTGAATCAGTTGTGAAGTGCTAGGGCAAAAACCAAAACATGCACCCCTTGGGGTCCCGAGGACAGAGTTTGGGAAACCCTGGTCTAGACAAACCCTAGAGGCATCATCGTTTGCCAACCAACAGATGACAGTGGATCTGTTTGCCATTTACAGGGGCAAGGTAAAAGAAAAACGACTGAAAGCTGACCCCGGCTTCATGTGTATACATATTGTTAGCTACACAGAGCAAGTCCTGTATTTGACAGCCGCTTCTTTCACTCCAAACCTGGCTAGTCAGCTGCACGTGACCTGCCACTCTGTCTGGCAGAAGGTTCTGACAAGCCCTTGCGCTCTAGGCTGTGCTTCAGGTCAAGAACAAAGCGGAAATTATTAGTAGTTCTCCGTTTTCACCATAACAACTTGATTCATTTGAATAAAGATGCTTACAATCGAAATCCTATACTTTTGTGCCAAGAGAATATACGGCTTTTAATCCTCCATTTCTAGCGGTGGAATGGAAGCCTAGGCCTACCATGTAGGCTAATAAAACATTTAAACATTTCTTAATGAGGACAGAATTCAACAGAACCATTTTTTGGGGAAAATAATCCAGATTTCTCTTCCACTACTACAAATATATTCAAATATGATAAATAAAATGCTCAACATTGTTTCGTAAGGATCTGAAACAATATTTTGATGCCACAGTTTGAGAATTAAAAGATTGTTATATGCCTATAGATGTTAGGCCTATAACCTACTGTACGTCGGCATATGCAGGACAATATAGCCTTTAAATCAGAAACAAAGGTATGTCGACTTGATGCCAAAACTTCAGTCATATCTTTGAACACATTAATTACCGCACATTTCCTCACCGTCGTTATTTACGCCAGCGTTTCTGACTCAAACTGTTTTATGGGCTTTTAACCGTGTAAAAACAAGATGTTTATCTCGACAGAAAAGCATTCATTAATCAAGTCGTTCTTTCAGTTTCAAACTCCACGTAGGTTTGAACCATAACACTGCCGTGGATAAGAAGTGGTCAGGCTTTGGAAACATTGGAGTTGTCGGTTCATTAATTACATGTAGGCTAATTATAGTAATTCGATCCTTGAAAAAAAAAAAGTTGCTTTTCAGCGTTTCCAGACGTTGAAGCAAATATAGACAAACGGGTAAAAAAGGAAATTAGTAAAACGTTTTCGTCAGGGGAGAATGGTAGCCTATCTTTCCATCGATATGAAGGTTATTTGTCTAATATGTGTGCATCCACGGTGATATTTTTATTACCTTTGGTCTTGGACCCATCCTGGCAGCCTGGTCGCATAGACTAGACGTAACATAATAAACGTAAATCCGGCCCTGAAATTAGTATGATATGTTACCTTTGGTATGATTAAATAAGGCAGATAGTTACTTAAGGCAAAAACGAAAGTAGGGTGGATGGGTGGGTGTATAACGCCCAAAGGTTGCGAGTTCAAGTCTCATCATGGACAACTTCATAATTTTAGCTAATTAGCAACCTTTCAACTACTTAACCTAACTCCTAAACTATAATACCCAAAGGTTGCGAGTTACTACTTTTTAGCTACTTTGCAACTACTTAGTATGTCACTTAACCCTAACCCTTTAACCTAACTCCTAAACTTCACCCTAATCCCTAGCTAGCGTTAGCCAGCTAGCAACTCAAAGGTTGCGAGTTCGAATCTCACGACGGACAACTTTTGCAATTTAGCCTAATTAGCAACTTTTCAACTACTTACTACTTTTCAGCTACTTTTCAACTACTTAGCATGTTAGCTAACCCTTCCCCTAACCCTAACCTTAACCCTTTTAGCTAACCCTTCCCCTAACCCTTTAACCTAACTCCTAAACTTCACCTTAACCCGTAACCCTTAGCCTAGCTAACGTTAGCCAGCTCGCTTATGTTAGCCACCTAGCTAGAATTTGTAACATATAACATTTGCAAATTGGTAACATATATTGCACGTTTTGCGAATTCATTACGTATGATAAGTTTAGCAAATTCAGAACATATTGTACGTTTTTGAAATTCGTATCATATAACACGAATTGAAATTCGTAACATATCATATGAAAGGGGTGGTGGATATCAACAAATTCATACATACCATATAAAACGTAACATATCATAATAAGCTGAACAAAAATATAAACTCAACATGTAAAGTGTTGGTCCCATGTTTCATGAGCTGAATTTAAAGATCCCAGAAATGTTCCATATGCACAAAAAGCTTATTTCTCTCATATTGTTGCATGTTGCATTTATATTTTTGTAAAGTATAAATGGAGGGTCCCGGATTTACGTACCGAATAATATGAAATACTCAGACCAGGTTGAGCCTGGAATAGTTGTCAATTGCAATAACATCTGTGATGACTTAAGCATAAATTATTTCAACGCCTTGTTAAATTTTGGAACCCTCTATTTGAGGCAGCAGAGTAGGGGACAATGAGCCTTTGATAGAAGAAAAGGTATCCCTGTAAACAAAGCAAAGGACACTGCTTTGTGTGACTTCTGCATCAGAAATAAGACTGTTGCTTGTCTGTGCTGAAAATGGACAGGCTTGCAGGTCAACATTTAATATTTAATCAGAACATTCCAGAAATGAATTCAGAATATGCCTCAGTGAAATGTATGGGCAATGTTGGATGTAGGCTATTTCCCTCATTTATTAAGATGGCATGGAACCCATCTCTTTTAGTCCGTCGGCTGGGCCTATGGAACATACTGTAGGCCTATTATAGAAGATGATAATTGTCCATCACCTCCCACCACGCGTTCACCTGTCTTATGTTAGCCCTAAATGTGCGTTTATACTAGAAGCAGCGTCGCACGGTGAAACATCGGAAGCCAAACATTTTTAATGGAAGGAAAGCGAGAGAAGTGGAGTGGGCAGGGGACCTGAACCCGAGGGAGCTGAACAGGGCAGGACTAAAGTCGGAGAAAGCTGAACTTTATCTAAATCGAAGAAAATCCTTTATTTAAATATCACAACGGGAGTGACAAATCGAAGCTCACCATAGCTTCCAACCTCTACTAGATTGGTTGACAATGGCTGTTGATACCCATCACCAGGGGCGCAACTTTCACTGGGGACGGGGGGGGACAATTTGAAATTACACTTTTTATCATTTGATTGGGATAGAAAACGAGGCAACGGTGTGCTTTAGGACAATACGGACGCCTCGAGCAGTCGGGTAGTCTGTTTGGAGTGTTTATCAGACTGGATAAAACTTTTTTTTTTATAAATAAAAATGATGTCCCCCCCCACTTCTAAAACCAAAGTTGTGCACCTGCCTAGCACTACCTAGCTTGCCAGCGAGCTTGTTAGCAACCACATGAGGGTGAGGCTAGAGTGGCCAAAGATTGTCTACTATATCGAAAAGATAGTCAAGTGACCGCTCTAACAATGGAAATACATGTACACTACCATTCAAAAGTTCAGAGTCACTTAAAAATGTCCTTGTTTTTTAAAGAAAAGCACATGTTTTGTCCTTTAAAATAACATCATATTGATCAGAAATGCAGTGCAGACATTGTTACTGTTGTAAATAACTATTGTATCTGGAAACCGCACATTTTTTATGGAATATCTACATAGGCATACAGAGGCCCATTATCAGCAACCATCACTCCTGTGTTCCAATGGCATGTTGTGAACTGAAGATCTCGTACAACTCTGTGTACTACTCCTTTCACAGAACAGCGCAAACTGGCTCTAACCAGAAGAGAAAGAGTGGGAGGCCCCGGTGCACAACTGAGCAAGAGGACAAGAGATATTAGAGTGTCTATTTTGAGAAACAGATGCCTCACAAGTCCTCAACTGGCAGCTTCATTAAATAGTACCCGCAAAACACCAGTCTCAACATCATCAGTGAAGAGGCGACTCCGGGATGCTGGCCTTCTAGGCAGAGTTGCAAAGGAAAAGCCATATCTCAGACTGGCCAATAAAAATAGAAGATTAAGATGGGCAAAAGAACACCAGACAGCAGTACTCTGCCTAGACGGCTGTGTGGTCCCATGGTGTTCATGCTTGCGTACTATTGTTTGTACAGATGAACGTGGTACCTTCAGGCATTTGGAAATTGCTCCCAATTTGCTCTACGATTTTTCTTCTGAGGTCTTGGCTGATTTCTTTGGATTTTCCCATGATGTCAAGCAAAGAGGCACTGAGTTTGAAGGTAGGCCTTGAAATACATCCACAGGTTCACCTCCAATTGACTCAAATTATGTCAATTAGCCTATCAGAAGATCCTAAAGCCATGACATCATTTTCTGGAATTTTCCAAGCTGTTTAAAGGCACAGTCAACTTAGTGTATGTAAACTTCTGACCCACTGGAATTGTGATACAGTGAGTTATAAGTGAAATAATCTGTCTGTAAACAATTGTTGGAAATATTACTTGTGTCATGCACAAAGTAGATGTCCTAACTGACTTGCCAAAACTAGTCTGTTAACAAGAAATGTGTGGAGTGGTTGAAAAATGAGTTTTAATGACTCCAACCTGAGTGTGTCAACTTTAACTGTAGATATTCTATAAAAAATAGGCCATTTCCAGCTACAATAGTCATTTACAACATTAACAATGTCTACATTGTATTTCTGATTAATTTGAATGTTATTTTAATGGACAAAAATGTGCTTTTCTTTCAAAAACAAGGACATTTTTAAGTGACCCCACTTTTGAACGGTAGTGTACATGTCCTCAAAGATGGAAGGTAGGAGGCGAGATCAGGTGAGACCATTCTAGCCAATTAGAGGGCAGATAAGTGTGTGAACAACAGGCCATAGAGATAGATAGAAAACATCTTTTTTTATCTGTGCCATTATACCATCTGTGACAGCATGGGCAGCACCATCGAGGCTATCTCCATTTCAAAGTAGTCAATTTTCTTCATTGGCTGATTGCTCCCAATTTGTAGGAATCCCCACCTAGATAGGTACTTTAAAATGGTGGAAGCCCTCAATGGCAATGTCCATGCTAAAATTGATTGTACCCATGATAAGTCTATGACAACAGGCAAAACTCCAATATAAAGTCATTTTTTTCAAAGTTGCCGACATGCCTGCTAACATCAGTGCAATCGTAACGACCTACCCATTATGAAACTTATATCCAATCAAATTATCCTCATGTAGCAAATTAGCATTTTTTGTTGTTGTTCTTGACCAAATTCAACACTCATTGACACCCATACAAAAATTCCTCACTTCGTGGGCTTTATTTTGGTGGACAGATTTTGGGCTGCTGTGGCTAGACGAGTGTCGCTTGTAAAGTGTAAACAGCTGGTAAGGATAGCTTAGCTTTCGTTTCCTAAGTCGCTTGGAACAAATGAGTGCTCCTAACTTTGAACAATTACATGCCTTCTTGATGGAGTGTGGCATATAACAGCATGACACGTAACTGAATAGAGCCTTCCCACTGCACAAACTGGTTGAATCAATGTTGTTTCACCGTAATTTGCCAACGTATTGTGACGTAGAGTCTACGTGGGAAATACATTGGATTTGAAAAAAAGTCATCAACCTTTCGGGACATTTGAAAAAAAGTAATCAACTGTTGTTTTGAGAGTGACATTTCAACCACAGGAATATGTTATCATGGTAACCAATTTAACAGAAAAACTATAAAATATGTTGCATTTGTAGCTTTGAAACAATGTCAGATATTCGACGTTATATCCACTATCAGAAAAAAAACAGTAGGCTGGATAGCACCTCCCACTGGGGGTGTTGATATATCTACAGCTATTCATTTGGTCTTCTATCCAGTGTTTTAACCAAGCCCAGCCCTGCTTAACGTTGATATTGTCACTGACTACTAGCAGTGTGCTATATTGCGAATGATAAAATCTCACTGTTGCTATTGAAGTCATTCCAAAGGGTAGGTTTAACAGAGCAAATGAAATGTAACCATCTTTTAAGTCATACAGTATATCATCAATGATAATATTTTTACATTTTAGTCATTTAGCAGACGCGCTTATCCAGAGTGACTTACAGGAGGATTATTTAAGATACTGTTTGAAGAGGTAGGGTTTCAGATGTTTTCGGAAGATGGGCAGGGACTCTGCTCTCCTAGCTTCAGGGGAAGCTGGTTCCACCATTGGGGTGCCAGGACAGAGAAGAGCTTGGACTGGGCTGAGCGGGAGTTGCCCTCACGTAGGGGTGGGAGGGCCAAGAGACCTGAGGTGGCAGAACGGAGCGTTCGTGTTGGGGTGTAGTGTGAGCATAGCCTGAAGGTAGGGGCAGTTCCGCAGGTAAGCACCATGCTCTTGTACTGGATGCGAGCTTTAACTGGAAGCCAGTAGAGTGAGCAGAGAAGCGGGGTGACATGAGAGAACTTGGGAAGGTTAGACGAGTGCCGCTTGTAAAGTGTAAACAGGCGGGCTGATGTGTTCTGGATAAGTTTCAGGGGTTTGATGGCACAAGCGGTGAGCCCAGCCAACAGCGAGTTGCAGTAGTCCAAACAGAGAACAAGTGCCTGGATTAGGACCTGTGCCACTTCCTGTGTGAGGTAGGGTTGTACTCTAAGGATGTTGTAGAGCATGAACCTGCAGGAGCGGGTCACTGATTTGATGTTTGCAGAGAACGACAGGTTGTTGTGTGGTGTGCATAGCCTGAGGCGCCCAGCCTTGAGAGAGTGGACAGGAGGATCTGATGGTTCACGGTGTCAAAGGCAGCGGATAGGTCTAGTAAGATGAGAATAGAGGAGAGAGTCAACTTTGGCAGTGCGAAGAGCCTCCGTGACATAGAGATGAGCAGTCTCATTTGCGTGACCCGTCTTGAAGCCTGACTGGTGCGGGTCAAGAAGATTTTTCTGAGAGAGATAACAAGAAAGTTGATCAGAGAAAGCATGCTGAAGTGTTTTGGAAAGAAAATAAGGGTTACAGGTCTATAGTTTTTGATGTCAGATGACTGTTTATTTCTTGAGGGGAGCAACTCAGGCCATTTTCAAGTCAGAGAGGATGCAGCCAGTGGTCAGGAATGAGTTGAGTGAAGTGAGGAATGGGAGAAGGTCTCCAGAGATGTCTGAAGAAGGGAGGGGGATGGGGTCGAGTGGGAAAGTTGTCGGGTGGCCAGACCTCACTAGTCACAGGATGTCATCTGGCGAGAGAGTGGAGAAAGAGGTCAAGGCATAGGGTAGTTCTGTGTGAGTTAGACCAGTGGACTCAATAGGCTGAGTGAATGAGTAGTGGATGTCGTCAAGTGATTGACAAAGTCGTCCGCAGAGGGGGTGGAGGATTAAGGTGTGAGGAGAAGGTGGAAAAGAGTTTCCTAGGGTTAGAGGCAGAAGCTTGACATTTAAAGTGGTATAAGGTGGCTTAAGCAGTGGATACAGTTGGAAGAGAAGGTAGATAGGAGGGAGTGGTAGGATGATATGTCCTACAGAAGTTTAGTGTCTTGTCAATGTCATAGGAGATGAGAAATAGAGTCAATCGCAGGACACCAAACTGAGTAAAACATACGTTTTTTTACTCTAGGCAAAGTTCGTCATACAAAATCCACGCAGGGATAAAACAATAACTATACATACAACGAACACGACCAACAGTAAAACAATAACGCACAAAACATAATGAATATCAGAGGGTTTAAATAGGGAAGTAATCATAACAAAATGGGAACCAGGTGTGAGCAATCAAGACATAACAAATGGACGCCGAACACCGCCCGAACAAGGAGGCACCAACTTCGGCGGAAGTCGTGACAGTTCTCCATTTTTTGCTCAGCTGCTCGCAGCCCTGTTCTGTAAGCTCGTAATGAGTCACTCAGCCACGGAGCAGGGGGGAGGGCCGAGCCGGCTGGGACGAAAGGGGACAGTGCGAGTCATAGGATGCCTAAAGGGAAGAGAGTTAGGGTCGAAGAGGCAGGAGACAGAAGGGAGAAGGATTTAGCAGAAGGGAGAGATGATAGGATAGAAGAGGAGAGAGTAGTGGGAGAGAGAGAGAGCAAAGATTGTGACAGTGCATGAGCATCTGGGTAGGGGCTGAGTGGTTAGGGTTGGAGGAAAGGGAGACAGAAAAGGAAACAAAGTAGTGATCAGAGACCTGGAGGGGGGTTGCAGTGAGATTAGTAGGCGAGCAGTCTCTAGTAAAGATGAGGTCAAGCATATTGCCTGCCTTGTGAGTTGGAGGGGATTGGGAAAGGGTTAGGTCAAAAGAGGCAAGGAGGCGAAAGTTAGAAAGAAATTAATCGAAGGCAGACGTCGGAAGGTTGAAGTTTCCAAGTACGAAGAGCGGTGAGCCATCGTCAGGAAATGAGCTTATCAAGGTGTCAAGCTCATTGAAGAACTCTCCAAGGGCACCTGGTGGGCGATAGATGACAATAATGTTAAGCTTGAGTGGACAAGTGACAGTGACAGCATGGAATTCAAATGAGGAGATGGACAGGTGAGAAAATTTCAACTTAGGAGAAATTAGTAGACCTATGCTATCACATACTATCGGACTGTGAGAGAAAACAGATAAAGAAAGAGCAGCTGTAGTAGCAGTGTTCTCTGGGGTGATCCATGTCTCCATCAGGGACAAAAAGTAAAAGGACTGAAGGGAAGCATAGGCTGAGATGAACTCAGCGTTCTTCAACGCAGATCGGCAGTTCCAAACGTTGCCAGAGACCCGGAATTCCACATGGGTTGTGCGCGCAGGGTACACTAAATTAGAAGGGTTGCAGCCAAGGGGTGGGGCGCATCTGTAAAGCCTACAGGTAGAGGTGCGAACAGCTATAGAAAACACACATGGTTGACAAAGCTAAAAAAAGATCAAAATGAGAATCTGTAAATAACTAGGTAAGATACTCAAGTGAGAGGGTGGTGTGAATAACTCAGCAGGACATCTCGGCAAAACCGTCTTTGTTCCCACCACTGACACGACCGCCGCTTACAGCTGCCGCTGAGAAACCAGGGGAGACTGAATAAATAACAGTAATTGCTGATTGCCTAGGAGAGGTGAAACCACTCCCCCCTCCAATACAGCCACTGATTACCAAAACAAGGCCCTCATTGCCCTGCCCCTTGATCCTGGTTGATGTGTTAACAGTTATCTGCAGATTTTGAGCAGTCAGCAGTTCACATACCAGTAAGGCCACCGGGAAATCGGGCAGCACTTAAAATAGATGGCCCTAGCTAGCAAAAAGACAGTACTAGAACAGATAAAGACAAAAAAATCACTCCTGGAGATATAAGGAGTCCTCTAGCTATAGAATAAAGCTTATATTATTGAGGCCTATATAGCATTTGCGAAGTCATCAACAGCTATTGATTCAATTCAACCCAGGTTTCAACTAAAATAGACAATACATATAGGCCTAGAGTTTCAAGCTTTGGTTGATTTCAAATGTAATCGTAATTTCAAATCTTCAAGTTAATAATTAATATGTTGGACTCACATCTTCATCTCAACCAAAATCTATGTTAAAGAATAGCACAAAATCAAATCAAAGTTTTTTTTAAAGTGCATTTACAGTTTGATTTGATTTGGAGACGTGAATCCAACATATCAATTATACATTTTTTTGACAAACTGGAATCAATGCCGGACTAACTCAGTGGCACAAAATCTCCTTTAAATGTTGATATTTGGTTGCGTTGACAACCAAACATAATTCAATATCGCTTTTGCTGTACATTAAATAGCCTATTAACTTGTTGACACTTAACAAATTATGTTTGATTCACATCTCCGACTAAACCAAAAATTAAAGGTTAAAGATTAGGATTAACCCAGTGGCTCAGATGAAGCTATTGAAGCATTAGATATATCTCTTTTAAATGTTGGTATTTGGTTGCATTATCAACCAAACACAATTCAATATGACTTTTATAATATGGTAAATAGCTTAAAGTTAAGGCTATCTTAGAAACTAATGTAACAGTATCTATTTTAACTTAAAATGAGAAACACATCCATGGCGACATTTTGAAATGTGCGTCCCTTTGAATCAGTATTTTATATATATATTTTATATTTTTATATTTTTATTTTATATATATTTATTTTTTTTAAAGCCTGTTATATTAAATTAAGTGCCCTTTAATATAGACCACATGGAGAATTCAATAAATCCACATTTTTTATATGAATAAAGGCTTGCTGAAGTGCCAATATTATGCATTTTGACATGTCCTTCCTTCAACCATGTATTGTCACCCACTTAATCCCAAAATGTCTCCAAGTTTCACCATCAGCCCAATATATTTTTGTTGATTTGACAAAGCTATTTCTGAAGATTATTATTTATTTGATGTGATTACTCATGTTATGGTCAACCCTGTTACGTGAACTGAACTCTAGTTTTAATATGGTGAAACTATTACTTACATTTTTTTTAAAGAAACATTCAAAAGAAACAAACATGTATTAGTCAAATCATCGACTAAAAGCTGGTGAGCTGGTTCTGCTCCTTTTTGGACATTTTCTGGTGTTTTGTGGTGGAAAACTGAGCAGGTCGATCATAACAGGTCAACCCTGTTACACATAGATAGGCAGGCTAGAAATGTTTAACAATTTCTTTTTTTTTTGTGAAGCTTACATTCAATTGCCACTCCCTGTTGCACACAACAAGCTTCAATGGCAATCTTCAATTTAAGAAGAAATCATCAACCCTGTTTCTTTATTTGGCACTTGATGGGCACTTATTATAGTATTTTTTTTAATTTAACCTCTTGAGATGAAGTTGAACATGTGCTCTTTTGACATAATGTTAAAAGGAGGTGAAATCAACGTTTTTTTGACCAAGTTACATTTCTCAAAAGGCACCAACTTGGTGGAATGACCCACATGTCTTCTTATGTAATCATAGGAAGCTTGCATATTCAAGATAGCATGCAAAGGTACAGGTCTGGGGATCTTTACAATTGCTACAATAATCTGCACAGAATCTCGAACAGCATTGACGACTTGCACTATGTTTAATGTAATATCAACTGCAAACCAGGTAATTTGGTTCTGCTATTAGATGAAGCATAGATGAAGCATAGTAACAACACATTACGTTTTTGTACAAAATATCTGGTTGAAAGCGCACTGATAGCACATTTAGATGGCAATTAAACCAACAATCTGACATTGTTTTTCCATTGGAAATTTGGTTATGCCTTTAGATGGTTGAAAGCATGGTGACAACACACTGGGAATTCAATAAACTTCTCTCAGTCTTTTTGAGTGGATGAATAAAGGTTTCAATGTCTCAATCAATTATTACTCAAATGCCCACGTTGAAATGACGTGATGTGCCCAGTGGGTTGGTACTCTAACCACTAAAGAGAAAGCAGGCCTTGCTTTCTGCGTTTGCAATGACAAACACTCCCTTTTCAACGAAAATCATAAAGACTGGTTAAATCAAACACTTATGTTAGAAAATGTAAACATACTTAGTATATACATAAAAAACATATGTACTTCCCATAGGCAGCAGACACAACATTTCATTGACTTTCGCCGTAATTAGAGGCTATCTCCTTCTGTCACAGGCCTAATAAAAGTAATAGACTTTGCGAATTTACTTGCTTTGTGTGATAAACAGACCAAAAATAATAATAATGAATAAAAATTGTTTTGTTTCAGCTTGCTTTTGTTGTTTTCTAATAGCAATTGTTAAGACAAAACGCAATAGACAAGTTGATGCAGGAAAATGATACGTGCCTGACTTGCATCAGACCATACTCAGGTTTGCTACAACATAGACTATTGCAATGGAAGCCCCTTGCATTTAAAATTCGATCTGTATTGTTGTACCAACACCCTCAACATCATTTGCTTGTCTTACGTTGCTCGTTTTGTAGGCCTATCAACTAAGTCTTAAGTTGGGGGCTGTGTCGCTTGATAATTGAGAGTGCTCTCATATGTTTCGGACAGTATTGTGTGGCACGAACTGAGATCTAATTATAAAGCTATTCTATTCAGATGCCACCCGGTTGACCAAGTGCTAGACGCGGGGAAAAACTGGGCATGAGGCCTCTCAAGGAACGAATGGCAAATAGTCTACGTCGTTTTCTTTGTAAATATGAGGCTACTCTTTGCTCTTTGTATAGGGAACAACTTGAGTAAAGTTTATAATTGGACACGTGTTTTTCTTCTGTCGGTAATTTGAAGATCAACTGATTCCTTTGTATCTAGCTCCGCTTTTTAAAAGGCAATGAGTGATCTATTGGGGGGGGGGGGGGGGGGCATATGTGTCCTAATTAGGTCCTTTTCAAGCCTTTAGAATATACGCGCGCCCCCTGCTGCAAGCACCCCGCGGCCAGACATGGAAGCCCGGGAACTATTTAATGCTCGGGATGTGCGCTGCGCGTGTCACACAGTCCAGAGATTACAAGTGACGTGTAGCGCACAATCAGACGGTCCTCACAAGCACTTTATTTTGAACTAGGGACTTTTAAACTAGGCACCGATTTCGTGCTTGCAGGCTACACGTTTTCTCCTGCCGGGTAAAAACAGCTTATTGAATTGAACAATAAGACTTTAAAATGGAAGATGTATTATTTGACTTGGATCAAGATGATACTACAAACTTTGATTTCTGGGGCCAGATGGACCTTAACTTCCAGTTCCAGGCCCAGTTGGACAGTCTACTCTTTGACTGCACCACGGTCAGCGGCCAGCTTTCGCCCTGGTCCTCGTTCGGTGGCCAGTCCATGTTCCCGGACGCGCAGCTGACCTTCACAGACCTGGACTCGCAGTCTCCCGGCCTTGGCGCTGGTGCTGAAGTGGACAGCTCCTCGGCGGACGAGCCCCACGAGTTGAGCAAGCGCAGGCCTCGGCGGTTTGTGCCCCATCACCCGTACAAGATCCAGCGACACGCCGCTAATATCCGGGAGAGGAAGAGGATGCTGAGTATCAATTCGGCGTTCGAAGAGCTGCGGTGCCACGTGCCCACCTTTCCGTATGAAAAGCGCCTGTCCAAGATTGATACCCTGAGACTCGCCATTGCCTACATTGCCCTCCTGAGAGAAATATTGATATCCGGCTGCGACCCCAAGTCATATTTGGATGAATGCATGAAGAATGGTTACAAGAATCAAACCAATGCAATATGGAACACAAGTGGTGAGCAGAAAATACAAATAGCCTAATTACTGAAAAAGTAGATGTTGTCAGAACCATGTTAGATCATGCAATGAGATTACACTTATAAACAATTCGATTCTTTGCTTGAAAGATAAGCTTTTGAATCTGTTCCATTCAAAGATTGAAAAGCTACATCGAAACTGGTGCAAAAGCTCCGACAATAGGCTATATCTGGCCCCTAGATACTTTTGCCTCCCACAAGGTCGTAATTATATGCACTTACATGTAGAAATTATCAATAGGATAACTGAGAATGTGTAATGGCTATGACTTGACCAAATAGTCTATTACAGTAGACTCCCACTGGACACAAACTGCTCGAATCAACTTTGTTTCAATGTAATTTGTGAATTATTGTGACTTGGAAAAGTGGAAAATACATTGGATTTGAAAAAAAGTCATCAACATAAACCATTGTTTTAAAGGGTGAAATTTCAACCCCAGGATTATGTCATTTTGGTAACCAAATTTCAACATAGCCAAACCTCATATAAAATATGTTGAATTTCTACTTTTAAAACAATGTTAGATCTTCAACGTTATCTCCGCTATCAGACAAAAATAAATAGGCTGGGCAGCACCTCCTACTGGAGAATTGATCAATCTACAGCTACCCTTTGGTCTCCCATCCAGGGTTTTAACCAAGCCCAGCTATGATATTTGTCACTGACTATTATTACCAATGTGCCAGTTGAGAGATCTCCACTTAAAAACGAAATATATTCACTGTTACTATGGAAGTCATTCCAAAGGGTAGGTTTAACAGAGCAAATGGAATGTTATCATACGTTATGTCAAATGTCATCAATTATACTATTTAGGCCGGTATAGCATTTGCAAAATCATCAACAGCTATTGATTACATTTAATCCCGGATTCAACAAAAAATAGACGATACATATGCCTAGGGTTTCAAAGCACTGGTTGATTTAAAATTTTATGATATGTAGTGATATTTAATGGTGTTTTGGTTGTCAATGCAACCAAATGTCAACATTTGAAGGAGATTTTTCTTCTGCTTGGATAGCACATTTTGAGGTTACTGTAACTATAAAGGTCTTCTTATGTAATCATGTATGTTCAAGAGAGAATGCATAGGTTGTTGGCTCGTCGCAGGTCTGTGGAGATCTTCACATGTGCTGTAATAATCTGTGCAATCTGCGTAAAATGGTTCTGCTATTAGATGAAGCACAGTGATAACACATTAATCTGCTGTATAAATAAACAACATATCGGACATTGTATTCCCAGTTGAACTTTGCTGTGCTTTTAAATGGTTGTAAGCGCAGTGATAGACATTTGGGTGACAACTAAACCAAAAATCCGTCATTTTTTTTCTCCATTGGAATTTGGTTGTGCTTTTAGACCGTTGAAAAAAACACATTGGAAATTCAACTCACTTTTGGCTGTCTTTTCACGTGTCCGTCTTATTTCTATTTCTGGTGTGTTTTTATTCTACTTTACTTTTTAATAATTCATTTTTTATAGTATTATTGCGTTGTTGGGAAAGAGCAAGAATGCATTTCACTGTACTAGTGCACGTGACAATAACAACTTTGACGTCATTACGGTAAATCTTTATTTTTCCATTGGAATTCTAGTTTGTAAACCAATACTGTATATGCATGGCCCATATTTTATGACTTCATGTTGGGTGTGGGACATTACCAAACCCCATTTACGAAAATTGCAAACAGCAGACAGGATAGACCCAAGGAAGGATGAGGTATCCTACCAAGTGTTTATAATTAAATTAGCACATGGAGAAGGGCAGCATATGCTAATGGCCGACAGCAAACTCCAAAGCTCATTGGCTCTTAATTGAGTTTGTGTCACTTAAACAGCTTGCTTTGTTTATGTTTGTTGTGTGTTTTATTCCCAGCTGTCTCTCTCTTTGGTGTGGGTGCTCAAAGGCTCCCCTTTACCAGAGCACAAGTATTCTCGCTGCACTCAATGGTTGGCTGTGTACTTTAGTTAACCAATTCTGTGGGGCTCCACTCCAGCCATATGGAGGGGGCATTGAGGAATGACTGTACCCCTTTGCTCAGCCCAGACCTGCGACTTATTAAACAATCATTAAAATGTATCTAAAGATGTATCTAAAGCCCCATGTTTGCCCTGCTTTTGTCCCGTTTCACTCTAGATCTGACAGCCCGGCTCTCCTGGATAAAGTGGGATTAACTCAGGATGGAGCGACCCAAGTACATGGGGGGGGGGGGGGGTGTTGGCGGGGGATTTACACCCCCTTCTCTGTCCGTGTCAATGGCAGCATCACATCAGGGGCTGAGTGACATCTGCAGACTTCTCACCAGGCCGTGCACCTCTCTCTGCAGACATCCGCGCCCCTCACAGCTTTTAATATTTGAATGTGTTGTGGATTGGTAATTGAGTGCCAGTGTTTCTTTGGAGTTGCCTGTTGTTTTACAGTGAATGGGGGACCGGGGCCAGACTCAAGCCTATGGGGATGGTGCTTGTCACAGGGGAGAGAAGCAGGCTGGCATGGGACTGAATTAACCTTGGTAATAAAAAAAATAAAAAGAATCGTATGGAGTATCATACTGAAGTGTTCATTTGAAACCTTTTGCTGTTGTTCATTAGACACTGTTACAAGGGACTTGATGATGTAAATTAGACTGTGTGACACCCACATTTCAGTAAGTTAATTTATCCTAATGAATTAATCATTGTATTTATTTAAATTAATTTATGTATTTATTCGTCAATTTGTTTATTTATTTATTATTTTGTATTGGTCATTTTGGTTCTTTTGTATTATTTTGATGGATTAACATTCCTTTTTTATTAATGATTTATTCAACTTTTTTAATGTATGGTGGCTAGTTGTTTATCTTTAATCAATTATGTATTATGTCATCAAATGGACCATTTTGATATTCCTACTACTTATTATGAAGATACCTGTATATTGTTTTTCTAGTGCTTGTGAGTATTGAGGTGAAATTGTAAAGCCGGGTTGGACTGGGGAATGGATTTGTGCTTGATGGCAAATCAGGGAATTCCTAACACAATGAAATTAGGCAGTATGTTTTCCAGATTATTCTCCCCATGCTGACTGTAATTCCTCTATGTTGGTTAGGAGTTTGAAACGAAGATGGAACGAATCCAACCAACCTGTGTGTATTTGTAATGGTTCCCGAAGCCCTGTTGGTGACATTGAATCTGCAGCTGTGGTGTCCAGGCCCACTGTAGAGACCTTTAGCTTTCCCCCTGCACACACACACACAGCAGCATTTGGTTTAGCCATTTCCCTTACGGTCAAAAGACGTACTCAGGTGACTCCACATTCTGTTCCCACTTAGCTGGCTCTATCCACTGGGACCAGCTTAGCAAGGCCTCACTGACACTGTCACTGTAAATGACTCTCAATGTCATCATGTAAATCCATGGATGTCAATGTAGTGCCTGTGCACTCATACTACGTATGGTTTAGTCAGAGACGTAGTAAACAGAGACAGAAGGAGTATTCCCAGTGCGCACACTCCCTCTGTTCTCCTGCACGTGTACTTTTAGTGCTGCTAACGACCCTCATAGGAAACAGTTACGCAGGAACACACAGCAATATGGGAAGTCCATTTGGGTGGGGGAGACTTAAGGGGTGGATGGCGGTGAGGTTCCTCAGAGGACCCTAAATGGGAGTATGGGAGTGTCATCCCTCCCACAGGTGTGTGTGTGTGTTTGTGTGTCACCTGTGGATCCATTCCCACCACCTCCTTCAGGGTTACACCCTTTCTTTAACCACCATCTTACACCACTCCCCTCCATGCCCCCCCCCCCCCCCCCCTCCATGGCCCCCCCCACCCCATATTACATAGACAGGGCAGGTGTTGTCTTTACTGTACACCTGTTTTACTTGACTGGGGATGTAAATAAGTGCTTTACACTATGGACTGTGAAATAAATAACTTTGTTAGTTTCTATGGTTGTTTACTCGACTTATATTGAGCACCATTCATCACAACATCACCAGCCATTCGTCTAATGTCACAATTCACGTAATGTACTTGATTAAACAAGTAATGTGCTTGATTATCTACTGATCTTGGAGGTAGCCTATAATGAATGACTTTCTGTCACCTTTGACTGTAAATGCTCGTTGACCACTACCTCCCTCTATTGGAAACTATTGGATAGGCATTGAGTGGTGGGGACTGGGGAGCAACCAAACATGGAACAATCTTTCAATTACAGGACAGCGACGCTTTTATCAGTCACGGTAGGAAAAATTTGTAGGAATTCAGAAAATGCAAATCACACACACAATCAAGCCTTTTCCTGGGATTTTTACAGTATGCGGTCCTTAAAAAAATTGATGTTTTATTTCCCCATCCTCTTTGGGGAAAATAACTTTATTTAACATTTTTGTTTTAACAGGTATTTTGTTACATATACAATTTACATACATTTTTACATACATGGTTGGCCTACTTTTATACACAGTATTGCATAGCATAAATATAGATTTTTTGAGATACACGTTACACAATAGTGCAGAAGGCCTACTCCAGCCTTTTACTTTGATGAAGTAGGCTAGGCTAGAAAATAGGTCTACTTACTCATGATCTCGGTCATTAAGTGTAAGGGGAAATCAGCTAATAATTTACAAGAGTGGAATAAATTGTGATTATTGGACAAAGAGAAATTATAACTTGATGGACATTCAAATTCTATCTGTCAGTGTTTTCTGTACTGAACTTAAAAATTAAGTCATCATAAACCTCTAAGGGCTCTGTTCAATCTGTATCCCTGAAGCATTACAGATAGCGAGCTACCAATGTAAAGGTAATTTCCTATTAAGCCTACATCTGCAGCGTTTACCTGGAATACAATCTCTGCGGATGCGGGAACATTGCCTTTAATTTTCAATCACGCTGTAACGCTGAATTTCCGCGATACGGATCGAATAGAGCCCTAAGTTACTGGCTATGACCCTGACCCTGGCCCCAACAGCACGCCTAGCCTAGAATGCCTTTCGTATGAGACAAGTGAGCAAAGAGATGGAAAATTCCGAGGTCCACTGCAAGCATGTCCAGTCAAGCCTTGTTCACAATACCCATAAGCACTCCGTTATGGATGTCCACAACCGAGTGGAATCACAACGCCCCCTTGCGTTTGAAGGCTCCATTGAGAGACGGAGTCCACATACTTTACGTGATAGCTAGCAACTTGTAAACAATTATCCATTCCTATAAGTGAGTACTATTTGAATAGTAGTGTTAAATATTACACATCGGCTGTTAAGCCAATTATATTATATAACTGTTGCCTCCTGTTTTAGTTTATTGTTGTGATGGTAATGACATTAGTTTTTTATGCTAATTATTAGGTAGAAGTCGCTAGCTACACTGATATCTTCAACCTAGCTTTTAGCTAGCTAGCTGCTCTGCAGCGCAACCTAGCTTGACTTGCTATAAAGTTAGAGAAACAAGTTGAGGAAAAAGTAATTAAACAAAACATGTTTTATTATCACCTGAAACAATCTATTTATCATGTCTTGAATGAAAAGGTCATATTTAGCAATCTCCCAAAATAAATGCGATCTCTGAGACGAGCAACAGGATCTCCTCTGTCTTGTGTTACAAACACTGCACGTGTCCATTCAGTAGCGTGGTAAAACGTCATGAACATGACGTATGGCATAATGAAATACGTCACAATGTGTATGGGGCACCAGTCTGTGGATTGCATCAAGACGTGTCCAGTTTATTTTTGCGTCCAATGCTTGTTTGTTGATTTAACATCCGGTTTAGTCCTACCAAAATGGACAAACTCCATAAAGTCTCGAGCACTGGGTTGCTAGTTTGCTGCGGGCTGGCAGGTCTGTTTATCGGGCGACCTCGTGAAACCCCGGGCCTCCAACCTGTGTAAATATAATTAGCGCATCGCATTCTGTTGAGCGACACAGGGATCCAAAGGAAGTAGAGCGAAACGCCTGTAAAAATGCTACAAATCTCCGGCAGAATGAAAATGAAGTTGTCAATTCATCAGTCGGCTACACTATGGAGGGTTCAATCTGGATTGGAGTAAACCCACTTTTACAACCTCGAAGCAGTTACCCTGACCTAATAGGACATGCTCAGACTGCTTATATGTGTATATGCAGGATGATAGAAATTGCCTATGTTTATTTTAAGAAAAAGCCTATTGGTTAGGCCAGGGCTTCTGATATGTTTTATGTTTGAACCTGAAATAATAATGCAACAACAGCACACAAGAAAAGTACATGATAGAAACACAATTTGAATATTAGTATAAGATAGGGGTTATGATAGGGTAAGAGTTGTACTAAGCTCATAAAGCATTTACAGCCCATTCTTCAAGAAAGAATAGGTATTATTAATTGAAATAACCATTGTGTAGACTGTGATGAACCTGTGATGACCTGTGATGACCCAATTCACTCACAGCAACATTGTTCTGTAACTGGGTTCCATCATATGGCTCTAACTTGTGATACTTCTATCAGAAGGGCAAAACATCAGCTGCCAGGAAAGGGCGGCTTTTGGAACTGTTTATTGGTGTAAGAAGAAAAATATGGCCGGCATGGCTATACTTACATGAAATCCGCTCATGGAAGGGATTCCGTGCGATATCGCACACTGAGGTCTAAGTGAAAGAAGAAGTCTCTATGGTAATGGGGGCAGGTAGCCGAGCGGTTAAAAGTGATGGGCCAGTAACTGAAAGGTGGCTGGTTTGAATCCCTGAGCCGACTAGGTGAAATATCTGTCGATATGCCCTTGATCAGGGCACTTAACCCTAATTGCTCCTGGAAGTTGCTCTGGATAAGAGCGTCTGCTAAATGACGTAAATGTAACATCACACTGCATCTGTGCTTACTTCCCATCCAAATGAATCTTCAATCACTCTGATGTTCAACTTCCACACTTCCTCGGAATAGAAAACGTTCTATTCTCTCCATCCGTCTACTCAAGCACAGTCCTCAGACAATTCATATTTTACAACTCCCCATGAAATGAGTTGCTTTCTACAAAGGCTATGTTCAATACGCATCTTTTATCTGGACTGCAGGCCCAAATTTCACTCCAGTGATAGACAGTCTGACAGACTGTGGCTTTAATAGGAAACCAAGTGTGTGTGCCTAGGAAATAAAATGCATAAAAGCTCTTACATTTTTTTATAAAGACCATTTCAGAACTCACAATATTACAAATAACAAAACATTTCATGAGGATCTCCTAAGTTACAATTAAGTTAATACATTTGATTCAAATCATTTAATTAAGAAATAACAGCATCACAAATACCTGAAGTAATTTGGAAAGGCGAGAATGGAAGAGCCATTTGATGAAGCCGAAGAGAAATGCTGACTCCACACCAGACCGACCGGTGGCCAGTCGGTCTACGCCTCTTTAATAGCTGTGAAACGCTAGTTAAATACCTCATCTGCTTTTCTCATTACCGTTCCTCTTCACAGGGCCGCTGTGCTGCTTTAGCCTGGGAGCTAATAACTCAGAGTGGTGTGTGGGGAAAGCCTGCTGTCGTCTTTACAATACGTCTCGGGGCCCTTTGCTGATGGGGCCGAACGGCAGGGGGCCTCATTTGAAGTATTCTCAGACGAGCATTGGGACCTTCAATAATTTCCTCTTTGGATTGGAATCACAGCTCTCCTGGTGCCCAGCGCAAACACTCTAAGCAGAGAGTCTAGATAAACAGAGACGCGTTAAGGCATTTCTAGTTGTTAAGCACTTAGGGGTCTGTAAGCAATTGTAGCAGTAGTTGCTTGTAATGCTAGTCTAGCCTGGATAGAGAAATTGCATGTTAGCATGTCCATACAGCCATACTTTTACTCAGTGTGTGATTTTATTATGAAGTGATCATATTGGTGTGTGGATTGAGCTCCACAAGAGTGAGGTTTATTGTGCTGTAGACAATGCACAAGTCCACTTAACTCCTTATACAAGGCCTAAGGATATGTGCCTGGGGTGTAGGCTAGGTGATACGTAGGGAGCCGGGACTGACAGTTTACTGTAAGTGTTACCTCAGTGTTGACATGCGCTGACAACGACCCCATCCCTACGTCTTAGCCAATCAGCAAAGCAAACAGGTCCCATGTTTGCCGATAGTCTTCAGTTTGGTCATCTCCCCTTCGGCCCAGTCCAGCCCAGCCTTAGCCTTCCAGACCACCTAGGCACTGTGTACCTAAACAGGGCACTGTTAACCTGGGCCCAGCAGCTATGCTTACCTTTCTAACCTTGGCACCAGGGTCACAAATGCAATGCTAATTATGCTAGCTGTGTCAGTGCAGGAGGAAGAGGAGTGAACTTCATCCTCTCAGAACCCTACTGACCGTTCCCGCTCCGTTCCCTCTCTCACTTTCTTACTTAATTAGTCTTTGACTGTCCGTCCCATCAGCAAGAAACCCTCTATTCCAGACGGTGTTTGAAGTTGGGTTCAGATCCTGGAGGTTGTACATGCATAATGAATATAATTGCGTTTTCGCCCACAGAATTGCTCTGGCAACACCGTTTTCTTTAACTGTCAAGTCAATGAAACGTGTTTGAGTTGAGTGTGAGTTGAGTCTCACTGCGGGGGGAAGCAAGGGGAGAAAGTTCATGACTTTGCACCTTGGCCCTACTTTCAGTGGAGAGAAATACCAGTTCAATTTTCCCAATTCCCAAAGCAATATGCACAGACAATGGGTACAAAGTTTTAGTTTTTTACAACATGTATGCCTCAAACATTGTTACCATGCCCAAGTGAGGCATTTTGATGGAAGTATCCAAAAAGTTTCTCCATTATATTCTCATTTATCTACAGTCTCTAAATTACACATTTCTAGCAAACTACTGATTAAACAGATAGACATATTAGAAGTAACTTTTTGTTGTTGATCCCTTTTTTGGGCCCAATATGCTAGACATTGGGCCCAGTCAGCATGTCCTGACCTGAGTGTAACTCCACAGTGAGGATAGGCTTATTGCACACAGAAGGGACAAATTCCCACCTATTTTGCTCTCTATACCCCTGAATGTACTGGAGGCCTCTGGGGGTGTCTGGCACACCGGGCCCCTGTCCACACTGGAGATTGAACATCTATGAGAAACCTGCATCATATTAAACAATCCTAAATGCTTCAAGCAGTTACACACAGTGTTACACACTGCTCCTAGACGTTTCCACTTCACAATAACAGCACTTATCAGTTGACAGGGGCAGCTCTAGCAGGGCAGAAATTTGGTGAAATTTGACATTTGGTGAACTGACTTGAGATTTAGTGCCTATGGTTTTATGGCCCCACCAACATATACTCACTGATATTGCCTCTTGCTTCATTCACCAAAGGGGCTTACCATAAATATAGGGTCTGATCATCAAACTATATTGTGGGATAAGGGCTGGCAGGTAGCCTAGTGGTTAGAGCATTGGGCCAGTAACTGAAAGGTTGCTAGATCCAATCCCCGAGCTGACAAGGTAAAAATCTGTCCTTCTGCCCCTGAACAAGGCAGTTAACCCACTTGTTCCTAGGCTGTCATTGTAAATAAGAATTTGTTCTTAACTGACTTGCCTAATAAAATGCAATTCTAGAAAATTACCTGCATGCCAGGCATATGATGTCATAAGTAAAGAAAACATTGGGCCGGTTTCCCATAAAACCTCAGCCTGGTTTTAGTCCAGACTAGGCTTAATCTACATCTGGGAAACCAGCCCCAAGTGTATATGAAATAAAAGCTCTGTTGAAACCTGGTGCCAACATGAGTCCTCATCTTGTCTGTTTTACACTTATAAGACCTGATCAAAATCAGTTCACAATGCATCTTTTAATCATCTACACCTGTTCGAAAATGTGGACATTATCTGGACATTTTGTCAATGAGTGGGGTCTTTCTCAACGTTTTATCTTACAGTAATCAGAGATTACGTTTGTAACTCTAAGAGTCTATGTTCTCCGGTGTTGTCCGAACTTGTATAACCAATACCTTTGAGGACATTTTCATTGGTAACTCTGAAGAAGTCCTCCTTACTGGAAAAGAGTGCTGCAATATGGGGAAATCTCTGCATTTTGTTGAAAAACCACTTCCTCCTTGACTGGGTCATGGTCGACGGCAGTGGTGGTTTTGGTGGTAGTCAGAGATGGACCAGCTATTGGGTAGTTCTAGCAAATGCCAGATGGGCTGGTCCATTTTTAGTCAAGCGGGCCTGTCTAAATTGAGGAAAGTAATGGGCTGATGTGTGATCCTAGAGGAAAAAATGGGCCTGTGTGTTAGAATTGCATGGCCGATTTCTGGTCCCAGTCTTTCCCTGGTAGTAGTGGTCCCTGAACAGGTGATGTTTACAGACTATAGTGTGTGTGTGGGGAATTGTTTACTCTCCTGGTTCCCTTCATGTGTCACTCAGTGTGTCCAAGGGTGGCTAACAGAGCAAAGTTTGTCCTCAGCTGCTTGTGAAAATGACAGGGGACAGAAATGCTAACGTTACAGCCAGGAGTGTATCTTTACGTGCCATACAAGACTACTCCTCGTATTAAGTTAAAGAGGTGATACAGGGTTAATTCAGTGTGCCACATCGAACGTGATGTTTAACCTTTTACTGCAGTGGGCTAAATCAGGGTCACACAGTGTTTATTGGTCATTTTAAACAAATCTACTTTGAAACAAAAGTATCCACCTCACACACATGGTTCTGGGCTGAAAGAAAGAAGACACCTCTACCATGTCCGATACAGAGTTGAAATGTATTCCATTTTGAGTTTGCATCCCAATATTACACTTTATATACATCACAGAAAGACTGTAATATAACAAAACTGTTTGACATAGAAACACCAGATTTTCGGCCTTTCCCTTTAAATAATGTTAATTAATTAGGAAATTAGGCAGAACGTGAATAACATTCCACCCATGAGGCCACTAGGTCATTTGACTGCAGGAAAGTCCTACAAGCTAAAGCAGGACATTTGTGTGTTTCAGAGTAATGACGGTACTAAGAAATGCAGGTTTGGAAATACAAGCAATATCGATTGCAATTGCAGAGCAACAGGTATCGGTATGTGACGTGAACGGTAATCTGTTCATGGGAGCAGCAAAACCAGTAGCCACATTAAAAGTGATTGCACTGTTAGTAATTGACACAAGCAGTGCTACCGATGAAAACCAGCTGGAGCTCTTTTTCTGCTGAACATCTTTTGTTCATCTTGGTATGAAACACATGCTCTCCCTCACTCTCTCACTCACTCACTCACTCACTCACTCACTCACTCACTCACTCACTCACACACACACACACCATAACACATACACACACGCGCGTGCACACACACGGATGGACACACACACATGGATGGATGGATGGATGGATGGACAGCCACACTCATACACGCGCGGGCGCGCGCACACACCACACACACACACACACACACACACACACACACACACACACACACACACACACACACACACACACACACACACACACACACACACACACACACACACACACACACACACACACACACACACACACACACTGTGCTCTCATCTGACTGCTTTAGATCCACTTGCCAAGATCATTGTAAGGGTTGCGGCCCAAACCCCGAGGTAACCAATCCTGGCATGCACATGGACAGTAAAATTCCACTCATCACAGAATGCCCCAACAAATCATCTCGTTCATAACCTTTCATAACACTTCCCTAACCTTTGTCAGATCTGAAGCCCTTGGCGGGGGCTAAACCCATCGATTTGGCTTTTTAGGCAGACGCTTCATAAAAGCCTTGACTGATGCCGCACATGCCGGGTCATCTTTTTATTATTATTTTTTCCACGTCTCCCCCCGGCCACTCGTTTTCTATTTATTACCCTGATCTGAAGTCAGCGTGCTGCATGCGGAGGATGTGTGTCGATTGATGTGACAGGCCTCTGTAGAAAAGATCTGGGCTTATTAAGGGGAGGCCGGGCCCATGTGGAGCTGGTTTGGAGGTGTCAGGGAGATATAAATGCGTCATTCTGCCCGGTTGAAATACGGCCCTGAGCTCATCTTTGATCTGATGCGGGTCATCTCATACACACACACACGCACACGCACACGCACACGCACACGCACACACACACGCACACACACACAGGAGAGAATCACCCCTCACTCTCACCAGGATAAGGCATCAATCTAACAAGTGTTTTACAACATGAAATACAGTATAAGTCAATTATGATGCACTATAAACATTGACTAGGGTCACGATAAAGACAAAAGCCCGTATAGGTTGACCCCAGGAAGAGTAGCTGTTGCTTGTGCAGTAGCTAATGGTAGAACAGCTACTCTTCCTGGGGTCCACATAAAACATACATACATGACAAACTATAAAACTGTAATAGACAAGAGCAGCTTAAGATATTAGATAAAAATGTAAAAAATGTACTTGAATTCGATGAAACTGCTTATTCTTGGACCAGGACCACATTGTATAGCCCCTAGTCACTGTTTAAGATCAGCCTCTCTAGCTTAGACCCTCTCCCCTGTTCCGCCCCCCTCTACCCTAGGTAAACTGGCCTCCTGCAACCCTGCAGACATGGAGCACAAGGTCAGGGGGCATAATCAGAGGAAATCTGTATGTGTGTGTGTGTGTGTGTGTGTGTGTGTGTGTGTGTGTGTGTGTGTGTGTGTGTGTGTGTGTGTGTGTGTGTGTGTGTGTGTGTGTGTGTGTGTGTGTGTGTGTGTGTGTGTGTGTGTGTGTGTGTGTGTCTTTTAAGTGCTGCCATGTCTATTGATGATTAATGCATATTTCTAGAATGTTAAATATTAGATACAGTATTTCTTCAAACCCAAGATATCATCAGCTTCAATTACTAGCAAACTTGACCTTTTCGGAGACTTCCCAGAGTCGGTTTTGGGAGCGCTGGACGTGGGTAAAAGCAGTGTGACATGCATTATTACCATCCTAGTCAAAGAGATACACCAGACCCGGCACAGAGATGGCCGTACAGGCAGGAACCTTTGAGGAGCTGCCAGAATGTCCTCACACCAGGCCCACTTACATGTGTTCAAATAATTGCGCAACTTCAAAAATTCGCTCTCTGCAAAAATACATCTGAGATCCGCTTATTTCCAGTAGGCTAATGTAACAAATAATACAGTAAATGCATTACGCCTCCATATTTGTAAGACATATAAACATGTAAATCTATATAGCTATTTTGTCAGAAGGCTTGGCTGCATTTTCAAGTGTTGTTTATAAAGTTAATTTCAGAGCAACACAATCTCACACTCAATTCGTGCAAATATTTACAAAATGTATTTCAGCAGATTTTGTGCGTTTTTGTGTGGCTTAATTTGTGTGAACATACACACACTTTTGTGAGACTTCATTCGTAGGAAAATTATTTTTTGGGGGGGGGCAACTTCAGAACAATCTTTTGCACTGCATCTCAATGCTTGAGGCTCACTACAGACACCCTGGTTTGATCCAGGCTGCATCACAACCGGCAGTGATTGGGAGTCGCATAGGGTGGCGCACAATTGGCCCAGGGTTGTCCAGGTTTGGCCGGTGTAGGCCATCATTGTAAATAAGATTTTGTTCTTAACTGACTTCAACAAAAAATTGGAAGTTATTACAGACAGCAATATATGATGGGCAATGGTGTTCTCCACTGCCTTTTTTTTGTCCCACATTTATTTATATAAAAAAAAAAAACATGCTAACAACCCAATTTTTTTATCAACCAGATTATCATCTAAATAATAGTAGCCTTATTTTTTTGTTAATGCCAATACTGTTTTCTATGCTTGTTGTCACTTAATACTTTAGGATACTGGTGCACTTGTAGTCAGAAAGGCCGCTTTTTTTGATGTAGGCAAGTGTAAGCCAACACGATTTTCTTCATAACGCATTTCATATTTAGTGGAGCCTACATTCCAACGTTTTCTTCATAATGCAGTGAATACAAGGCTGTCTCTGATGTTTTCTTTTTTGGTATCGATGAAGGTATTTGATTTGGGAATGGTTATACATTTTTTATGATGGGAAATTATAATACACACCATAATACACACACACACACACACACACACACACACACACACACACACACACACACACACACACACACACACACACACACACACACACACACACACACACACACACACACACACACACACACACACCACACACACACACACACACACACACACTTTGCTTGTACTCATGTTATAGCCAACTCTTGACTTTTGTATGAATTTTATTTTTAATTTTATTTAAAAAAAAAATGTTACCCCTTTTTTTCTCCCCAATTGGTAGTTACAGTCTTGTCCCATCGCTGCAACTCCCGTACAGAGTCGGGAGAGGCGAAGGTCGAGAGCCATGCGTCCTCCAAAACACAACCCTGCCAAGCCTTACTGCTTCTTGACACACTGCTCGCTTAACCAGGAAGCCAGTCGCACCAATGTGTCGGAGGAAACACCATACAACTGGCGACCATGTCAGCATGCATGCGCCCGGCCCACCACAGGAGTCGCTAGAGCGAGATGGGACAAGGACATCCCGGCAGGCCAAACCCTCCCCTATAATGAATTATTTTTAATAAAATATTTGTAGTTAGAAGTCATGTATTCATTATCTTTAACTGGTTAAGTGTTTGAAGTTTACATGTTTCAGTAATGATTAACATGGTTAAATAGTCGTAAATCTCTGTTTGATTTATCTTTTGGTATGTTGGCATTTTTATACATATTCTGTGTTTCCACTGAAGAAAGCAATAAGCTATGTTCAATGTCAGCAGCAATTTCCAGTGAGAAATGTTCAGTCTGAAGCCATTTGGCTATGGGTTTCACAGCCCTATAATAATGATACAAGTTATATCACATTAAAAAGGGTTTATTTACAACCTCTGGGGTACAGCATGTTGGGCAAAGTGGTATAGGACAGTTTGTCATTTAACCCCTAATTTGAGTTCAGTTTTCGAAATGAGAACCAAGAGGGGCCTAGCTTCGTCCTTCATGACTGGGAAAGGCCTCGATTCTAGGCAGCAGAAAATCCTACATCCATCTCACTTGATCAAACAGGATGGCTCAACAGTGATTCATATTACTGGTTTGCATCCTAAAAAAAGGATAGTTGTGTTTTGCTGCACCACACACTTACATTATGTGTCTACCCAAATGATGTGGGTCATTGTCAGGTTATATGATACAAGCTTCAGTAACAACAGAACACCATGGTTGTCATAACACTTTAAACAGGTCGTTTGTAAATGTGTAGAATGTGTTTGTTTCGGGTCCACACTGTTAAGTTAACTTATGTAAAGTAAACAGTCACAGAGGATTTTCTTCTGAATAACTGGTCAAGGCATAGCCCTTTTTATTTAGCTTCAGGCAACGTTGATGTAAGGCTTGACTACACCTGTAGTGACTACTTCTCTCCGTCACGCCCATTGTTGCTTATCCATTGTTCACTAGCTATATAAATGTAATTAAACCCAACACAATGTTGAAAAACAGAATGCTTCCCACTACTAGACGTGAGCTGGACGTGATCGCAACGCTGCCACCAATGTAGCGGAAAAAAGTGAAAGCTGCAACAGGGACTCTAACCAGGGCTCATACCTGGCAAAGTGAGCTCTAACAGCCATTGCCATGAAAGCCTAGGCAGAGGCAGTAGGCCTACAATGCAGGCATAGTCCTTGTTACAATAGTCTAAGTATAAAACATGATTGACACAACTGTAATAATCATCATGAAATGGCCTTGGAAGTGCCAACATAATTCGTTACTTTACATTATCCTGTTTAACTGCATTGATATGGCTTAATTGATCATAGTCCAGACTCGTTATAGTTCAAATACCATGCAGCTGCACGGGGGAAATTTTCTTGGCACGTCTTCTGTTTCCCCACATTTATTGATTCATTAATTTCCCCTCAAAAAATGTATCCCCATTCACCAAAAAATACCTTCATCGACACGACAACAACAAAAAACGGTCAAATAAAGCTTTTTACTCCAATCTGGCAACCCTCACCAAATCAGACATAGCACCAGGATCCGAAAGTTTTAAGCAAAAACAAGCATAGAAAACAACATTGGCATTAATCAAATAAAAGCAAAACCAACGTAAGGCTACTATTATATTATAAGTATTTCGGTGACAACCTGGTTGATTAACGATATTGGGTTGTTAACACTTTTTTATATATATATAAATACATGTGGGACACAAAAAAAGGGAGTGTAGAACACCATTGCCCAAAAAGCATTGCTTCAATAACTGTCAAAAGATTGTTCCGAAGTTTGCCCCCCAAAAATATAAAAACATTTTTTATTTTCTTACCAATTAAGTTGCACAACATTTTTGGTATTTTCACAAGAATCAAGCCAGACAAAACCACAGAAAAATGCATGAAATCTGATTAAATACTTTTAGTACATATGTACACGAATTGAGTGTGAGATTGTGTTGCTCAGAGAGGTATTGAAGTAGGCTACAGTATTTGAGTTCATATAATTGATCGTTTATAAGAATAACATTGCACAAAATCAAATCTAGATCCTGCATCTGGGTGAATATACTCACTTGTTATTAGGCTTCATCATTCACACATTTTACCAAGCAATTAAACTCATGGTGCAATTCAAGCATTTCATAATTATGAGGAAGGATTTCAATTAATTATATCTTAATACCACAAATAAATGTATAGGTAAAACACATATACAGTGGGATTTTACTCCAATGTTAAAAGCATTTTGGCAGCAGATAATTCGTCCGTTATTACGAGCCACTTGCGCACCGTTATGTATAGAAAACATGACATCACACATGAAGAGGTGGAACTTTGCCAAAACGCCAATGCGAAACGTCCACTGGAGGCATCCACAGAAACACGATAACTTTTCGGTGACTTCCACATTGTGAAAACTGGGAAAGCATACAGACTTTTCATGAATTAGTGAACAAGTGTATCTATTTCCCACTGTCTGTATAGGGTAAGTATTTTCTATGTATTCAAATTCAACCTATGCTCACAAACGAAATGTTCACTGAATTTATAGATTCATAGACTGTTCTCTCTGCACGGCAAGCGGTAGCAGCGCCTAGTCTAGGTCCAAAATGCTCCTTAAACAGCCTTTACCCCAAGCCATAAGACTGCTGAACAATTAATCAAATGGCCACCCGGACTTTTTACATTGACACCCTCCCCCCCCCTCCCCTTGTTTTTACACTGCTGCTACTCGCTGTTTATTATCTATGCATAGTCACTTTACCCCCCACCTGCATGTACAAATAACCTCGACTAACCTGTACCCCCGCACATTGACTCTGTACCCGTACCCCCTGTTATATAGCCATGCTATTGTTATTTTATTGTCTTACTTTTTATTTTATTTTTTACTTTAGTTTGTTTAGTAAATATTTTCTTAACTATATCTCTTGAACTGCATTGTTGGTTAAGGGCTTGTAAGCATTTCACGGTAAGGTCTACTACACCTGTTGTATTCCGCGCATGTGACAAATAAAAATGGATTTGATTTTGAATAGAAGGCCTATTGAGATGCATCATAGAGAGATATCAACTATATGTTATTCAGATGGTATATAAGCCTATATATATATTTAGGTTATTATGCCTATATTTATCGTTTATCTTGATGTCACTATATCAAGATAGTCAGTATTACGGAATGAAATGGGTATTGTTCAATAATATCCAATTAAGAAACAATACACTTTTCATAATCTTAATTTTGCATTTATCAAATAAACGTACTATATTTGGAATAGGAAGGCTAGAACATGAATTATTGCAGATAATAATAGTAGACCTATTGTTACTTTTGTCATATTTGATTGTTTTGACATGACAATCAAATATGTTCTGACTGAAGTCCTGGGCTGCTAGAATGATGGGGTGTAACCTAAGACTGGTCCCTCCTGTTTATTAGCTGTCCAATCAGAGCCCAATACTGCCTCCCCCTCCACTCAGACAACTATTTAGCATCTGAAACTTGGATAAAGTTTCCCCCAAAAAGTAAGGAAAAACTTCCTGCGAGAGAAGGACGGTGCCAAGCGTAGTGTATCAGACTCCCAAGAAGTAGAGAGAAGAATACTCGTAAAGTAAGACATTTTTTTTAAACGACTTTCTGTCGGTGCCTGGCTGCATATTCGGATATATTTTCTAACTCAGGCTTCAAAAGTGGAGACCGTTTTTTCTTCGATATCCTTGCATTTCTTTAAACGAGAAATGGAAGAGGGCTCAAGTTCTCCCATCTCCCCTGTGGATAGCTTAGTGACCAGCGAGGAGGAGTTGGACAGACAACAGAAAAGATTTGGAAGGAAGAGGAGACACAGTAAAAAGTCCAGCGAGGACAGCAGTCCGGGTTCCGTGAAACGGGGCAAAAAAACGAGTCCAAGCAGCAATCAGTCCTACGAGGAGTTGCAGAACCAGCGGTGCCTGGCCAACGTCAGGGAGAGGCAAAGGACACAGTCGCTCAACGAAGCCTTCTCGTCTTTACGCAAAATCATCCCCACTCTACCCTCGGATAAACTGAGCAAGATCCAGACACTAAAACTGGCCTCCAGATACATAGACTTCCTCTATCAGGTGCTGCAAAGCGACGAGATGGACAACAAGATGTCGAGCTGCAGCTACGTTGCGCACGAGAGACTCAGTTATGCTTTCTCTGTGTGGAGGATGGAGGGCGCGTGGTCAATGTCTGCAACGCACTAGCACCCAAAGCCTTTCACTCATTGCCAAAGCGGTAGGTGGCAAATGCAGCTTTACCTCCCATGAGACGAAACAAAACCAAAAATAAGTCCTAAATGATGATGATGATGATTATTATTATTATGCATAAAAGTTGTGAACATAAAGAGTAGGCCTATTCCTATAGGCTAGCCTATATCCTATTTGAAATTCGTGGACATTTTAGGGCAAATTTAACAAGTGATAATAATGGCGAACCTCACATACAGTAGCTATAGCTTTGGCACTGGTTAATGATACTGGGAAAAAAAATATTAGGTTGTGGCTTTAGCTTAAAGTCAGCGTCAGGTAGGCTATTGATTTAAAAGCGAAACCATGTCCCCTCTAATTCTATAGGTAATAACAATGGTATAGTGAATTATGTACGGAATAATTGTAACCTACCCAATTGCTCAGTGAATTTGTATGACCAAATTAATATGATAGCTCAATAGCCTACAAATAACATTCGTACACATCCATGCCATGACATACATTTCACCAGTCAGCGCGCACCTGGAGTCTGGCGCGCAGACACGCACGTGGATGACCTGAGCATGAGCCAGGTTAATACACAGTTAGACAAGTGCTCCATCAGCATTGCTTGACAACAACACTTTGCTAAATGAGAAGAGAACGGGCTTTAAAAATAAGTTAGTGAGGCTCATGGAGTACTTCATTTACAGTGCGAATATGGCTGCTTTATGATTATGGACATGGAAACTTGGTGTTATTAATGTAAATAATGGTTTTGGAACATTGTTAACTTGCCAAGCACCGAGGTAGCAACCAAAGACAACTATAAAATACGCTTCACTGACACTGGGGGAGTGAATAAGGGTAGAAACGTATGGCGGTTTTCCTAGCTGTGAGTGGCATGACAGCTCGAGAACACATTAAACTCTGCGGTGAGATGTGAGTCTTGCACTTAATCCTTGTCCGTTCTTAACGACATTTTAAGACGGAGGGCCTATGGGAGAGAGAGAGTGGTTGCCCGCATAAAAACGCAGCAGCCTTGAACAGCCTACCATGGGTAATTTACATTCACAATGGAGAACTTTCTTGTATGGAGGCCGCAGGAATGGCAGCGCTCGGGCTTGGGCCCGAGAGTTTAAACCAGCGTTTGATTAAATATGCGAGCCATTAGGCCTAACTGGCTGGTTGCAGGTAAAAAAAATGGATACGGTATTTTGAGAGTTTCTACTTCCCTTATCATTGCATACCGTTATCCAAACCGTTGTGCGGCTTTGCGCTGTAAAGCAAGTCATTGAGACTTATTTATGCATCACTACGCATGCCACGCAACAACCTGAATGCATTTGTTTTCTTGTCCAGTGCCCTTGACCTAATTAGAGTAGTGTTAATCTAATGCACATTTTGTAAAATGGAGACGGAAGAGCCTTGATATGGCATAGGCGACGTGTTCAAAAATCAAATAGGAATGCTTTGGAATGGTTTGCTGCTTCAAATAATTATTAGGAACATTGTTAATATGCCTAGGCCTAGTTCTTTCTAAAGGAGTATAGGCCACACATTCACCTATGCTTTTTAAATGACATGTCTGCCCTGAATAGATTAGACCAATTCTAGTAGGCTACAGATATTAAAGAACACATATTAAAGTCGTATATGAGTTGAACATTGATTCAAAATCGTGACAGCGAAGGACCCATTTCCAGTGAAATAATGCCTGCTTTGGATTTGTTTAGCTCCATGGACTGGAGCCATGCAGTTTACAGACCGCCCACTCGCAATCAATCGATCACCAGAAATACTTTGTTGTCGTAGGCTTTTTAAACCAGCTCTTCTGTAAAGAGGAAAAAAATAAACGACACTACGGTGATTTGTGTAAACACTGTACATTTTGAAGGTGGTCTTTCTCGAACAAAACCGGACGTCTTTTCAATGTCAAATTCTGATGTCAATGCTGTTTGGGGTTTCGTTAGCCTGTGTGGAATGTCAAAGGGAAATAAGAGAGAACCCAGAATGTCATGTCGTTTTTCTTGGGAGATGGTCTTTACATTCATTTGTTCTCATTAGACGACACAATTAAAACGTTATCAACAATTTATGAGGCTAAAATCAAAATTAGGCCTACAGACTTGGCTACTTATACGTGCATTAGCCTATAGGCTGATGTAATCAGCTTAGCTCTTTTTCCTCCTTACATTGGTTATTGAAATAAACTAATACAAATGTGTTTAACCCACACATACACACCATGTATAGCAAATTGTAGCGACTAATATTTATTAAACGAATTCAAGAAACAAAAGGGTCATCTAAAGTCGAATAGAAATATAGGCTATTTGCGGCGTTCACACTTTGCCTCGTCAATTACTGAAAGGAAATGTAGTCTTTGTAATTAATAGCCAACTGTGAATGAAGTCAAATGCATTTGCATAGACGACATTCGAAATAATATAACTGCACAAATATTTATCATAGATTTATGATGCTGTACGTTCACTCTTCCGTAGAAATGAAAACATCCTACAACGGACAGGTGCTCATATCCCTTACAGTCTGTTTGGCCTGCTCTGTTATTTTCCAGTGATGCAATTACATAGGCCACTGTGGTTTACGCACCGCATTTAAAATGAAATCCCTTTCCGTTGTTGACATATGGTTTCACTCAGGGCGAAATAATTGTTTCATTAATGACTTCCTATGCCAGTGAACGTTTCAAATAGACACTTGTGCCACCCTTAAGGCCAATAGACAATGCACGGGGTCATGGCTAGCCTTAACAATCTCTTTCAGGAATGAAGTGCAATCTAGCTATGCATGTGATGTATTAGTTATACTATATTGTAAAGCTGTTGCTTGATAATATATATGCAATACATCTGTAATATTGGTAATTGGTGCTAACATTTTGATGTTTTTTTTTTTTTTTTACCGTTATAGACTGTTTACTTCTACAAAGTATGAAGACACCAAATCTATTGAAGAACCCACGAACCTCAGAAACATTGTCAAGAGACGTAATGTGACACACAACTCTCCTGGAGTGCGTTGAGTGCAATTACCTAACACATGGAACAGTGTGAGAAGGAGTAAAAATAACCCTGAAAATCATGTTGCATACTCAGACAGTGTTGTCAGACAGTGTTGTATGACGCTTCTAGTGTCTACTGGTGCATTGTCACGTTGTTTTAATGTCGGTGATGATAGTAGGAAAAGCCATATTTTATCTTTTTGGGGAAATTATATTTCGTTCTGTTTTTAAAAACAATACATAGAAGTATATAAATGTTTCTTATTGTACATACCTGTAAGTATCTTCAGCTTGTAAGGGACCAATGCAATTTAGAATACTTTATTGAAGTACGCTCATTGGATGTTCAACTCCGTTTTTTTTTTGCCTATTTATTAAAACACATATTTTTGAATGATGAAGTTGAGCCCTTTGATTTATGTTTCCATAGAATACCGTAGCAATTGTGCCATTATCACATAGGCTATATCCCCTATATTATATATCAATGTAAATAATTCTAATAGGCTACATAAATAAAACGTTTCAACTCAAATAAACTGAGTAAAAACCATACCTTTTTTTTCTCCTGATCGTTTTGCATCTTGTTTGAGATTTAATTCAGAAAATAATTGCATTATTTATTTGTGACTAAAAAAATCCACGACACCACTGTGTGATGTGTGACTATTGTTACTCGCTAACAGTGTTTGTTTGTAGAAGGGTCTCTGACATATTTTCTCCGGATAATTTCATAGACTAGGCGAAAACAAACACTCCTTTCACTGCTTAGTGTGAGATTTTGTTGAGCTTTTCTTTCTCCTCTTGTTGTGGGGAAGAAAAAAAATCACCCGCTAAAAACCGTCAAATAAAAACTGCCGGGCTTTATTAACAGCGGGGGTAATTCGAGCCAGTTTCAAACCAAAGGCATATAAAAGTATTGTCCGCCTAAATAACAACGTAATCATTTAAATAGCGATGCCTTGAGGGGAATTCTTTAACGAGCAAGGGAGCCCGAACAACCGCAGATAACAATAACTATCGCGCAGCTTTTAAATACCGGGTCCCAAGTAGACCTCTTAATTTTCCCTTTCAATCTAACCCCACACACTCTCAAAGCATACAATTGTTTACATTCAATTTTCCCAGACTTGGTTAAGATATAAATCTCTAAACAGTGAAAGGACCTTATTGTTAACACAGTTCGCACAGTGCGGGTCACTCAGTGCAAGTTCAGCGTTTTGGCACTCATTCCACTTTGACAAACCCTTGCTATAATGTTGCTGTTGACTTTTATTGGCTTGCATGTCCATTGTCAATATATAGGGTTATTGTCATTTTGAAAAAGGTGCCAGGCCTACAAAAATTTGAATTCCACTGCACGGCGTCTTCAGGAATTATCATGTAAATGACTTGTAAAAAAGCAAACTCGCTTATGGTGGCTAACCACGATGTTAAGGCAGGTAAGACGAATTCCTATTTTTGATAACGATGCATCAACATAGAAGCCTGTCTGCAAGCTACTGGCGGACATACACCAAAAACCTGAATAAACTTTAAGATGAGCGTTCAAATCCTTGTGGAGGAAATCTGGCAGCGTTTTGAAGTGGAAGCACCTGCGATGTACAGTAATATCGTCCTCTTGGATGCTGCAGTAGGCTAGCCTTTAGCCTACTCAAATAGGAAGCTGTTAGGTGAAGTCACATAGGCCTATCTTTTCCCCCATACTCGCACCTGCATCCAATCCAGTAGCCCTAGGCCCATATTCATTGCGCGCACCTGTTCAGGGCCTCGTTTCCCAGAGATCTTCGTAGCGTTAAGATCCTCGTTAGAACTTTCTTACGATGTAGCCGAGGTGTTTTCTCTAGGAGCTGATCCGTCGTCAGTGTTGTGGAATAATTATAATGTTTAAGGTAAGATTTGAATGGAGAAAGCCGATCCGAGAGCAGCGCTGCTTTCTTTTGATCCTATCAGTACAGTATCAACACATGGTTTAGTGATACTTTAATGCATTTACTAAATGTTCTCTCTACTTGCTTGTTTGGGAAACACTTAAAAAGTAAAGATGCATCTGGTATGATCATCTTACATCGCAACTGGAAAACGAGACACTATTCAATTAAAGCAACAAGAAGAAACAAGCTTTTTTACATTTATTTTTAAATAATGCGTATTTAAGCACTAAGGACCGAGGTGGTGTGGTATATGGCCAATATACCATGGCTAAGGGATGTTCTTATGCATAACACAATGCGGCCCTTAGCGTGATATATTGGCCATATACCACAAACCACCGAGGTGCCTTATTGCTATTATAAACGGGTTATCAATGTAATTAGAGCAGTAAAAATACATGTTTTGTCATACTCATGGTATAAGGTCTGATATACCACTGCTGTCAGCCAATCAGCATTCAGGGCTTGAACCACCCTGTTAATAATTATCAATATAATATCAATATGTAATTTAACAATAGCACAGATGTTTAGCCTTCTTTGAAATAATGTTTTGTCTGTCTTACAATGATGTATAATTTAAGCCTGGAGGGGTGCATCGTTTTGCAATCTGTATGAAGAATTTGAATATATGTGGTTCTGGTTGCAATCAGATATAAAGTGGCAATTAAATGCTACATGTTATGTGGTATTAAGTGACTTATTGATTAAACCCTGGAACAAGTCAGGTATGGAAGTTCATGCAACAGTGTAGAAGGGTTTATGAATGGATAGCCTATATCCAAGTAGCCTAGAGGTCTATGCACTTCATATTCAACAGTGTAGGAGTTTATGAATGGATAGCCTATATCCAAGTAGCCTAGAGGTCTATGCACTTCATATTCAACAGTGTAGGAGTTTATGAATGGATAGCCTATATCCAAGTAGCCTAGAGGTCTATGCACTTCATATTCAATAGTAGAAGAGTTTATGAATGGATAGCCTATATCCAAGTAGCCTAGAGGTCTATGCACTTCATATTCAATAGTTGAAAAGTTTATGAATGATAGCCTATATCCCTGTAGCCTAGAGGTCTATACATTTCACATCTTGCAAGTGTGAAACGATTCTTAGCATAGTATAGGCAACTATAAGCTATGAATTTGAAAACTCGACACAAAATGTATTTTCAACATCAAATGTTAGATAATTTATTATATTAGGGCTATTTTCTTGCACTAAAAAGTTGAACTAATCAAATTCAAGAAAGTCATGTTTAGGCCAATGAGCTCATTTGAAAACGGTATTAGGCTATAGTCTTGTTGGTTGACCATGCATTGTAGTCGTGGGTAGTCATGGACGAGGTCCAGGTGGAAATCTGAGTAGGCCTATGCCAGGTCCATTTCGACCTAGTTCGGCCATTGGCTGTGCGTTTGATAACGGCTCATTATCCCGCGCGCTCACAGCCAAGCAACACGGGAAATCGCCCGGGGCCTACTGCTCCAGCAGCGCGAGAGCCCCAGATGTTTCCTGTAAAATCAGACGGAAAAAGCTACAAAATTTTAATTTGCAGTAAAAAGGGATAAAGTAAAGGTTTATGCTGTGTGCGCCTCAAATAGGATTTCATGTTCAGCAGGGTCGCTGAAATGCTAAGGTTACTTTACCATTGGGGGGGGGTTGGTGCGGCATGACTGAAGAGTTTTTTGGTGTGGTAAAGCTCAAAGTCAGCTGCAACTGCCATAGTGTCGACCCGACCTCGAATGCTTGCTTGCTATGGAATGAGTCAAGAGGGCTGAGTGTGTGAGTCAGAATATAAATGGGCATACACTGTCATTATTGGAGGAAATAGAGAAACCATTTGCCTAACTATGTAGAATTGGCTTCAGCTTTTACAAACAAAACAAGTGGGTTTTAAAGTGCTGCTATGATGATGAGGATGAGGATGACGATGAAGATTATTACTAGAATTATCATTATTAGTCAAAGTAGTTAGTGGTAGTATTTTTGTAAATTAATTTCATGAGTATGTCATAGTGGAGGTGCACAGCATTTGGTGCACCGGTTACTACAGTACTAGGCTGGGCCTATACAGTCCACTAACCCTGCCAGGAATCATTTTGACATATGGCCACCCACTCAGCCTAGCTTGAACTGTTTATTATTCCTATTTAAGTAGATCCTGATTAGTGTGAACAATAGTCACACTAATCCAGGGGCGCTGCTCAAAACATGGAACGTGACGCCCCCGTGGCCAAAAGGGAATAGACAGAGTTTCTCCTCCTCGTCCTCCTCTCTTCTCCTCCCTTCCCGTCCTTAATCAGGATCGGTAATACTTTGATCCCCTACAAAGAGGGCCCTCATCATACGTTGCACCCATGTGTAGAGAGCAGTACTCTGCACTCTGCATTGCAGATGGCCCTAAGCATGTCATCCCAACAGGAGGATAGAAGGAGCTACTTCTCTAACTTTGACATTGGCGCTTTACCGTGTGATAAAGCTGTCATGAGAATGCTATTACATGACATAACATGAGTAATAACATGGTCAGTTGACTTAATACTCTCCTGTGTTTTTTTGTGCCATCTGTTATGAGAGTGCTGTGTAACATGGCAGGTGATTGTCTCTACCTTGGTGGTACGGTGTGACAGGCGTTATGTCGTTAAGGTGATGTGTTAGTACTTCTGACAGTAGTCCTCGTATCGGTAGATGGCAGTCTGACAAAATGTGTGTGTGTGAGGTCAGTGTCGCCTCACTCATTGTAAGACAGCCCAAAAAGTCATATTTTCCAGTGTGTCAATCCACATGCTTATAGGGCTTTTCCCATACTGCGCCAAACCAAGCTGAGTTGGCCTGGAACACCATAGTTGCTGGAACTGTGGAGAAAAGGACAATGTGAGAAGTAATCTAAGCTGTGTTTGGGTCGGCACGATAGCGTATAAAAGCTGTGTGTGTGTGTGTGTGTGGCGTGTGTGTGGCGCGGTGTGTTAGCCAGGTGGGGCTTGCTTACATTGTACATAAACACCCCTACAAACTGAGGTTAGCACTCCATCGGAAAACAGAGTCTTCAGCAAATCCCCTGTCATTTGTCAGAGCAAGGGATAAGTGACGAGGTACTGGAAACTGGGCTTTGAGCACAGAGGAGTGGAGGAGTCCAGAGAGATGGATGGATGAGATGACCAGGGAGGGAGCTCCAAACACTGGATCCCTAACCATCCTCCATCTTCCATCCTCCTCCCATCCCTCTCTCTTTCTCTTCTTGCTCTCACCCAGTAGAGCAGGGTTCCCCAACTGGCGGCCCGTGGGACGAATTTGGCCCCACAAGCTTTCTGAGGTTATATATATTTTTTTTTACATAAAAGACTGTAAAAACACCAGGAAATCAGGAAAGTGATTTTAACTTAAGAAATCTGTTCCAAAGTATTCTCACACATGATAGAGAGACGCATAAGATCGTATACAAAAACGCAAGGCTTAAAAATGATTATGTTTTAGTCAAACATATCTGTTTGGGCTTCTTGCGGTCAATTTGCAGTCCACAAACTATTTGTGTTTGCCCCCTGACCATCCGCTCTAGAAAAAAACGACCCGCGGCTAAATCTAGTTGATGATCCCTGCAATAGAGGTGTCGCTATAGAGTATTTCTTGCCCACCGTCCAAGCACTACACGAGGTGTGTGTGGTTTGTGTGTGTCTGTTTGTGTGTGTGCAAGCGTGTGTCCCTGTGTCTCCCCTAAGCCACCTTCCCCCTTCATCCTTTGGAGTGCCAAACCTCCCCCTCTTCACCACTCCACATCCCCGCCCCTCCCCTCCCCTCCCCTCTCACCCTCCCCTCTCACCCTCCCCTCTCACTCCATTCCACCACAGGGAGATTTCCGCCCGGCTCTCCGAGTGGAGGAATTAAACTGGACAAGAAAATGGGTTAAGAACACTAAAGTGGTTGTAAAGATGGCTGTAAAAAAAGGCAGTGGTGGAGGAATGCCAATGTGGGCCAGGCAGCCATTGGGGAAATAACCCACCGGACTGAACTGAAGTGGCCTTCCAGCTCAAGGCCTCAGCCTGGGAGTTTGGTTTCTGTTTGTCAGTCTTTTAAGTGGGTTTAATAGTGTGGTTTCTTTTTAGACACCTGGGCCCTCTGGTCCCACACACACTCTTGCTTAGAGGACGGCATGGTTTAAAGTGCTAACTAGACATGCACACACGCACACACACACACACACATACCAGTACACACACACGTACACTCACACAATTAGAAAATGTTAAACAAAAATCATAATACGGTAGGGAACATATCCTATCCCCTTTGCCCTTCAGTTGTTGTCCTGGCAATCTCTCCCTCAACGTGATCAAGACAAAGAAGATGATTGTGGACTACAGGAAAAGGAGGACCGAGCACACCCCCATTCTCATCGACGGGGCTGTAGTGGAGCAGGTTGAGAGCTTCAAGTTCCTTGCTGTCCACATCACTAACAAACTAACATGGTCCAAACACACCAAGACAGTTGTGAAGAGGGCACGACAAAACCTATTCCACCTCAGGAGGCTGAAAAGATTTGGCATGGGTCCTCAGATCCTCAAAAGGTTCTACGGCTGCACCATTGAGAGCATCCTGACTGGTTGCGTCACTGCCTGGTATGGCAACTGCTCGGCCTCCGACCACAAGGCACTACAGAGGGTAGTGTGTGCGCTCCAGTACATCACTGGGGCCAAGGTTCCTGCCATCCAGGACTTCTATACCAGGCGGTGTTAGACGAAGGCCCCAAAAATTGTCAAAGACTCCAGTCACCCTAGTCATAGACTGTTCTCTCTGCTACCACACGGCAAGCGGTACCAGAGCGCCAAGTCTAGGTCCAAGAGGCTTCTAAACAGCTTCTACCCTCAAGCCATACCCTCAAGCATTTCCCCCCCCCCCCCATTTTACGCTGCTGCTACTCTGTTATTATCTATATATAGTCACTTTAATAGTCACTTTAACTCTATGTACATGTACATATTACCTCAATTACCTCGACACCGGTGCCCCTGCACATTGACTCTGTACAGGTACCCCCTGTATATAGTCTTACTATTGTTATTTTACTGCTGCTGTTGAATTATTTGTTACTTTTATTTCTGTTATATATTTTGGGGGTATTTTTCTTAAAACTGCATTGTTGGTTAAGGGCTTGTAAGTAAGCATTTCACTGTAAGGTTGTATTCGGTGCATGTGACAAATAAAATAACATTTGATTTTATTTGAATTCCACCTATATATTCCACCATTGGTGCAGTAACTCACTGCAGTCTCTGTCTATGGTCAGAGCTGGACTTGTGTGTCCAGCCTGTGTGATTTGTAACAGTTTAAACAGAAGGCCTTGATCCCGGTCACCTCTGTGGCTGAAACTTGATCTGGCCCCAGGCCCAGCCCCTCACTGTGACATGTTTGCACACCACACCACTTTCCTCTTCATTAGTACAGGTTCCGACCCCGGGGTCACCAGGGGTCAGCACAGGTCAGGCTACCACAGGAGCCCACGCTCTCACTCACTCTGTCCTTTTCTCCTGCCATGCGCTCTCTCTCTCTCTCTCTCTCTCTCTCTCTCTCTCGCTCTCTCTCTCTCATCCTGCCATACTCTCTCCCTCTCCCACGAGCTCACTCACTCTCCTCTTCCCTCTTTCTCCTTGTTTCCCTCCAAGCTCTCACTATCTCACTCTGTGTTCACTCTCCTTCCATGCTTTCACCAATTATGTCCTTCACAGTGAGTACTCATCTCTTACACAGTTCAGTGTTAACTGATACAGGATGATAGTAAATGGTTAGTGAACAATACAGTCCGTGTGTGTGTGTGTGTGTGTGTGTGTGTGTGTGTCTCCTCCCCCTAGTGGTAGCTGGTTGAAATAAGCAACAAAGTATTCCAGTAGAGATGAGGTTGAAATATTTTGTCTTTCTTATCTCATCATTCCAAGCAAGAAGAATGAAACCATGAATATTCTGACCTCCAGTCCTTTCACAGTACTGCGCGTAAAGCACATCTACTAGATCATGTACTTCCTACAATGCGCTGACATAGTTATTATTAGGAACGATGGGTAACATCCTTTCATGAGATTATATCTAGATAACATCTATTGCAATACAGATGGCAAAGAGAACAAGACACACACCCAACTTGAATAGGTGATGCTCCTCTTTCAGCCGATGTGAATGAAATAACAGAGCATCATAAGGTGACATGGCCAGTTTGTCTTGGCATTAACTTGCATTGTGTCGTCATACCGCTACAGGTAAAATGTTCAATAACAATCTACAATACGCACAGCAGTTCAATGGTCAATTGGTGGGAAAAAAACATGAATTAATAGTTTAACATGAATAGTTTGCAGTCAACTTTTAAAAGTTTGAAAGACTAATAACAGAAGTAGGATGACTAACACAGTAATTACCTTTACAAGCACAATTGGGGACACTTTCTTCCGGATCATCATTGTAGCTATTGTTAAAGCAAACAACAACTTTGTTAAGTTTGGGATGTGCGTGTGCTGTGGGAGTGCTGGACATGTGTGAGTGTGTGTGTTGGACGTGTGTGTGTGAGTGTGTGTGTGTTGGATGTGTGTGTGTGTGAGTTGGACGTGTGTGTGTGTGTGTGTGTGTGTGTGTGTGTGTGTGTGTGTGTGTGTGTGTGTGTGTGTGTGTGTGTGTGTGTGTGTGTGTGTGCGCGCGTGCGTGCGTGCGTGCGTGCGTGCGTGTGTGTAAGTAACAAATGCATGTGGTAATGTGTTCCTCATGTGGAGCCCATAGGATAAAACATACAGTCTCTTTAACAAGGTTACTCCTGCCTGGGGGAATTGTGGTGCCAATGATCTGAGCCGAGCTAAAATTAAAACTACTCGAGGGGGTAAAGCCCTTTCCTCTCCTCCTTTCTCTCGCATGTTCCATTTTTATTTTATTTTTTTATCTCATTGAGCAGGAAGGTGATAGGTTGCCGGTATAATTTGGTTTTACACAACAGGCATAAATTGAGATAAATTTGGCTCTGTGTGTGCCTACAGAAGGTGTGTGTGGAGAGTTAATGTGAAAAATATGACTTTAGCACTGTGGGCTACTTCGGAAGTCTCTCAAAAAGGAAGATGCAGGGAAAACATGTGAATGTCCCGAGGAGAAAGACATTCATTCCTGAAGACAAGCGAAACTCAAATATGTTACAATTGTAGGTTTTTTGCATGACATTCTTCTGGCATGTAACGGCATAGTTGTAAATGCATTTTTACATGCATATATAGTCTAGATGGAGATCGACTTTATAACAGTAGAATTTGGGGGAAACTTCCCTGTTTAATAATTCTGGGAGTGCCACCATGCAACGTGCTGTGTGCTTCCATTGGCAATGTGAGGGGTCTGATGGTCCGTGTTGTGTATTTGAAAAGTGGTGTGGGGTTTGCTTCTCTTGCTGTGTGTTTAGTCTAGTGTTGAGCCACCCCTGAGAAGAAGCGTGAGGACACACACACACACCCAAACACACACAGATGCGCACGCACGCACGCACGCACACACACACACACACACACACTTGTTTAATTATCCGTGTGGGGATCAAACAATTGGTCCCATTCAAAATCCTTAACCCTAACCATAACCTTAACCTTAACCCCAAACCCTAACCCCTAAGCCTAAAATTGCCCTTTTCCTTGTGGGGACCGGAAAAATGTCCCAAGTTGTCTTAAGTCTTCCTTGTTTTACTATCCTTGTGAGGACACACACACACACACACACACACACACTGGGGGAAAAACACCATTGGAGAAGCGTCTCACATTAAACACTGTCCCATTCAGCTCTTGCCCAGTAAGAGAGCAATGTGTGTGTGAGACAAGACGGAGCTTAGATACTAGGTCCATCTTCACCCAGTCGCTGTGACCCAGAGGCCCATCCCTTCTGTTCCTCTGGCCTGACGCACCATATAACTTACATAACAAATCCTTCCTTATTGTGCCTTGGGGAGCAGTGTGTCTGTGCGGTTATGTGTGTGTGTGTGTTTGCGAAGGACAAGATACTTGAATTTCGCCGCTGGGGCCCCTGTCATAAATACGCCATCCTTATTGCCTGTAGGTCACATGGTTACGGTTTCCGATAACTGTGATCTGTAATTTTCAGCGCTTGTCATCCCCCAGCTGTCCTCGACCTTATCCACGGCCACTCAGGCCTGCAATTAAAAATTATGTGGGAATGATGAGCCACATTCAGATACGAGGCCTTTTATAATATGGGAACTGGTAATGACAGAGCGAACTGACACGGGGAGGCAGGAAGATGTGTGGAGAGAGAGCGAGAGAGAGGGGGAAAGAGAGCGAGAGAGAGGGAGAGGGAGTGATAACCACCACAGATGGGACTGTCATTGTGGGATGAGGTGGAAAATAGCTGGGGGTTTTCTGCCAACCAATGGCCCTGCCTTCTGGGGAGTTTTGTTGTGGGAAAGAAGCGACCATTTTGGATTTTGTGGGCTGGCCATAGGAGAGGTTCCAAGATGTGTCGTAACTCAAGGGGGACGTTCAAGGGTCGCGGAGATCAGCCGCCTGCAGTGTGGGACGACGCAAAGTAATCAACGGGACGTTTGGAGTTGACAGCGAGACGGTCGGTCTGCGTGCTGGGAGCACAGTCGGTTGTTGCCTCGTCTTAGCGACCCAGGACCTGTAAAATAGGAGCGCATTATTTCGCTTTCATGTCGGCTTTGTTAGTCTCATTGGTCTCCTGACAGGTCTCTTTCACATCTTGTGAGATGGTCAATATTGTCACTCACATCTCAGTTTGCTCTGCTCCTATAGAGATGCTTGAGACTTGTCCAGGTCTCTTTGCCACATTACTGTACTCCAACCCTGTTGATTTATGAATATTCAAACATCACTTCCATTGCGACACCAGCGACATTGTTTGCATTTAGGCAGGGGAAGACTAAGGAAGACCGTACAACAGTGGTACTTTTACTGTGTTTGACTGACCAGTAGCAGGCTTGGATCTGTTTTTGTTTGGAGTGTTGTATTAACGCCCCCCCCCCCAACCCACTCCAAACACAGACAGTCTTGTGTTTATTTGGACACTGGGGTTGACCTTTGGCTCTTCCAAATGGGTGGCTAAGCGTGTGTCAGAACTCTCTACGAGAGGTGGGTGTAGAAGTCAGGCGCAGGAGAGGAGTAAATACGGGGAAAGCGTATTTATTACAGTTCATCAAAACACTACAGGCACAGACAAAAATGCAGTCCACAAAAATCCTCTAGAACAAAGTCTAGGGAAAAACACCTGATAGGAAAAAATGAACAAAATAAACGCCACCCAAAACCACAGACAGGAAAAACGCAAACAAACCCGCACGAAACAAAGTGGGTAGGGCGAGAATAAATACCCAAACTAAACAACCTAAACAAGACACAGGTGAACAATCAAAACAGACATGACCAAACGAAAAAGAAAAAAGGATCGGTGGCAGCTAGTAGACCGGCGATGATGACCGCCGAGCACCGCCCGAACAGGGAGAGGAGCCACCTTCGGTGGAAGTCGTGACAGCCTGCTTGTGGCTACTGTGAAGGCTAGGGCCTAAAGGCATCAGCATGCCTCAGTTCGGCTGGCGCCTAGCCGAACTTGGCTACACGAATCGAACGAGTGTGCTCGCATACTCCCTTAAAAAAAACGTTGAGAAAAAAAACCCTGCAATACTGTCCATTTTGAGACGCCGTAGCCAGAAGGAATCTGATAACTAAATAAATCTGATTAATTTTGACGTTTTTCCAAGGAGCTCTTAGTCGCGCAATTTTAACTAAGATGTTTGGTTCAGTATTTCTCAAGTGAAAAAATGTGCATGAAAATTATTAGTCTCTCGTTGAGTGACAACAAACACTTAATTGAAGAATCCCTACTGTTGCCTGTCACCGACGAAGGGGCGTAGACTTCGGCTTGCCTCGAGATTTTTTTGTGTGTGCACGAACAACTGAAAAAACCCTTGCCGAAGACCAAGCCAAACAAAAAATTCACAAAATATTGTCATAATATGTGCACAAACTGTTCCGAACTGTTTAGGCTGGGAAGCATGCGGACGCCTTAAGCACCTACTGCTAGTGCACATGGCAGTACGGTCAAGGGAGCTGCTCTCTTCAGTATACTAAATACCTACTGTAGGAGTCTGGGGCCTGTTCCAATAATTTAGAGATGCATCCTTCCATCTGACCTTCCTTGATCTGTAAGGGATTACCTAAGTTACCTAAGTAGGTAACACTTTATATTAAGGTCGGTTAATAAACCATTCATAAACAGTTTGTAAAGAGTTTACTTACCATTTATGAATCATTATTCCTACATTTGTAAATGACAATAAGTCATCTCTAAATAGTAACTTACGTATTTAAAAACACTATTTTAAAGTAATCATTCATGATTTGTACTGTAATTAGTAAAGTGTTTGATCATAGTATGTTCACAATTTGTAAATGATTAATAATGTACTTCTAATCAGTTATGTCATGAATGGGATATTTATTAACAGTGCATTTGAAAATCTGATTATACTTGCACTTACTAACATATTAGTTGATGATTAAGGTAAATCCTTATAACCATTTACTAATTATTAATAAACTATTTTGCAGCCCCCTAATCTAAAGTCTGTATATACTTTATAAACGTTTATAAATGACTTGTTACTCCAAAAGCGGCCCATATTAGTAGACAGTACTTGATTCTCCACCAATGGCTAAAAATAACCTAAAACTTGCAATGGTAAAAGAAGTTGCTTATAAGAATCTACATTAATCATCAACTGATGTGTTAGTAAGTGCATGTGCTCACATTTACAAATACACTCATTAACACCGAATAAATATCCCATTCATGAAATATATAAATACATGTATATGGATTTAAATGGTGAGTAAAAACATGAATCAGTTAATCATCGTACGAGTTGACAATAACTACTTTATAACTGGTTTAGATTATAAACCACATACAAATTGTGAACGTACTATGATCAAACACCTTATTGTCTTATGTCATTAATAAATAATTGACGTGTTTATAAATGCGTAAATTACTATTTAGAGATTGCTTATTGACATTTACAAATGATTAATGCATGGTTTATTAAGGGATCTTAATATAAAGGGTTACTGATAAGTGAAAAAGAGGTTTCTGGCTTTCGGTTTCATCAATTCATCCCTTTCAGATCTAGAATTACTTTAAGGGAGAAAGGAGATATTCCTATATTGAAGCATAACGTTTATTTAGTTGCAGTAGTAGAACGATTTTGTAAGTATTCACAGGGTGTCACCTCGTTATCAAGATCAGAGTGTGGATTGGAATGTGTTATCTCATACACTGGGACAGGGTCAAAAATGTCCCCTAGCCATTCACTAACCACTTCCAGCATATTGAATGTTTCCCTCTACTATTTGCTTGGTCACATATTTATAACAACAAAAAGCTGACTTGCAACATCACAGCGGCTAAGAAATGCTCAGATGTTTATGCCTTCTATGAATGTACTTTGTGGGTTAACTCATCACAATTCCCTTATTATAGAACTATCATTTTTGAAAGTATTCATACCCCTTGACTTACTCCACATTTTGTGTTACAGCCTGAATTCAAAATTAATTTGTTTTCTCTCACCCATCTACACACAATACCCCATAATGACTAAGTGAAAACATGTTTTATAAATGTTTATTGAAAATGAAATACAGAAATATCTCATTTACAAAAGTATTCACACCCCCGAGTCAATACTTTGGAGATGCACCTTTGGCAGTGATTACAGCTGTGATTCTTTTGGGGTAAGTGCCTAAGAGCTTTTCACACTTGGATTGTACAAAGTTTGCTCATTATTATTTTTTAAATAATTTAAGCTCTGTCAAGTTGATTGTTGATCATTGCTAGACAGTCATTTTCAAGTCTTGCCATAGATTCTCAAGGCAATTTAAGTCAAAATTGTAACTAGGCCACTCAGGAGCATTCAATGTTGTCTTGGTAAGCAACAGTGTGGATTTGGCCTTGTGTTTTAGGTTATTGTCCTACTGAAAGGTGCATTTGTCTCCCAGTGTCTGTTGGAAAGCAAATTGAACCAGGTTTTCTAGGATTTTGTCTGTGCTTATAGCTGTATTCAATTTCTCCCTAGTACTTACCGATGACGAGCATACCCATAAGATGATGCAGCCACCACCATTCTTGAAAATATGAAGAGTGGTACTCAGTGATGTGTTGGATTTGCCCCAAACATAACGCTTTGTATTCAGGACAAAAAGTACATTTCTTTGCCACTTTTTTTTTGCAGTATTACTTAAGTGCCTTGTTACATGTTTTGGAATATTTTTTATTCTGTACAGACTTTCTTCTTTTCACTCTGACATTAAGGTTAGTATTGTGGAGTAACTACAATGTTGTTGATCCATCCTCAGTTTTCTCATATCACAACCATTAAACTCTGTTTTAAAGTCACCATCGGGCTCATGGTGAAATCCCTGAGCGTTTTCCTTCTTCTCCGGCAACTGAGTTAGGAAGGACGCCTGTATCTTTGTAGTGAATGGGTGTATTGATACACCATCCAAAGCCTAATTAATAACTTCACCATGCTCAAAGGGATATTCAGCGTCTGCTTTATTTTTTACACATCTACGAATCTTCTTTGCGAGGCATTGACAAACCTCCCTGGTCGTTATGGTTGAATCTGTGCTTGAAATTCACTACTGGATTGATTGACTTTACACGTAATTGCATGTGTGGGGTACAGAGATGTGTTAGTTATTAAAAAAACACTATTATTGAACACTGAATGAGTCCATGCAACTTATTATGTAATTTGCTAAGCACATTTTTACTCCTGAACTTATTTAGGCTTGCCATAACAAAGGGGTTGAATACTTACTGACTCAAGACATTTCAGCTTTACATTTTTTATACATTTCTTAAATGTTCTATAAACAAAATTCCACTTTGACATGATGGGGTATTGTGTGTAGATCAGTGACACAACATCTACATTTAATACATTTTTAATTCAGGGAAAAGGGGTGTGAATACTTTCTGAAGGCACTGTATGTCCTATCTGAAGTTTGTGAGTATCTGGGTACATGACAACAAGTACGATTCATGTATGATCCAACATGGGCCTCGAGTTTGCATTACAATCATTTAGCCTTTTCTTTTTTGTTCAACCAAAGACCACTCATCTGACCATATCCCCCAGGAAATAACAACAAGACAGTGGTTTTTCCAAAACATTAGATTTTATAGTGTAGATGTCAAAGAGAAAATGTTAGAGGAAAGGTCCCAGGAAAAAAGTACTATTCTGTAACAATGGAGAGATAAAGACAATAAAAAAAACTGAATATGCATGTCATACATTTTGTAAACCTAGAACTGTTCTTTTTTTTTTAAACCACAGTGGTCACAGATATTACTGGCTGAAATGGAATGGACAACCCTGACGATGATATAGACCATTCATCTGGACAGAGCCCTTTGATATCTCCAGATGTCTCGAAACAAAACCCATCCCAACCTCAAATTATATCACACCCCCCCCCCCCAGAATAAAAATCAGTTGGTCTATGCAGTTGTCTCCCGTCTTTAGTTTCCCTAAAACAGTTTTTCTACATAAATACAATAAAATCCATTGTCTGTATGTCACAAGTGCTAGATAAAGATGTTGTGAAATATTCAAAGTCATTCAGTTTGTTGTTGACATTTTTCACAGGTAAAAAGCATATGTCAGACCAACAGGGAGCATCGTTCTTCCTCATCGTCGCTCCTGAAAAAACAGAGGAGCAAAAGAACGAGTTCCCGTGTCATGCTCTCGTTCCCATATCCCGATGCTGTAGTAAAAACCTACTTCTGTCCATTCAGTGCTCTTTCCTTGTGCAGATATGTTACAGGGACAGAGACAGGCATGCAGACACACAAACCATGCAGAGAAAGTTACAGAGGTGGTGGAAGAGTGCAGAAACCCAACAACCAGGCCCTTCAAATAAACCACAGACAATCCTCAGGCCTGGTTTTGAGGAGAGGATAAAAAGCAGGAGAAGAAGAAAAAACGCCCCATGATAAAACAATTCAAAACAAAACAAAATGTCTTTTGTTGAGCATGATTAAGAAAATGTTCAAATGACTATCTGGACACAATGATAACCAGACAGTATATAGTCCCTTTAAAAATATTGTTTGAATACAAGTGACTAAGCCATGACTGCCATTGCTGTGACTGGTGCTTCTAAGCACCCTGGGAGAGCTCTGGATGATAGCTTATAAAAAAATGCCCCCAATACAATAACAGCAACCACAATTGAGACGCAGACTGGACTTTTAACTCATAGTCTGCCCCCTTGGATGAGACTGGGTCCATTGAGATGACCCTTGACCTCACTAGTCATCTTCTACAGCCGTCAGAGGAGAGGGGCGGTTTTGGGCAGGATGGGTGAGGTTAAAGGGTGAGAGGGGAACTATTGATGGGTTAACTATGACCCTTGGGCTTATAGTGATTAGCCATTATAGGGCAACCCTTGTGTAATTATCATGTCATTCCAAGGCAAACCCTACTGAGTTACACGTCTTTTAATAGATAGTATAGAGAAGGTTTTACAAACACAGTTAAAGTGTTTGGTTGTTGGGTCAGAAAATGTTACCTATGTAAGTGCGAGCAATCCCAGTGGTCTTCGCACTGTAAACCCATGCTTACATGGGTGGGTTGTCACAGTGTTTTAATGGAGGAGACATCAGAGCTCCAGAAACAAGTGACTTATCCCTTGTTTGGGAACAACTTTTCAACTTCTCTATGTAGTGTCAGGAAGTATGAATAGAGCCTAAGTCAGTGGTGTATACTGTAAAGAAACAAATGGGATGCTACTGTACTGAACCCTCAGCCAAGGCATCCAGGAATAATGAACAGTGCCCTCTGCAACAACCAGGAAGTGCCAAACCAGACCAGCGAATGAAACATGAGCAAATCACCTTGCAATACTAACTTTTTTTCCTCCCAAAACAAGATTGTAATATGTTATAATATATAATATACTTTTAGATTTTTTTTGTCATATATAAATCTACTATGAACAGACAGTATAGTAAATACACAATTGTTGGAATCATTATACAAAGTAGAAATATTTGCATCCCCCCCCCATCTCTCCCCATCCCTCCCCGTACAACCCCAGATCCTTTCGCCATGAAAAGGAACTGAACTCTCACTTGGTCGTGAGACAAGTCAACTGTAGAAAGTGTAACAGAGAGAAAGAACTGAAAACAATCCAAAAATAACAGGAAAACAAAGAAAAAGTACAAAAACCCAAAAGACACGGAAGTACACTTCAAAAGACAAAACCGAAACAAATAAAAAAGACAAAAAAATATTGGTAAAAACCACACAAATGAAGTAGTCATCAAAACAACTGCGTTGGAAACATCCCGAAGAAAGATCAATGCAGAAACAACATCAATCTTCTCAGTTCTTCCTCCTTTACCAAAAGTAGAAACAAGTGATTATGACTTCAATGGAATAATGTAGAAGGTAGTTGCCCAGAGGCTAAACATGAGTTGAGGGTGGGGAGTCAATACACCGTATACGGATCACTATTTCATTCATTCTCCATATTCTGCACTATAGGTGTTTGAGAACTAAGTCAACTGTATGTGGTAAGAAATGTTTAGGACAGCATGCGTGCAAATGTATTGTATATACAGTTATTTAATGTGTCTCACACAAGATTGAATACACTTCCCTGTACCAAAACAAAAAAACTCCTAGCAGTAGCTATGACTACTGTGTCTGAGTGTATAAAGAGTTTGTTTACTGGATTGTGACGTGACACTCACGTACACACACACATGCACGCACCTGTTCGCTAGCACCTGACACTTGTAGAGCACCTGTGTGGACAGAGAACATGGGTGCCACTTGCTCCTCTCCGAAAACTCACAAAGGTGGCATGTCCGTCTAATTTCTCTGTCACCATGGTAACAAAGACACATATTTTGTGTGAACAAAATGCCAAAAGAGCGGCTCATTGTATCTACTGCCCCTAAATGACTGTAAGATCGTCTGAACGTTGTGACATTAGAACGTTTTGAAAGGTGAGGTGGGCAAGTTAACGAAAATGGGGCAACTGTTCTAATTCCCTCACAGAGAACAATCTTCAATGTAAAGTCATGATAGTAAAATCTGTCTTAATAAGCTTACAATACTACGTGGATCCTGACTATTGCGCTGATAGCAACGTCACGCTTTGGCTTAATTTCTTGTCTTACTACTACTATTTTTGAACAGCATTCTCGTTTAAGATGGCAAGTCTCTCTAATACAGACTACAGTGCATGCTAGCTAACTCTTTCGAAGAGGTGGCGTGTATTTGGTTAAGGGTTTATATACCAGCGAGCTACATCATTGGCTGATGTTTCAACTGTTGATTCAACCATTCAGTTCCACTGAAAAAAACGAACCGTGTTAGTCCCTGTGTAGCATGGCAACTACCTTCTAAATGACAGTAAAGGGGTTACGACGAGGTCAAAGGGAACAGGGGTGGGACAGTGGGCTACAGGGAATTCAGGGTAAACATGCCAAGGGCCTTCTGTTTATGTGCCATCGTGCTGGCATTGCCAGTCTCGCCACAACATAAGGGGATGAGGCGTGAGGGCGAGAGGAGGGCACCTCTCTCCCCTCGAAAACTCATTTAAGGCAAAGCTCTTCGTCGTGAGTTCATCGTAAAATCCACCAGGCTGGGAAAAAAAGGCACAAACTCAGTCTTTTTACTATCTGTCATCTCGAACCAGAAGACCTGGTCACACGTCCATCGTGCTCTCTCTCTCGCTCTTCCTCGCTTTGTACCTATCTTGTTACGCAAAAAATGGCTGCTTTCGCCAATCAAAAAGTTGGCCAAAAATTTCAGCAAACCCTGCGACGTCTCTCCTTTCTCAAAGTCTTCTGTGAATGGTAACGACTGAAACTTCGTAAACAGTGTCGTAATTATATCATAGGGCGCTGTTGCTGTTTTTCAGTGAAAGGAAAAAGGAACAAACGACATAAAGAAAAACGAAAGAAGAGTGCTAACTTAGAAATTCGGTGTCTGGAGTGGTACTTCAGACAGAGAGTGTCTGTTACAAAAAAAGCATGGACACTCAAGGTCACCTTAGATCCCGCTGGTCCTGGAGTAAAGACCCGAAAAGACCTGGCAACCCGAGGCTCTTTGTGTTCTGCCTCCTTACACGTCAACAACATATCGGTGGCCTTTTAGTCCGTCCTTTAAGTCCGATAGTGTCGTCTTCTGTTTCCGTTTCGTAACCGCTCAACGTTGTCCCCTGTCCTCCCCCCCGGGGCTGATGTGCCTTCTAGACAGGGCGTGGGAGGGGCCAAGGATTGGGGTCAAATTCAAACGGAGGTTAGTGGTTGGCTGAGGACTAAATGGGTGTCTGAATGGTAAAGGGGGCGTGGTCATCCCTTTACAGAGGCGCCTCCTCCTCCATAGGCTCCTCCTCGCTCCTGGAGAAAGACAGGACAATGACACGTGTCACAAACAGCACAACCATACTCTATACAACTGCAGGAAGGTGTGAGATTAGTGAGTATCGGAAGACCGTCGTCGCACACACACACACACACACACCACACACACACACACACACACACACACACACACACACACACACACACACACACACACACACACACACACACACACACACACACACACACACACACACACACACACCGCCTTGGGAGGGACGTACCTCCTCTGCTTGTTGGCCACAGAGAGGGAAGCCATGGCAGTGACGGTCTCAGCTTCCTCCGTCTCACACTGACGAGACTCGCTCAGAGAGTAGCCCAGTGTGGAGGCCCCGCGCTGCAGAGAGCGCCAGTATTTACCTACAACACATGACAGGACAAAGGTCAAAAGGTGATTATTACATAGAGCAACTGGACAAGGTGTCAAACTACGTGTGTTATCCAGGGCCGAGTGCTGCTGTTTACTCTATGGTAAATGCATGCTGGCAAATCAAATGCCAAAATCATTTGATGGTTGTACTGTAGCTTAGAGCTGGGAAATATGGACCAAAAAAAATCCATATTGCGATAAATTGGCTCAATTAATGCGATAACGATAAATAGAATACGTTTATAACATTAATGTGCACCACAGTTCTACTTGTTTAAACTACTACTACTTTGATGGTTGTAGCCATGGGACTGTTTCCTGTGTGAGTAGAGTAAAGGGTCACACACCGTGTTCCTCCAGCACCTTCTCCATGGAGTGGACGGCGTTGGGGTTGGGCCTCTGCTGCATCACCTCCTCAGGGATAGGATCCAACTGGACGGACACACGCACACAGGAGTGAGTGACAGGTTAGATACAACACGGCAAAAGCAGAACAAAAAAAAAACAGAAGATCTAAAGATCATTCTTTTTCCCCCTCTGTGGATGACTACTTCTGACTGGGGACCTCTGCCCAGTGTTGAATCACCCAGCCAGTCCAGCGGTGGAGAACAATTTCACACAATAACAAAAAGGCTCACAGATGCACTGCAGCCTCCCACTCGAGGAGCCACTCTACACCACAGGCTACAATGTGTGCTTTGTGCTGGGTCCCACTTTACACACACACATACAGTGCACACACACACACACACACACACGAAGAGAATGGAGCCGGAGGGAATAGCAGTCTTTTTACAGGCTCCTGACCAATTGTGCTATTTTGTGTATTTGTTTTGTGCTGATCGTAATGTATTTTTTTTGTATGTTTATCTCTAACCTCGATTTGGACAAGGACTTCTACTTCAATGAGTCGGAGGCGATAGACATATCGAATATCCCGAACCAGGCCCAAATCTCCGACACTTGAAGACGGCGCTATAGAGGCCGGCGCACAGGCCACCTGATGAGACTACGGCGGCGAATGAATAAATCGCCTCTACCCTCTGTTCTGTTGGCAAATGTGCAATCGCTGGAGAATAAACTGGATGAGCTCCATTCAAGACTATCCTATCAATGGGACATTAAGAACTGTAATATACTATACTTCTCTGAGTCATGGCTGAACAAGAATATTGATAATGTACTGTACATCTAGCTGGTTTTTGTATGCTTTGGCAGGACAGAACGGCAGAGTCCGGTAAGATCAGGGTTGGTGGTGTGTGTTTCTTTATTAATAAGAGCTGGTGCGCAATCTCTAATACTAAGGAATTCTCGAGGTTCCGCTCGCCTGAGTTAGAATACCTCATGATAAGCTGCAGACCATGCTATTTACCAAGAAAGTTTTCATCTGTATTTTTTTGTAGCTGACTATTTACCACCACAAATTGATGGTGGCACAGGGCTGTTTTGCTAGCACAGACTGGAATATGTTCCGGGATTTATCCGATGGCATTGAGGAGTTTACCACATCAGTCACTGGCTTCATTAATAAGTGCATCGACAATGTTGTCCCCACAATGACCATACGTACATATCCCAACCAGATGCTTGGATTACAGGCAACATCTGCACTGAGCTAAAGGCTAGAGCTGCCGCTTTCAAGGAACAGGATACTAATCCGGCCGCTTATAAGAAATCCCACTACACCCTCCGACGAACCATCAAACATGCAAAATATCAATATAGGACTAACATTGAATCCTAAAACACCGGCTCTGACGCTCATTGGATGTGGCAGGGCTTGCAAACTATCACGGAATACAAAGGAAAACCTAGCTGAGTGCTGCCCAGTGACGCACCCTACTAGACAAGCTAAATGCCTTCTATGCACACTTCAAGGCAAACAACACTGAACCATGCGTGAGAGTACAGCTATGATCACGCTCTCCGTAGCCGATGTAAGATCTTAAAACAGGTTAACATTCACAAGGCCGTAGGGCCAGATCAATTACCAGGATGCGTACTCAGAGCATCTGCTGACCAGCTGGCAAGTGTCTTCACTGACCTTTTTAACGTCTCCCTGACCCAGTCTGTAATACCTACATGTTTCAAGCAAACTACCTTAGTCCCTGTGTCTAAGAACGCCAAGGCAACCTGTCTAAATGACTACCCCCTGTAGCACTCACATCTGTAGCCATGAAATGCTTTGAAAGGTCATGGCTCATTACTAAGCTCATTACTAAGCTAAGGACCCTGGGCCTGAACACCTCCCTCTGCAACTGGATCCTGGACATCCTGACGGGCTGTCCCCAGGTGGTGAGGGTAGGCAACATCGAATCCGCCACGGTGACCCTCAACACGGGGTGCTAAATCCCCTCTTTTACTCCCTTTTCACCCATGACTGCGTGGGCGGGCATGATTCCAACACCATCATTAAGTTTGCTGATGACACGACGGTGGTAGGCCTGATCACCGACGACGAGAGCTTCAAGTTCCTCGGTGTCCACGTCACTAAGGACCTACATTGGTCCCAACACACCAACACAGTTGTGAAGAGGGCACGACAATGCCTCTTCCACCTCAGGAGGCTGAAAAGATTTGGCACGGCCCCTCAGATCCTCAAACATTTCTACAGCTGCACCATTGAGAGCATCGTGACTGGCTGCATCACCGATTGGTATGGCAACTGCTCAGCATCCGACCGTAAGGCGCTATACAGGGTAGTGAGTACAGCCTAATACATCACTGGGGACTAACTCCCTGTCACCCAGGACCTCTATAACAGGCGGTGTCAGAGGAAGACCTTGAAAATTGTCAAAGACTCCAGCCACCCAAGTAATAGACTGTTGTATCTGGTACCACACAACAAGCGGTACCGGAGCGCCAAGTCTGGAACAAAAAGGCACTTGAACAGCTTCTACCCCCAAGCCATAAGACTGCCGAACAGTTCATCAAATGGCTACTTCGACTATTTACATTGACTCCCTTTATTACAGTATTTAAAGAAAAATTTGACTTGTTTTACACTCCCTTGTTTTACACTCCCTACACTCTATGCACACACACACACACACACACACACACACACACACACACACACACACACACACACACACACACGCTGCTGCTACTCTTGTTTATTATATATCCTGATCACTTTTACCCCTACCTACATGCATACTGTATTACCTCAACTACCTCGTAGCCCTGCACATTGACTTGGTACTGATAGTCTTTGTACATATCGTTGTTATTGTTTTTATTGTGTTACTTATGTTTACTTGTGTTTTTATTTCAGCTAATATTTGTCTTACTTTTTAACTCTGCATTGTTGGGCATGGGCTCATAAGTAAGCATTTCACTGTAAAGTCTACAGCTGTTGTATTCGCGCATGTGACCAATAACATTTCATTTCACTTGACGCACACACACACACACACACACACACACACACACACACACACACACACACACACACACACACACACACACACACACACACACACACACACACACACACACACACACACACACACACACACACACACACACACCTAGGGATACTCTGACTGTTAGGAGAATCAGATGAAGGAAACAGGGCATTCCCCAACCTGCTTTTCCAATCCGGAATGATTACATTTTCCTCTGGCTCACTGTGTGTGCTGCATTTTTTTTACCCCCTTGTGAGCAGAACCATTAAAAATAAAGACCCAAATACTTCCATGTATAAACACTGGACAAAATATAGGCACACAGACGTCTTTTTGCCCTATCATAACCTTGCTGAAAAGAAAGTGGAGGAGGAGGAGACGGAGGAGGAAAAAGGGATCGCCGGTCGGTTCCGTTCGGCCCAAGCTGGATTATTTTTTAAATTAAAACAAATAGAGGGTGGGAGGGGGTGAGGAGGGCGAAGGGAGAGGCCAGTCTAGCGAGAGGGATACTTTAACCCGGCTGTGGCACGACAAGCTGCATTATACACACACATACACAAGCATGCACATATGCACACACAAACACAGCCGCACACACCAGTGAAGCGCGGGTTGACTCAATAATCCGCAGTCTCCGCGGTTATATCTGCGCGACGGGTGGGTATAGGTTCATGAAATATAGTGAGGATGAAGGGCAGGGTGGGGGTGGGCGGGTTGAATAAAGAGAAAACAAAGCATAAAAAAAAGCCATAAATGTATTATTCTTGTGCAATTCATATCTATAGGCCACATTGAGGTTTTTATTTCCTTATTTTGATCTGCCGTTAGTACATAAGCCTAAGCTTCTGGGCCTAAGTGTACGTGCACCAAACACACGGCAATCGCCAAACGCTTTAGGGAACTTGGGCAGGAAAAGTTAACAATGTCGGAGTTTAGTTCAATAAGAGAAAGCTGTGAAATGGAGAGTTGAAATTAAAAGAGATGGGCCAGAACAGTAGCCTCATATTTGGGAAAGATGTTATGTGTGATGATTGAGGCGCTACACAAATCTGACACAAGACGGGGACTTAAAATATGGCACGTCAAGGGAACTGCAAATGGAAGCAGTTTTTTCAATAAAATGATACACCAAGTGTACATTTGAACTCGGGAACAGGAGTGTTGAAATATTCTTTATTTTAGCATCTTGAGAGAATGAATGCGTGGTTAGGGGACATCTGTAAAGGTGCTATCGTTATCAGCATCATAAAAGCTGATAGTATTTCAAACACATAAAATATGCATCCAAGCCAAAGTGAAATCTTATCAGAAACATGTCGGGTCATTTTCACAGCAATTCCCTGAAAACCGTTTAGGGACAAACAGAGACATTTTTTCCAGTTTATTTTGCGTTATTGCATTTTCTCCCTGGTCCCTAAATGTCTTTGCTGTTATGCTGTTATCACATATAGTCGGGTGGTTGAGGATGGGTTATTAGCAATTGTCCGTGGGTGCGGGTGAACAAACAGCTGACCCGCACACATAGAATCACAGAATGGTTTGGGGTACAGTACAAAACACATGCACAAACACTTCCCCACACACACCAATACCCTATCATTCACTCCCTTGAGCGTAGCAGCAGTGGTGCACATGGATGGCTGCAATGCAATTTCAGCGGCTATAGAGGAAACGCGAACCTGTGTGTCTGTACTAAGATCAAGGTCTGGGGCTGTCCAACACACACATGCACATAAGAGACAACAGAGGACTTTGTTCACTTTGGGCGTCACTCACACCAGGCCACCCGAGAGTCCTAAGTGATGCACCATACCCACCAAACAGAAGTAGTTCACTCTCAAAGCACCCCTACAGAAAAACTGTTTTCACAGTATTAATATCAAAACGTGGTATGATCTGTGATATCATCCATATTCACACTGCTCTGATATCAATGGTCTTCAAGGACCCCACTAAAACTGCTGATTTGGTACAGTCCAGTCATTGCCCTTGTCAGATAACCGCTAGTTGTCTCCCATGATGAAATCGAATGATATGTCTTGTCATAGAGATCCGGCTTTTACAAAATGACACTGATTGGCACAAGGGGGGCGCAATATAAATCAACTGACTGCTGCATCATTTGTGGGGGACGACATGTTTGCTGTTGCCTTGTTTGATATGGTCACCCTAAGGGACCCTTGAAATACTGCTGAGTCAGTTCCCTATTACTCATCCTTCTTTTTCCTTTCGTTTAAGTTGGAGAAATGATTTTTTTCTCTCAGTCCTTAAAATAGTGAGCCAAGATCCACAAATGTGTGTGTGTGTGTGTGTGTCTACACCCACTACTGTGTTTGTGTTCACCTCCAGTCCCTACCAGCCAAGTCATCTCTCCACCACTAGCCCCCCCACCCCCCTTTCTCTCTTCGCCTGCCCCACCACTACCCCCAGAGACCCGCTGCCTCCAGACTGGCCTGGCACCGTAACCAGGGAGGGGGTCCCCACATGGGGCCAGGCTGGGGGGCTCGGAGGGCTGTCTGTCTGTCAGCTTGACGGGCAGCTGTAAACTTTAATGGCTCTTGTCAGCACACTCCGGGCCTATCTGGCAGGTATGACACACACGGCGCACCCCGCGGCATCCACAGTGATGCAAGGCCTTTATTTGAGTTTCTACCCCCCCCATCCTCCCTCTTCTCCATAGCAAGAAAACCATCAACTTTTTCCAACAGAGAGCGAGAGAATAGCTTTTATTGGAAGACGGTGTCCGTTGCTGCCTGCATTGTGTAAATCCAAGAATGTCTGTTTGAGTGTGGGGCACGGCCTTCAAACGCATGAGGGGGAAGCCAACAAATTCGAGACACCACGCGAACCAGAGGTTCTGAAGGAATGTGGCCCCGGAATGAAAAAAAACCCAGTGAAACCATAACACTGGGTGGGAGGAATTCGACTTGTTCAGCAGACTCAAGACACAAGGCATCTATTTTTTTTTTTTTTTTTGCACGTATGTTGGATCGACCACTGACACCAGTTGATTACGTTATGCTAATTGAACGAGCTAACTACTTATCGAGCAGAGCAGGTGACCTTTTTTGCGGCATCGTTACATTTCCGTTCGCTAAAGCGAGTGAAACGCCAAAGCCAGAGAAAGACAAAAACGGACCATGCTTAATGTAGCTAGAGGGTAAGCACAGAGGATAACCTCATCGGCGACTGGCAACAATTAGCGTATTAGCCTGTTGTTTATCAAATAATTGCTAACGACCACAATTTGGATGAGAGGGCGCAACATCTGTTTGCACACATTTGTCAATTAGTCATGAGGTCAGAGTTGACTAGCATCGTCGCCAATGCATCATTCATGAGAAATTTAACTAGAGAGGCTTTGGCGATTACGCACTCAAACAGCGAAGTAAAAAAAGGCCTGTATAGTCCATTCACCAATTTGTATCAGTTTTTCCTCCAACCTAATCCGAGCCACTTTCAAAGGGAACCCAATGCTCATTAAAACAAAGCTTGTCTTAACCTGCCAATAAAAAGGGGGAATATGTTTCTCACTGTGGAGTGGCCAGTAAAACGCTCGATGCACAGACTACAATCACACGGGAGGCAGTGGGGCTGTAAACCCAATCTAGAGGTTTTGGCCCTGATTGTGGACTTATTTAAACTCCTAGTATGTCTACATTTGAGATCGTATTCTTAGGCCAATGAGAGACCAATGAAAATGTTGGGTAATACATTTTAGTCGTGTTGCTTGAATAACATAACTGACAGCCCTGCTTCTGTGACAAACAAATAAAGCAGCAGACTAGCTGACTGGCTCATTACCCCTTCATCGCTACCTAGCATACACATCCACAAATACACACAACCCTTTTCCTCTCGATCTATCTGCCTCATCAAATCGCCGCTGGCGAGAGTCATTGCGCTGCATTCCATCTCCATTACACTGGACCTTATGCAAAGACTGATAAAACACTAGCTTCCTGCCATTTTGATTAGAGACATTTGAACTTTCTCCTTTTATCTGTTATTGTCTCCCCTGCCTTGTGTTTCTCCTTCTTGTGCCGTTAAGACTTGTTGAACCGGTCATCACACTAACGAGGGACTGATCTGCACTTGTTCAAAGACTGACTGGGCTTCCCAATGAGAAGAGGCAATGAAAAACACAGCGGGTTTGGCCAATCACCAGTGTCTAAATACGGCGGCGGCTCATGGGCAGTCAAAGGCGACTAATGAGCCGTGTGTTCCAACTCCTTATCAATGGTAATGTGGCGTTTCACGTGTGTTCCTGGCTCTGCATTTTTCCACTTGCCCAACGTCCGGAGTGAAACTCAAACCCTGGAGCTTGCTGGTTTATGACAATAGCTTCCTCCCCCGACTTCAAATGATTCCCCAATTTCCTTTGATTCTCCGATCTCTCTAGGCCTGTCAGTGACCCTGTCGTGAGAGGTGTGAGGGTAAGCGCTTTCAGATGTGGGCTGGTGACGGGGTCCCGGAGAGAAGGGCGAGAAGGGAGCCCTATGGGGCCAGGGCTGGTGCCTCTTTTTCGACTTCCAGACTCCCCGCCTTGCTCACCCATCGACCCCCAAAACAGCCTTCTCTCCTGGCTACTGAAACCTGAAACCTTCCTAGCCCCAATCCTTTCAGGAGTAGCCTTCCCTTGTTCCTCTTCTTCTTCTTCCCCCCTTTCTCTACCCTCCTTCATGGCTCCATATATTAAACCAAGCCATAACCCTCAGTGGTAAATTGAAGGAACTTTTGCGATGCAGGCTCTTGATCTGTCAATACTGTTGTTGTCGTGGCGATGACCCCAGTCATCCAATGGCACCAGTGCAGGTAAACAGATTAAGGTTATTGCATTAAGGCTCTACAGGACTTTTGTGAAGCTCCTCCTTCAAAGCAAACGTTGTTCCAGCTCAGAGCTGTTAAGATTCTAGTTCTTCTGACAGGTTGATGTTGGTCCGCTGTGGAGCTTAAATTCCCCTTCAGGCTTTGAGGTTTCTTTGGTGGGTTCAGAACAGTTTGACCGCATTTGACCATGTTTCACTCGGCCTCTCATATGCCCCAGCTTGTCCCGGTCACTCTGAATCGAAGCTGCAACCTGTTTGGGGCGCGGTCGCCTGTTGGTCGCTGCTTTCCCTTTCTCTGGGGCGGCTGGTAGCAGTGACCACGTTTTATTAGCGTGATCCAGCGTTATTGTTCTGTTTGTTTTGCATCGGGCCCAAGATCCACATTGGAGCAGAGCCATCCGGTCTTTTATGGTTCCAAGAGCTTATTTACTGCCTTGTCTGGTGGGAGGACTGGAATAACACAGGCACCTAGGCCTCTTATCAGCCAGTCCAGTCTAAGCTGACCTCTCTATCTCTTCCTAGCCTTATCCTCTATCAATAATCAACTTCACCAGCATCTAGTGCAATACTAACAGTGAGCATGACTATTCATCATACATGTGCATCCTTATCTTCACGGTTAGCCAGCTAGCTACTCTTCCAATGTCTCTCACTCGTTACTCCAGAAATGCGGACAATACGCTGGTGCGCACATGAAAAGAAATCCCAGCGGTGCCTCCAAATTTGTTACCCATTCTTTTGAGCTTATAAGGTAAACCGAAATGCCAAAGGTACTGTTTACTTGACTTTTAATCATGTAAGCATGAGGTAGCATGCGGTTTACAACAACAACAAAACATTTAGAGTACATACCACTCTTTGGTGCACTATTACACTTATCTCCCTCACTAGCTTTAAGCACCAGCTGTCAGAGCAGCTCACAGATCACTGCACCTGTACATAGCCCATCTATAATTTAGCCCAAACTACTACCTCTTCCCCTACTGTATTTATTTATTTTGCTCCTTTGCACCATATTATTTATATTTTATCTCTGAACTTTCTTCAAACTACAAATCTACCATTCCAGTGTTTTTCTTGCTATACTTTATTTACTTTGCCACCATGGCATTTTTTTGCCTTTACCTCCCTTATCTCACATCATTTGCTCACATTGTAAATAGTCTTATTTTTTTTTCTTCTACTGCATCATTGATTGTATGTTGTTTTACTCCATGTGTAACTCTGTGTTTTTGTATGTTGTCGAACTGCTTTGCTTTATCTTGGCCAGGTCGCAATTGTAAATGAGAACTTGTTCTCAACTTGCCTACCTGGTTAAATAAAGGTGAAATAAAAAATAAAATAAAAAATAAAAATTAGTGTGAGGTGTGGGTGAATGTATTGGTGTGTAATAAGAGGCAGTACATTACGAGATATAGCCCCATACACCTTGTTCATGGAGGTTTTAAACTCGCACTGGGCTAGCTGGTTAACGGCTTCAGCAGGTTATCTCCTTGTCTGTGTCCCAAAAGGGCACCCGATTCCCTACACAGTGCACTATGGGGCCCATGTTAAAAGTAGTGCACTATATAGGGAATAGGGTGCTGCTTGGGACACAGCCCTTGTCCCAACGACAGAAAACACGCAGAGGGTGTGTGTTTGTGGCCTGGGTCGGTCTGCAGCAACACTTAGAGGCGGTCACTTGCTCAAAATAAATTAAGTTTATACAAACGCAGGACTCAGGGGCCTGGAAATTCACTTTTATCAGAGGCTCTATTTCAGCCTCTGACCACTGCTCCCCCTCGGTTTTAGACATTACATCAGCACTTCATCTGTGTGTACTACCCAAAGGTCAGCACTAGCCAAGGGTCAGCACTAGCCAAGGGTCAGCACTAGCCAAGGGTCAGCACTGGCCAAGGGTCAGCACTAGCCAAGGGTTCAGCATTGGCCAACCCATTTATTGTCTTTTAATAAACGTCAGTTTATTTCAAGTGTGGATTATTCATTATTTAGATAGGACGCCATGGTCCCTATCGTGCACTACATAGGAAATAGGGTGCCATTTGGGACGCAGACAGAGAGTTTGTTCAGCTCCAGGCCCAGCCTACACACTCCCACAATTAACCTCAGTTTGTTCAACTTAAAGCTTGTTACTTCCTCCCTTCTCCCTGGCCACTGGCCATGTGATCCTCCCACATTGGGCATTGGGGACAGAGAGAGAGAAACAATAGATTAATAAGGGATGGAGAGAAAGAGAGAGGATGGAGAACAAAAAACAGGGTCCCTCTGTCTCTCTCTCCCTCTGTCAACTCACTGTTCCAGACTCTGTCTTTCTCCCCCTCTCCATCTCTCTCTCTCTGTCAACTCACTGTTCCAGACTCTCTCTTTCTCTCCCCCTCTTCATCTCTCTCTCTCTCTGTCAACTCACTGTTCCAGACTCTGTCTTTCTCCCCCTCTCCATCTCTCTCTCTCTGTCAACTCACTGTTCCAGACTCTGTCTTTCTCCCCCTCTCCATCTCTCTCTCTCTGTCAACTCACTGTTCCAGACTCTCTCTTTCTCTCCCCCTCTTCATCTCTCTCTCTCTCTCTCTGTCAACTCACTGTTCCAGACTCTCTTTCTCTCCCCCTCTCCATCTCTCTCTCTGTCAACTCACTGTTCCAGACTCTCTCTTTCTCTCCCCCTCTTCATCTCTCTCTCTCTCTCTCTGTCAACTCACTGTTCCAGACTCTCTTTCTCTCCCCCTCTCCATCTCTCTCTCTGTCAACTCACTGTTCCAGACTCTCTTTCTCTCCCCTTCTTCATCTCTCTCTCTCTGTCAACTCACTGTTCCAGACTCTCTTTCTCTCCCCCTCTTCATCTCTCTCTCTCTGTCAACTCACTGTTCCAGACTCTCTCTTTCTCTCCCCCTCTTCATCTCTCTCTCTTGGTGGCAACATTGGGCCAAGGCCCTTTAACCACCACACCTCTGGCTGAGCCTCTGATTGGACTAAATGTGTAGAGACAGTCTCCCCAAAAAGGTGCAGTGGCAAACTATTGACAACAATTATAGAAACCCCTCCCTCGTTCTTAGTCTTACCTCGATTCCTAGCAAAGCAGAGACACAGGCTTCAGAGGCATCGCAGATGGCAGTGAGGTCATGGCCCCCCTCCAGGGCCAGTACCAGGCGTCCCCCGGCCAGCCCCATCAGCTGCCTGGTCAGGTAGCCGAAACCTGGGGACAGGAAATGCCAGTGGTGGGGGTTAGAGTTCGTCTATGGCGACTCTGGCGCTTGAACGCCGATCAAAGAAATGCAGACAGAGAGTAAGGGGAGGAGGGAGAAAAGGGTATTGCATCATATTTTCTCTTTTAGGTTTTAGAAAGAGAAGGTACCAGAGATTTACTGGGGGATAAATGCATAACACGAGCCAGATTTCATCTTAATAAATGTGGCTTAGTGTTTTGGCTCGGGCCACCAGTGTTTGATCTTCTGGGGGTGCATTCCGCCATAGCACCCTCAACCCCCCTACCCCTCCTCGGACCCCCCCTCTCTGTAAGCCCCAGCTCTAGACTGAGATCTCAGAAATGGTTTTAGGGAAAGCGCTTTGCTGGCACGTCACGGTGCTGCTTTACATGGGCCAAAGACAGACGCTTTCAAACAAACTTGATCCTGTAGCTTTGTGAACATGAGGGGAGGGAAAGAGGTTTCCTGCTCTGTGGCATGAACAGGGCATTACAGTTGGATCTGATCGTATGAGTGTGTGTGTGTGTGTGTGTGTGTGTGTGTGTGTGTGTGTGTGTGTGGTTGTGTGTCACCAAAGAGTGCCATGGTTATTATTGCTGGGAGATGTGAGGTAAAGTAGGACTGGGTGTGGTGTTACTGGCGGATTACCATCACAACAGTGTTGACAGGCATGTGTCCATCATGGCAAGGATATAACTAGGCGTAACCAAAGTACATCGACGGGGCTGTAGTGGAGCAGGTTGAGAGATTCAAGTTCATTGGTGTCCACATCAACAACAAACTAGAATGGTCCAAACACACCAAGACAGTCGTGAAGAGGGCACGACAAAGCTTATTCCCCCTCAGGAGACTGAAAAGATTTGGTATGGGTCCTGAGATCCTCAAAAGGTTCTACAGTTGCAACATCGAGAGCATCCTGACTTGTTGCATCACCGCCTGGTACGGCAATTGCTCGGCCTCTGACCGCAAGGCACTACAGAGGGTAGTGCGTACGGCCCAGTACATCACTGGGACTAAGCTGCCTGCCATCCAGGACCTCTACACCAGGCGGTGTCAGAGGAAGGCCCTAAAAATTGTCAAAGACCCCAGTCACCCCAGTCATAGACTGTTCCTTCTACTACCGCATGGCAAGCGGTACCGGAGTGCCAAGTCTAGGACAAAAAGGCTTCTCAACAGATTTTACCCCCAAGCCATAAGACTCCTGAACAGGTAATCAAATGGCTACCCAGACTATTTGCATTGTGTGCCCCCCCCAACCCCTATTTTACGCTGCTGCTACTCTCTGTTTATCATATATGCATAGTCACTTTAACCATATCTACATGTACATACTACCTCAATCAGCCTGACTAACCGGTGTCTGTATGTAGCCTCGCTACCTTTATAGCCTCACTACTGTATATAGCCTGTCTTTTTACTGTTGTTTTATTTCTTTACCTACCTATTGTTCACCTAATACCTTTTTTGCACTATTGGTTAGAGCCTGTAAGTAAGCATTTCACTGTAAGGTCTACACTTGTTGTATTCGGCACACGTGACAAATAAACTTTGATTTGATTTGATATTCGATAGATTCTGGGAGTGGCTCAGGTAAATGTTAATTTGAGATTAATGAACCTGAACAAAGTGAGAGAATGAGGTCATAAATGAGGCAGGAAGTGCTTGTCATGGAATGGAATATAGATTTACCATACTATCTGTAGGCCTACTTGATGTGTCTGATTTTGTTTATCTCAACAACGATATACTGTACCACTCAAAAGTTGGGACACATCTACTCATTCAAGGGTTTTGCTTTATTTATTTTTTTACTATTTTAAACATTGTAGAATAATAGTGAAGACATCAAAACTATGAAATGACCCATATGGAATCATGTAGTAACCAAAAAAGTGTTAAACAATTCAAAATATATTTTATATTTGAGATTCTTCAAAGTAGCCACCCTTTGCCTTGATGACAGCTTCACACACTCTTGGCATTCTCTCAACCAGCTTCATGAGGTAGTCACCTGGAATGCATTTCAATTAACAGGTGTGCCTTTTTAAAAGTATGTTTGTGGAAATTCTTTCCTTCTTAATGCGTTTCAGACAATCAGTTGTGTTGTGACAAGGTAGGGTTGGTATACAGAAGATAGCCCTATTTGGTAAAAGACCATATAAGTCCATATTATGGCAAGAACAGCTCAAATAAGCAAAGAGAAACGACAGTCCATCATTACTTTAAGTCAATCTGGAAAATTTTAAGAACTTTGAAAGTTTCTTGTGCAGTCGCAGAAACCATCAAGTGCTATGATGAAACTGGCTCTCATGAGGACCGCCACAGGAAAGGAAGACCCAGAGTTGCCTCTGCTACAGAGGATAAGTTCATTAGAGTTATCAGCCTCAGAAATTACAGCCCAAATAAATGCTTCAGAGTTCAAGTACCAGACACATCTCAACATCAACTGTTCAGAGAAGACTGCATGAATCAGGCCTACATGGTTGAATTGCTGCAAAGAAACCACAACTAAAGGACACCAATAAGAAGAGACTTGCTTAGGCCAAGAAACACGAGCAATGGACATTAGACCGGTGGAAAGTACAAATTTGAGATTTTTGGTTCCAACGTGTCTTTGTGAGACGCAGAGTAGGTGAACGGATGATCTCCACATGTGTGGTTCCCACCGTGAAGCATGGAGGAGCAGGTGTGATGGTGCTTTGCTGGTGACACTGTCTGATTTATTTAGAATTCAAGGCACTTAACCAACATGGCTACCTCAGCATTCTGCAGCGATACACCATCCCATCTGGTTTGCGCTTAGTGGGACTATCATTTGTTTTTCAACAGGACAATGACCCAACACACCTCCAGGCTGTGTAAGGGCTATTTGACCAAGGAGAGTGATGGATTGCTGCATCAGATGACCTGGCCTTCACAATCACCCAACCTCAACCCAAAGCTGTCATCAAGGCAAAGGGTGGCTACTTTGAAGAATCTAAAATATTAAATATTTTGATTTGTTTAACACTTTTTTGGTTAGTACATTATTCCATGTTATTTCATAGTTTTGATGTCTTCACTATTATTCTACAATGTAGAAAATTGTAAAAAATAAAGTAAAACCCTTGAATGTGTAGGTGTGTCTAAACTTTTGACTGGTACTGTACACCGGAACAGTTAGGCCTATATTGTGAAAAATATGGTTGGTCATAGTACCACAGAAATGAATCAGATTGCACTAAAGGTTCTCCGAGAGCGACAAAGCCAGACGTCACAGTGAGATGTGATGTTTAATGGGGTGATATTCTAGAAGGTGGTATTCTAACATAGGAGGCTGATGTGGGCTAAGTAAGAGGTTTAGCAGTTAGAGGTTAGGTGAGTGATATCTTAGTTTTTTCCGTGCATACATCTAGCTTGAAAAGTAATCACTATGTCAGTTTTCCTGTTCCTCTGTGCTCATTGAATGGGTCGGGATCAAATGTAAGTACTAGAATTTGGTGATTGGTCCTTTGTCTAATGTTGAGGCCTATGCTGTAGGCTACCGCGTGCTTTTTTTTAATACCATGGTTATAGAATGACATTTTACAATCCTTCGGTAGCAACTAGCAACACACATCACACTCACATCCTCTCCCACCTTTTTTAGAGCATTTTTATTTGAAGCCAGTTTAGAAGAGATCTTTTGCCCAAACCACTTGTTTTGTCTATAGAAACAAACCTGACTTCCAAATCAGATCTAGTGAACAGTCAGTAGAGAACATAAAGAAAGAACCTTTACTATGGACGAGTGGAGTAGCATCAGTCAGGACGACTGTTGTTTCAGTGACAAGGTGGTCCTCCTAGAGCAGCGGGAGAGAAGGTTCCAGAGAGTATGCAAGCTACTGGTGAGAGACGCCCCACTCAAACTCCAACTCTTTGTGAAAAGCATGAGGAAGAGATGGAGAGCGAGGGAGAGACAAGCCGGAGAGGAGGAGGAAGACAGGAGAGAAGAGGATGGAGTTGGCAAGACTAAGAAAGAATCAGCAAAGGATGGAGGAGAGAAATCAAGAGTTATACCTTCAGTAGAATGAAAGACCGAGTGTGAAACAAAGGAACGGCAAAAGAGAAAGCTGCAGAAAAGAGCGCGAGAACAGACACAGAAAACGACTGAATTGGTGAGAAAGGTTGATGAAGAAGAGCAAGTGGATGGGTTGAGGAGGAGGATGAGAACGGGGATGAAGGGGAGGGGGAGGAAGAGGAGGAAATACATGAGGAAGAGGTAATGAAGGACATTGTGACAAAGGAGATAAAGGGTTAAATTGAACTAACCGAAAACAGGAGAGGATTGGGAGACCAACGAGGGTGTTGAAGAATGGACAGATATTGATGACAGTGAAAGTGTTGAAACAAATGAAGAGGAAAGAGAACAAGGTTGATGAAGAAAAGAGAATGGATCTCCAGAAAAATGCATGGATCATGGTGAAACTGAGGGAGAGAAAATATAAGTCATTATGCAGATGGCAATGATCTGGATGGTGAGAGAAGTATCCACAAGTGGAACGGGAAAGAGGGGGTTGAGGAAAAGAAAGGAGACCTCAAGAATTTCGGGGAAACTGAGAATGATAAAGAATCTCCATACAGTAAGGAGAGTGAGCGCGTTAAAGGGGTAGTTCACCCTAATTTCATACTTAAAAAATATTTGTCATACCATGGAAGTAATCTATGGGCCCGGAGTGAATGCAACCTACACTGAGTACATTGCAGCCACTCCTTGTCCAAACTACTTCTAAGAGAAGGATTTAAAGAGTCTGAAACTAGTGTAAAACCCCAAAAAAGACAACAGAGAATGTGGGATGCAAAAGGTCTCCTAAACTATTCAAGATTGTACAGAAAGTGTCAATAAGGAGTATCGAAACCGACCAAAGGAAACAGAAAAAGGACAAGGAAACGACTGCCGTGAAGAAGAGAGAGATGAAAAGAGACAGTCGACAATAAAGTGGGGCGGTGGCGGGTAGGACTGTTGTGGTGACCGTATTACTGTCACACCGGCAGTCATGACCACAGTCAAATTCCACATAACCGCTGAGTCACGGTAATCTCCTCCTATGACCCATTCTAAATCTAAACTCATTTCACATATTAGTAAAGACCAGATTAAATTGAGAACAGTCCGATGGGCGACAATATTATAACTTGTTGAGAGAACAGCCCTGTGTGGCCTGAGGCAAGGAACAGAGAGCAAGTTTTTCAAATCACCAATAGTCCCATCATGCAGCCCATATATGTTTTGATTTCTAAGACATTCTAAGGCTTGTATCATTCACAACTAAAGTTGCCAAAAAACTCTAAATCTAGCATATAAGACCTGTTTCAAATGATCACTTTTACACTCAGCATAGCCATTTCATTTGTGCCCTCGCTCGGGAATGTCCTTAAATATCCTTAATATTTTATTCAGCTAAGTTCAATTATATTCTTCATACTATAAAATCATACAATATAACATAATGCACAGGATTTATAAGCATATATTGTCTGCTAAATGAACTAGATAATGGATTTATTGTGATGGTGAACACCGAGTGTACAAAACTTTAGAAAGACCTGCTATTTCCATGACAGACTGACCTGGTGAATCCAGGTGAAATATATGATCCCTTATTGATGTCGCCTGTTAAATCCACTTCAATCAGTGTAGATGAAGGGAATGAGACAGGTTAAAGAAGGATTTTTAAGCCTTGAGACAATTGAGACATGGATTGTTTGTGCGCCATTCACAGGGTGAATGGGCAAGACAAAATATTTAGGTGCCTTTGAACGTGGTATGGTAGTAGATGCCAGGCACACCGGTTTGTGTCAAGAACTGCAACGCTGCTGGGTTTTTCACACTCAACAGTTTCCTGTGTGTATCAAGAATTGTCCACCACCCAAAGGACATCCAGCCAACTTGACACAACTGTGGAACGCGTTCGACACCTTGTTGAGTCCATGCCCCGATTAATTGAGGCTGTTCTGAGGGCAAAAGGGGGTGAAACTCAATATTAGGTAAGTGTTCCTAACGTTTAGTACACCCAGTAAACTGATTTATTATACTTTTTGAAATGTATATGTTTTCAAAGGCGCACATCAGGCCTAGAGATGCTAAACGTGTTTATGTTAATTAACAGTCAATTACCGTGAGACTGGCAGTCATTTGCATGACAGTGAGAAGGTGACGAAATGATGACAGCCGCAGCCCTAGTGGCGAGTCAAAAACAATCGAAGGAACAAAAGCGACAGTCTTGCAGTGAGAAGGAGGAGAAGAGAGGAAGGAGAGACCCACAGGACGACCAACCAGAAATGCTCATCACCTTCCCCTCCCTTGAATATATGTTTGGAGTGGTAGGACTGTAACGGTGTTATACTGTAGTAAGGACATAGGTGGCATGTGAGTTTCAAGTTTGGGGATGCTTATAATTTATCCTACCATTTCTACCGATCTGCGTGCCAGTTATGATTTTTCAAATGCGGATTTTTGTGGAACAGTTACATTTCAATAATCAACTTTCAATAAAAGTTTTTGTTTCTCACAATCATTGTCACGTGGTTAAACATACAAATCTTAATTAAAATGATACAAATCTAAAAGTTAAAATTCAACTAATGTGAGAGCAACACCCTCTGCCACATGGACACATTGATACACCGTGATCCATTGGCGGCTAAAGAAATCAGCGCATGGAACTCAAAGATAGCCTATAGGCCAACTTCCATCGTCAACTAAGTAAAATACATAGGCCTAAAGCTGAAAAATAAAATAGAAAATATCTTGATGAAAATACAGGTTCTTTCAATCGCATTATCTCTCTACTCCGACTGTCTGCCTCCCTTTCCATCCGTGAGCTATCTCTAGTGATGTGCAACAGTTTATCAAATCAATCAACTGGGTCCAGCCTAAAGCTGTCCTAGGCGAACTTGCAAATTGTATCAACTAGCCTATTCCGGGCCCTCAGAGGTTCCTGTGCCAGTGAGCTCTAAACAGACAGCTGTTTTTGAAGGGAAAAGTGTTTAGGTATTTTATGACGTTTCCACCGGATATATGGGATCATCAGATCATTATGCTTTTCTCTTTCACACCGTGGCTTGGTGATTGTCGAGGACAGGGGACTGTTGGAAAGATTTGCCAAATACCGTGAGGAACTATTATCATCCGCAATGGATGTTTAAAAACAACAGACTTTGTTGACTTACTGTGTGAGGTGAAGAAAAAATGACTGAGGAGCTCAGCTTATTAGTGGTGGACGTGGTGAGTTACGACAATCAGAAAACAGACATTTAGGCACTTTCCTACATTTGCATGGAGCACGCCAGGTACGTCTATGTGCGTCCAGACGCGCGTACTCCATCAACATTATCAGGATCCGAGAAACCTGACACATGTTCATTGATCACTAGCCATCAGATTCGACCTGCTTGCTCACAGCTGCACTAGGGTCGGACAGCATTCCTGTGTAGATTAAGACACCGCGGAGCCAGCGCGAGATATGGCTTGGAAACGTACCGCAATCCAGGGATGAGAAATGCATTGTACTCCGAATTGTCCCATTATCCCAACTGTTACACCGAGAAGATGTTTTTCTGGAAAACTGTTTTTTTCATCCTCATGCTAGCTAGCAGTAGCCACAGCAGCTATTATGGAATGGCACGTCACGTTGAATAACAAAGGAGCTGATTGGCTGACATTACAAAATGGCTGCGTTGGCTACTGCTAGCTAGCATGAAGACGAAAAGGGCAATTTTCCCGGGAAAACGAGCATTATTTCAATCTTCTAAATGGAGCAGTGTGGATAAAGGTAAAATTTGGTGCACATTGGCATATCCCATCCCTGCATTGAGGTACGTTTTCCGACCCATGTCTCGCGCCGGCTCCATTGTGTCTTAATCTAACCATAATCTAACCGTGTTCGAACCCCAGTGCATCTCAGTGTAAACAAGAGTTAACGGTAGAGGAGGTATCTTCTGGCAAATTGCTCACATGGAGCACTACAAACAAAACACAATGAACAAATGTACAAAACTCGTAAATTGTGGTTATGAAATAAACCCCAAATTGTTTGTCACAAGTGTAGCAAGTTGTGAATGCTACAAACAACATTTCCGTTCCGAGAAAGAGAATGGGAAATTCATGTAAATAATACATGCATTAACAGAAATGTATGTAACCAAATTACGGGAATTAATGGTACATTTATTACTGGGGATATATGTAATGGGGAATTGAGAAAAAAGAAACAATCAAAGGGCAAACAATTCACACAATGAAACAATGAATGCGCAATAATTGGTGGAAGACAGCTGAGGCATTCTGGAGAGAGAAGCACCATATCTTCACCACATTCCCCTCCCCTTCTTCTATCTATCTATTTCTAACTATCTCACCGGAGAAATCATCAGAGCGAGCAAAACAGCGCCCCTCTGTCTTACTATATGTAGCCAATGTATCTGATGCTGTCTGGCCAAAAAGAGTATGACATGCCATACTCATCTGTGACTTGTTTCAGGAAACCAGGCGTATGTCGCGGGTCACTACTTCCCAGGAGAGTCATTTGAACAAAAACTTTTTTTAATCAAAATGCGTTTTTTGGTCAGAAATGCCTTCTGGAAAATGTTATTTTTCATGTGCCTTAATAACAAACTTGAATGCCATCTGTAAATACAAATAAAATTGTTAAATTACGAGCCTCGTTGGTCTGGCCACAGAAAAAGTCAGCAACCTTCCCGCTAGCCATGATTAGCTGAAATAATGAGTGAGCTGGACATGCCGAGAGATGAGTTCGGATTGGTCTGCCATATAGCACACTTTTGTCTATTTGAGATGGTCAGTATGTGTAGGTAATCCTGTCTAAGACAGATTTTTTAAAATATATTGCGTAGAAGAAATTCATAAGTGTTGCTCTTCACTTTCTGGAGGACCGAGTTTTGTAATCAGTGAAATTAGAGTATGATAGCTAAGGAGATGGAGAAAACACCTGTCCCCTGATTACATCTACAAACTAAGGGCAACCATGGCATCCGTGCCAGGGAGAAGTGTCCATCCATGATGTATACGGTTAAGATAGTTTAGCGAGCTACATTTTCAGATATTACACATTTCTAATTTTGACAGAAAGTCGTTTTCATTTCAAGTTAAAGTGTACTGTTAGCTAGCTAGCTAGCTAATGTTAGTTGGCTGGCTGACTAATAATGTTACCTATATGATCTTATTATTCGTATCTCAGAGCCATTTGCTTTGCTAGTTATAGCTTAATGTTAGCTAGCTGGTTGGTTAGCTACCTGCAGATTCATGCAGGGTAGTAACGTCATGAGTTGGGATTATGGTTCATTGTTTACCTAGCTGTCTTAACCTGTTGGGGATAGGGGGCAGTATTTGCACGGCCGGATAAAAAACGTACCCGATTTAATCTGGTTACTACTCCTGCCCAGTAACTAGAATATGCATATAATTGTTTGATTTGGATAGAAAACACCCTAAAGTTTCTAAAACTGTTTGAATGGTGTCTGTGAGAATAACAGAACTCATATGGCAGGCCAAAACCTGAGAAGATTCCAAACAGGAAGCGCCCTCTCTGACCATTTCTTGGCCTTCTTTGTCATCTCTATCCAAAACAAAGGATCTCTGCTGTAACGTGACATTTTCTAAGGCTCCCATAGGCTCTCAGAAGGCGCCAGAACGTTGAATGATGACTCTCCAGTCTCTGGCTGAAAAACAGTAGCGCATTGGGTAAGTGGTCGATCTGAGAACAATGAGACGGGTGCGCGCGTGCACGTGAAGAGTCCATTTTACTTTCTCTGTCTTTGAACGAAAACAACGACTCCCGGTCGGAATATTATCGCTTTTTTACGAGAAAAATCGCATAAAAATTGATTTTAAACAGCGTTTGACATGCTTCGAAGTACGGTAATGGAATATTTTTAATTTTTTTGTCACGAAACGCGCCGGGCGCGTCACCCTTCTTTACCCTTTGGATAGTGTCTTGAACGCACGAACAAAACGCCGCTATTTGGATATAACTATGGATTATTTGGAACCAAACCAACATTTGTTGTTTAAGTAGAAGTCCTGGGAGTGCATTCTGACGAAGAACAGCAAAGGTAATCCAATTTTTCTTATAGTAAATCTGAGTTTGCTGAGTACCAAACTTGGTGGGTGTCAAAATAGCTAGCCTGTGATGGCCGGGCTATCTACTCAGAATATTGCAAAATGTGCTTTCACCGAAAAGCTATTTTAAAATCGGACACCGCGATTGCATAAAGGAGTTCTGTATCTATAATTCTTAAAATAATTGTTATGTTTTTTGTGAACGTTTATCGTGAGTAATTTAGTAAATTCACCGGAAGTGTTCGGTGGGAATGCTAGTCACATGCTAATGTAAAAAGCTGGTTTTTGATATAAATATGAACTTGATTGAACAAAACATGCATGTATTGTATAACATAATGTCCTAGGAGTGTCATCTGATGAAGATCATCAAAGGTTAGTGCTGCATTTAGCTGTGGTTTTGGTTTTTGTGACATTATATGCTAGCTTGAAAAATGGGTGTCTGATTATTTCTGGCTGGGTACTCTGCTGACATAATCTAATGTTTTGCTTTCGTTGTAAAGCCTTTTTGAAATCGGACAGTGTGGTTAGATTAACGAGAGTCTTGTCTTTAAAATGGTGTAAAATAGTCATATGTTTGAGAAATTGAAGTAATAGCATTTCTAAGGTATTTGAATATCGCGCCACGGGATTCCACTGGCTGTTGACTAGGGTGGGACGCAAACGTCGCACCTAGCCCAGAGAGGTTAACAAAATACTCCACTATGCAAGTAACCATTTCAATAGAATGTCACTGCGACAACTGTTGATAGACGTAGCTGGTAAATTCGCTTTGGCTATATATTCTGATTTCAGAGCACTCTCATCTGAGTGTGCCAGAGCACAGAATAACTGACAAATTTACGAATGCTCAACACCCGTGAATATGGCCGGTGTCAGTAAATGTTGGAAAAAAGCGTAAATTGTTGCCAGCAGCACAGTTGCAGTCACCAACGCTCTGGATAACATAAAACAGCCGAACCAGCTCTGCTAGGGTGAGTACAATGGTCAGTGATCTGTTCTCTCATTTGTGTCTGGAAGTAGCTAGCAAGCTAGCCAACGTTAGCCAGTTAGCTTGGGTGCTTGACTGCTGTTAGTACAGAACGCTCGGATCAACCCTTAAAGAGATGGGTGGGGCTAAAGCTTAAGAGGGTGTGAACGATGCTGAATGGGTGTAGAAAAAGAAGAGCTCTCCAGTTGGTACCAAAACATTCAAAGGCCATTTTCTCAAAAGTGAGCTTACAAGTTTATCAACATTCAAAGCAGAATAACTTTCCCATTGTTCCTCAAATGTAGTGTATGACATACTATTTTGTAGCTCTGTGTCTCTGCTTTTAACCAATGTAAAAAAAAAAAACACAATTTCAAATTTTGCTACATAAGATCGAATCAAGGCAGTTGGTCACATTATTTTGTCCAGACAGCATCAGATACATGGTCTACACATATTGAGGCAGAGAGCAGCTCTTTCACTCGCTCTGATACTTTATTGAAGATTTAGGCGTCTTTCTGTCGTAAAATAAAATATAAATATTCAATATTTTATGTGGATGGGCAATGAGGTACAGTATACAGTAGGGCGGGCCAGGCCCCCTAAAGCCTGCCTATAATGCTGGCCCTGAAGAAGAGTATTGAAAATGAAGGGAGAAAAAATATGTAGTGGATGGCAACTAGCTTGCTGAAACCCCTTGTGGGTCCAAATGCAAAAACAGGGAAATGCAGAGGTATGACACAAAGGGAAACCCACCGAAAACAGAGTACAGGAACGCTGATCTAGGATCAGTTATGTCATTTACGGAAAAATATTATATTGACAGGGAGGACCTGAACCTAGATGAGCACTCTTACTCTGAGATACTTTGTGAGTATAAGCCCTACTGATGACCAGTGATGATCACTGCAATTATCTTCTTTCCTTTATTTGAATTATTTCCTTGTTTTTTTTCTATCACTATTTTCTATACTATTCATACATTTCTTTGGGCATTTTATAAATAAAATGCATTTCTTAAAATGAAAGGGTTGTGTGTGATTTGCTTTTGTGAGACAAAGACTAAGTGTGTTTATAGAAAATCTAACACTAGTGTACACTGCGGAGTGGTCCATGGAACTCACTAGCATCAGCCACAGCAATGCTAATAGCTAGCCTAGAAAGTAGCACACTGCTACAAACCGTAGAAGTAACAGGCCCTCTCAGATCAGCCCAGCAAGAGGAATCTGATTTAAACTGATTTAAACTGTCATCTGTCAGAACGGCACATACGCACGCTGGCCAGCCACAATGTTTTATAAGTCTGAGTTTTTTTTAAGTGTGGTTGCAAGACACTCCCTCCTCATGGCCAGAACTAGTGTTTCTGCTTAACTCTGTTTACCGTTTACCACTTAGCAGGGCTCAAACACCACATCAATGCAGCCTTTCTTTTAAGGGAGATATGATCTTTAGAACATATCTGAGCGCTGCCTTTAGACTGATAGGCAGAAGGAATGCTGGTTAGGAGAGGTAACTGGGCCAATACTAAAAAATACAGCCTCCTTGCTCACTGATCAGTAAGTGATTGTAAAAGTGAAGGTATGTTTCCACTGTATTGCTTTCAGTAATCCAACCTTGTCAGATCAGTAATTACCTCAAGGAAGGAAGAAAAGAAGGATGTATTTTGAATGTATTGAATAAGGCCATTTGTTTATGGTAGGGCAGCATCATGGCTGGATACGTTTCATTCATAAGCAGTGGATTGGTGGAGAGAAAAAGAGGGGAAAGGAAGGAAGTCACTTACATTTGGCTGTTAGCTTGTACCCTCCCAGGGGTGATGCGTGGCCGTCCACAGCATCGAATCCTGAAGACACCAGGACCACGTCAGGAGCAAACTCGTTGGCGATAGGCATCACCACCGTCCTGTGAAGGGAGTGAGGAAAAAAAAGGGAGTGGGAAAGAGAGAATGAGCCAGTTAATGCCACCATCCCATGTAGTGACTCACCTAAACATCCGTACTGACAGACACCACCTAGAGCAGGGATCATCAACTAGATTCAGTCCCGGGCCAATTTCTTTCTTGAGCGGATTGTCAGGAGGCCAGAACATAATTACAAATAATTTGTAGACTGCAAAAGACCGTTTCAAACCTTGCTTACATTTGTATACGATCACATACACTGAGTGTACAAAACATTAAGGACACCTGCTCTTTCCATAACATTGACTGACCTGGTGAATCCAGAGCATTGGGCAAGTAACTGAACGGTTGCTGGTTCGAATCTTAGAGCCAACAAGGTGAAAAAAAGTCTGCTGATGTGCCCTCGAGCAAGGCACTAATTGTTCCTCTAAGTTGATTGGATAAGAGAGTCTGCTACATGACTTAAATATAGCCAATGAACCACTTACAGTGCAATGTACCTGCTCATTTAGCAGCCACTTTCATCCAAACAGTCAGAGAACAACACATAACAATACATAACCTCCTATACAGGAATCAAAGCCACATATCTGGTTTTGAGAACCACAAGCTCCAAAAAACTGAGCCATAGAAACCCCCGAACTACACAGTGAGAGAAAGGAAGAACTCAGGTCACATGTCAGGGGAGCAGTAAAAGTGAATGGGAGGAACGGAATACACAACGATACTGTGGTTCTGAGGGGACGATACATCGTTGGTCTGTGTTGATGGCTGTGTGGGTGTGCGGAGTGAGACCTTAGAATCCGCCCTCTCTCCTACAGCTGGTGGAAGGAAAATAGATAGATAGTGAATTGAGTGTTTCGGTTCAGCAACCTGTGGTTGCAGTGACTCAGTTTGTCGAGGCTGTAGTGCGAGTATTCCCTTGCACTCCCAAGTCTAGGTCGTACTCATCAAGCTTTTCACTGAACCACATATGTGCACTGTGCATGTAATTGCGCTCATAATGCGTTATACTAAGGTGACGCATAGAAAGTGATCAATCCTTTCCTCCTTATCACGACTGTTTTTAAATATTCTCTTTCCAGGTGTAGAAATACAATTTGGTTAAGTTGAATTTCTCTTTTGTGCTGTGGTCGTGTACCTGTCACTGGGTTGATCCCGGATAGAAACAGCGTCGCATAGTTGTTCCTTTTACTGATAGGCTGTCAATATAGTGTAGGTGAAGTTGCAAAAGGAATCTGCCTGCGATGTGTCAGTGTTGTGAAGTTGTCTGAGACAGTGACAGCATTGTGTAGATGTTTGTAATCATACTGCTAATTTGCTGTGGGACTTCTCTGATTGACAGTATGAATAGCTCTTCCAGTGTAGCTGAACACTGCCTGCTTTTTGGGGCCGGCAGTATTTGGGTAGGCAGTGTTTTGGTGCGAGTAAGAAGTGGCTCAGGGCCGTGTTGTAGTAACCCTCTACTTTGCTGACCTCAGGAACATGGCGCTTGTCTCCTGGCTGCGGGCATGGCGGGTGAGCGGGCAGCATGCCCAAATTTCCTGAGCCCGCTTTCTTTCCATCCCGCTATCACCGCCACAATTATAGGCCTCCACTGAGCAAACCACGCCTCCCCCCTCCCACACGCACACAGCTGTCTGCAGTGGCGGCCCAAGAGAGAGAGGAGGTATTTTCAGGAGGCTCGGTACCTCAGACAGCTGAGATACACAGAGGAGAGTGTGCGTCACTGACTGTGTCAGAATGCCTCTGGCACTTGGGTGAAGAGAATGAGTAAGAGCTCCCGAGTGGCGCAGTGGTCTAAGCCACTGCATCTCAGTGCTAGAGGCGTCACTACAGCCCCTGGTTCGATTCCGGGCTGTATCACAAACGGCCGTGATTGGGAGTCCCATAGGGCAGAGCACAATTGGCCCAGTGTCATCTGGGTTAGGGTTTGGCCGGGGTAGGCCGTCATTGTAGATAAGAATAACAAGTGACAGAGTGAGGAGGTGAAGGAGATAATGAATGAGAGGAAGAGTAGAGAATGAAAGCATACCTGGGTAGTAGAAATACATCCAAAGAGATGCAACGAGAAAGTAGTACTGTTGGGGAAGTATTTGTTCAGCTGCTATAAAGCACACACACCACACACACGTCAAGCCTCGATCAAAAACTGCACGCATCATCAACCCCTCTCTAAAACAGACGACAACCTTGGGAAAGCCACAGCGATCCATTAGAGAGCCAGTGTGAGTGGAAACATTTTTTTTTTATAGGTCTGCTATGGAGTGAATCAGTGGATATCTATGTGGTAGATGAAAAAGGCTTGGTTAATAAGGCTAGTGGATAACGAGTTTTAACAAGATTTACGACGCCGTCTTAGCTACGGGACATCCTGGGTTTGTGGGGTGGTGTCACGCCCTGACCATAGAGAGCCCTCGGGGTTCTCTATGGTGTAATAGGTCAGAGCGTGACTAGGGGGGTTTTCTAGTTATTATAGTTCTATGTTGGTGTGTGAGTATGGTTCCCAATTGAAGGCAGCTGAATATCGTTGCCTCTAATTGGGGATCATACTTAGTGTGTCCCTTTTCCCACCTGCGTTGTGGGATATTGTTTTGTTTGTATGAGTGCTACGTATTGCACGTTTGTTAATTGTTTGTTGTTTTGAAGTTTCACTGTAATAAATATGTGGAACTCTACTCACGATCGTGACAGGTGGGATCGTGACAGGTGGGATCCAAAAACCTTCCTGCCTCCATCAGCTAGTTCCTGCCTGTAAAGTGTCGTCGCTGAGGTTTGCTTTCGATGTCGAGGGAAAATGTGTACTATTCTGCTCTGCCATGGCACGCAGTCGCACCGAATGTGTTTGTTCAGATTAAAGGTGCAATATGTAGCTTTGTGTGCCTTTTAACCAAATTCACATAAAAATGTGAGTTACGGTATACATCTGTTTTTCTCATTGAAAGCAAGTCTGATAAGCGGTAGATCCGTTCTATGTGTACTATTTCTACATTTTGTTTTTGCGTCTTTTTACTTTCGGTTTAGATGGTACAATGATTCTCTATTGCTTGTTTTGTCACAAACTGAAATTAGGTGAACATTTCAGAATTTTGGCAACCAGGTAATGGCAGAGCGATTTCTACACATTGTGCCTTTAAATAAAAAGAAAGTTGAATAAAAAGTGCTTAGAACATGTTTCTGTATTACCTGTTGCACATTTAGTTTGTTCCTCAATGCATGGACCTTGGTTGGATTGTGTGCATGTGTGTCTGTGTATTGCTGTGAGAGAGTGTGTGTGTGTGTGTGTATCCCGACACTGTGTGGGAGCATGCTTGGGAGGACCTGCTAAGCCTCAGGGTTGAACACCTCTCTCCTGAGACAGTCAGGTCTAACATAAATCCCCCTGACCCACTGTAATATCCTCATCACACGCCAACACACACACTCAGACTCTCTCTCACACAAACACACGTATACGTACCACATACACACCCGCGCATTGACTCGCTACCGGTACCCCCTGTATATAGCCTCGTTATTGTTATGTAAATTCCTTGTGTTACTTTTTGATTACATTTTTTTGGTTTATTTAGTAAATATTTTATTAACTCTATTTCTTGAACTGCATTTTAGGTTAAGGGCTTGTAAGTAAGCCTTTCACGGTAAGGTCTACACCTGTAGTATTCGCCGCATGTGACAAATACAATTTGATTCAATTTGTATCTCATCCTCTCTAGCATTTCTGCGAAGATAATGCCGCCACCTCTGTGACTACTCGATGCGCCCGACCTATAAAGCTCCCCGAACCCACCGAAACCCCCTGAAGATCAGTTCCGCAGGTGGTCGCCCAACACGTCAACTTTCCCATAGAGGTGGCCCTCTGGAGTCTGCTATTCCTTCTCCTCTGATCTTTACTGGGGCATTCCTGTAGCTATTGGATTTTTCACCGATATGAGAAGACGAGATGAGCCACGTCTCTCTCTCTTTCATCTGCACTGTTTTCTTTACCTTTTTCACAGTGAGGTTGTGCACTTAGGGTTTGGGAGAGAATAGACTAGACGGAGGTGGGAGATTTAGTCAGTGTGCTGCCGTAGATGAACACTCTTTGGGGGATTGAGAAGTCTTTCTGTAGGGGACTTTGTTCACAAATAGTTCACCCAAGTTCTCAAAATGGCGTCCATTCGCTCATTGCGCTGAGTGATAAGACATGCAGACGCACTAAGACTCAAACACGAGCGCGTGCACACACACTTCTTTCAGAATGGAGGCAGCTTTTCCCTCAGTGGCATTGACAAGAAACAGGGAAACCTCCCTCTCTAGGAACTCTCTCCATCTTCCTCCTTTTCATCCCTTTGTGTGTGTGTGTGTGTGTGTTGTGTGTTTTCATGTGGACTCCTAAACAGCAGATGAGGAGGAAGACGATATAGCTTGACTGGACACACATGACTTCAGTTTACGATTGCTAATTAGCAATAGCTCATGTACAGATTCCCCCTGCGATGGACTGAGACCGATTGCGGGAGCTTAGAAGTAGAACCGTCGACTGCCAGGCACCCGAAAAGAGATCCATCCTCACCGTCCGGCCTAATCCACCCAGGAGGGGCACGCCAAGACCGGCTAGGGAAGTAAAATAGACCCCCCCCCCCCCCGGATACAATACCTCCCAAACCTACTAACCAACAAAGGGTTAACGCTAGCCATGCCTACATGTTAGGCTCAAAGGCTTTTCCGACCGTTCACAAAAAAGCATGGGAGAGCAGGCAAAGAGACAGGGTAGAAAACACATACACAGACACACACACACACACACACTTCAAAGCCTTGTCATCTGGCGTTGCGGAGAGCTGGGTTGAATTAAGCTCAATTCTCCTCTCTGTTTCCAAGTTCATGGTGAGAGAGGGAGCGAGAGGGAGAGAGAGAGACGGTGCTTCTGGTTTTCATTAGGGACCATTTTCTTATCTTTTTTTTCTCTCTCTTTCTGGAGTCTGGCTTGATCCCCTGCAAATGCAACGTGGCACTGGCTGTGAAGAAATTAGAAGATGACGCCCGCGAGGCAGGCATCCTCTTACACAGAGAGAGAGAGAGAGAACGAGAAGGGAGCGAATATGCTGCTTACAAAACAAGAGACAAAATAAGGAGTGAGATGGGGAGGATGTGTGCGTGTGTGTATGGTTTGTGTGTGTGTGTGTGTGTGTGTGTGTGAGAGTAAGTGTGTATTTGTGTCTGTGTGTCTCTGTGCTTGAGAGAGAGAGAGAAAGACATAGAAAGAGACAGAGGGAGAGGGAGAGCGGATATATGGACTGTTGGGCTATGCTGGCCTTATTCCTCTGGGTTCTGTTAATCAGAGAGGCCGAGGAGAGACTCTCACTTCCTCACTGTGGGATTGATAAGCGCCAGGGGCCAGCTGAGTGACATAAGGGGAAGACCCACGTACGCCTTCTCTAAGTTCAATTCAAGAATATTTATTGACATGGAAAGTGTAAGAATTGACATTGCCAAAGAAAACATATCAAATCAATTTCCATCTCTCCCCATCTACATTTTACATTTACATTTACGTCATTTAGCAGACGCTCTTATCCAGAGCGACTTACAAATCTACTTGTGTAGATCTCATAGCTTTGGATAGGTGTAAGCAATATGGTGGAATTTCCACCTAGCCTTTCAGAGGTTGAGGTGAAGCTAGGATGTAAAGTTAAGGTTGTATCAATCACTTACAGTATCTCATAAAGTTCATGAACTTTGCTCGCTGTCAGCCTGTCATTGCTAGAGGACTATATAACCGAATCAACTTTTAGAATATCTGTCGTGGCTGAAAACCAACGTTTTCACATTACGTTTTTTATTGTTGTGGGAAAGGAGAATTAACAAAGAGGCAACTCGAATTAACTCTGATGGCTTTTATTAGAATACATTACAAGCAGTGGGAGAAAAAAAAATAATTCATGCTGCGAGAGGTATCAGATCCTGGCAAATAGGTTCCGGAACGAAACTGTCCAAAACAGAGAGGTGCCGGATCCTGTTCCAGCAGGATCAAATGAAGCACTGGTTATACTGCTATAGAGAAAAATAGCCAATGGATGCCAAGATACATGAGGCATGACAACAACATGAGGAGCGACAACACACGGTTTTCTGGCCTGAACTACTAGTGTCACAGAGTATCAACAAACAAGATGTCTAACCCTTTCCAAACAGTTGGTCTTGCAGTTCTATCAATTGCAGCATCAACATAATGGGGCAGGATGGTTACTAACAATGCATTGTCAGAATCTTAAGAATTTTCCAAATGTAGCTTCCAAAAGATCCACTTTACACTGAGCCAACATGGGTATGATGGAAGACATTTTGGCACCAGTACGCTGTAGTTTCCCAATTCCTTTACCAGATTGACTGGTGTTGGGTGGCACTGGCTTCTATAAATTGAAGGGGGAGCTACTCTTCTTGCTTGGTTGAGAAAAAACAACAACAAAGGATAGATTTGAGCAACGCATAACATTTTGCTTTGCTTTAAATGGCTCTACAACAACAAAAGAGGCACTACCTGAAGACGGGCTACACGTGACTCAGATGGTAGGGGCAAGGCGCTTGAGGGTTTTTCACATGTGTTGCATATACTGTATAATAATATGTCGTAGGAACACATGCGCCCTAATATGTATCATGTTCCACATCTCAAATGCTGCGTAAATCCATATGACATATATGATACTGCGGCTTGTACAGCATGTGCTCCATCTGCCTTGGATGTGAGAGGGTCAGTTTGGGGTTAGGTGAGGAGCAGGGTTACAGTTGAAGTCGGAAGTTTACGTACACTTAGGTTGGAGTCATTAAAACTCATTTTTCAACCACTCCACAAATGTCTTGTTAACAAACTACAGTTTTGGCAAGTTGGTTAGGACATCTACTTTGTGCATGACACAAGTAATTCTTCCAACAATTGTTTACAGACAGATTATTTCACTTATAATTCACTGTATCACAATTCCAGTAGGTCAGAAGTTTACGTACACTAAGTTGACTGTGCCTTTAAACAGCTTGGAAAATTCCAGAAAATGATGTCATGGCTTTAGAAGCTTCTGATAGGCTAATTTACATAATTTGAGTCAATTGGAGGTGTACCTGTGGATGTATTTCAAGGCCTACCTTCAAACTCAGTGCCTCTTTGCTTGACATCATGGGAAAATCAAAAGAAATCAGCCAAGACCTCAGAAAAATAATTGTAGACCTCCACAAGTCTGGTTCATCCTTGGGAGCAATTTCCAAATGCCTGAAGGTACCACGTTCATCTGTACAAACAATAGTACACAAGTATAAACACCATGGAACCACGCAGCCGTCATACCGCTAAGGAAGGAGACGCGTTCTGTCTCCTAGAGATGAACGTACTTTGGTGCGAAAAATTGCAAATTAATCCCAGAACAACAGCAAAGGACCTTGTGAAGATGCTGGAGGAAAAGGGGACAAAAGTATCTATATCAACAGTAAAACGAGTCCTATATCGGCATAACCTGAAAGGCTGCTCAGCAAGGAAGAAGCCACTGCTCCAAAACCGCCATAAAAAAGCCAGACTATGGTTTGCAACTGCACATGGGGACAAAGATCGTAGTTTTGGAGAAATGTCCTCTGGTCTGATGAAACAAAAATAGAACTGTATGGCCATAATGACCATCGTTATGTTTGGAGGAAAAAGGGGGACGCTTGCAAGACAAAGAACACCATCCCAACCGTGAAGCACGGGGGTGGAAGCATCATGTTGTGGGGGTGCTTTGCTGCAGGAGGGACTTGTGCACTTCACAAAATAGATGGCATCATGAGGGGGGAAAATGATGTGGATATATTGAAGAAACATCTCAAGACATTAGTCAGGAAGTTCAAGCTTGGTTGCAAATGGGTCTTCCAAATGGACAATGACCCCAAGCATCCATCCAAAGTTGTGGCAAAACGGCTTAAGGACAACAAAGTCAAGGTATTGGAGTGGCCATCACAAAGCCCTGACCTCAATCCCATAGAACATTTGTGGGAAGTACTGAAAAAGCGTGTGTGAGTAAGGAGGCCTACAAATCTGACTCAGTTACACCAGCTCTGTCAGGAGGAATGGGCCAAAATTCACCCAACTTATTGTGGGAAGCTTGTGGAAGGCTACCCGAAACATTTGACCCAAGTTCAACAATTTAAAGGCAATGCTACCAAATACTAATTGAGTGTATGTAAACTTTTGACCCGCTGGGAATGTGATGAAAGAAATAAAAGCTGAAATAAATAATTCTCTCTACTATTATTCTGACATTTCACATTCTTAAAATAAAGTGGTGATTCTAACTGACCTAAGACAGGGAATTTTTACTAGGATTAAATGTTAGGAATTGTTAAAAACTGAGTTTAAATGTATTTGGCAAATGTGTATGTAAACTTCCGACTTCTACTGTATGTGGAGATTGAGATCTGGGGTACATTAGGGTGGCACGGTATCCTGGTTAGCATAGCATAGTGTGCAGCCAGCCATTCAGTGAGAGAGAGCGAGAGAGCGAGAGAGAGAGTGGCTTGATGTGTGTCTACTGGTACCGGCAGCTCAGACAGCTCATCTTCAAAGTGGGGCGTCGCGAATTGCCCTCTGCCCTGCATCCCACCATATGTCTGTGTGTGTGAGTGTGTTTGTGAGTGTATGCATGCATTCTTTGGTGGGTGGGTGAGTGTGTGTATGCACACATTGGTGCCTGTGAGCATGCGTGCGTGAGTTTCGAGTGGCGTTTGTTTTTCTGGTGTGTTTGTGTTGTGTGTCTATATGTGCTTGCTCGCATTGTGTGTGTGTGTACAGTGCGAGTGTGTAGGTGGGTTATAAATAGCCCCAGACAGCGGACCTAATGGAGTTCAGCCCTGGCATCAGCCTGCTTGGCAGATAAAAGAGGCCGCCACAAAGCTTTGCCTCGGCCGTGCACTACAACACATCATACTTCATGTTTCATGGCCTCTCAGCCATATAGAACACACTTCCTGTTATTTTTGGACGGGAGCTTTTCACACAGTCATGGTGAACCATGCCCTTTTTCCCCCAGATGAAATTCTCTCAGTACTTCTGCTCTGGATGAGATGTAATGTTGATGTAGTGTATCATGTGAATAGATATTACTGTAAAATTGACAATGTGTGGACAATATGTACACTTTTGGGACTATTTAATTGGTTCCATTGTACAGGGAAAATTAATCAAGTGCACCTGAAGCGTATGGAATTATTTGACATATGTATTTGACCGAGGTTTGACCCCAAATTATGTTAACGTGGTTGTATTCGTGAACATCACTTGTATTTTTGGCAGGGATATTTTACATCATTTGCCCAATCCGTTTTTTGTAGTCCTTTTTATGTTTTCTTCCCTCTAGAAAAATCTACTGTTGTCCTGAGTCTGCGATCAACTATTTCTATGTACTGCGTTCTAATCCTAACTGCTAACAATAGCTTACTGTCTCCGTCACTTTGGCTTAAGTTGAAAGCTGTGGACATAGACAACATAGGGTATCATTTACATTAAAGGCAAGAAGGCAATGGGTGATATCGGAGTGAATTATTCATTTAATGTGCGTCTGTAGACTTGCGGCCCTGACAGTAGGGTGTACAGTGGGGTCCAAAATGATTGACACCCTTGATAAAGATGAGCAATAATGACTGTATAAAATAAATCATTAAAATACTGAGCTATATTGCATGTTCCAATTAAAAAGTGGGAAATTATATTATTTTATAATAATATAATTTCTCAGAGAAAGATATTTTGCTTAACAAGTATATATATTTATTTTTTCTCCAAAAAGGTATGGGTCAAAATTATGATAATAATTAAAGTAGTCAAACGTTTAGTATTTGGTCCCATATTCCTAGTATTCCTAGTAAATTTGATTATAAATAAGAATAGAATATGTTTCTAAACACTTCTACATGAATGCGGATGCTACCATGATTACGGATAATCCTGAATGAATCGGGAATAATGATGAGTGAGAAAGTCACCGAGGGTCAAAGATCATACCCCCAAGACATGCTAACCTCTCACCATTACCAATAACAGGGGCGGCTAGCATGTCTTGGGGGTATGATCTTTGACCCTCGGTGACTTTCTCACTCATCATTATCTCATACTCTCAATATAGCTCAGTATTTGAATTATTTATTTTATACACTCATTATTGCTCATCTTTATCAAGGGTGTCAATTATTTTGAATCCTACTGTATATGGTTCCAGAGGTGGGAACTGTCAGGACAGATGGACCACTGGGACATTTCAGCCTGTTGAAATACAACCCTCTCCTCAGTCGAGTGCTCCCTAAGCACTCCACACTCCAACAGCCAACCCCCACCACTGCAAATTCCCCACTAAACAGGCCCCTAATTTTCTCTCTTTTTCACTCTTTTGTTTGCATGCGCTGGTGTTCCCGGCTTAAGAAAACATCACCGTACTCTGTGGTAGCTAGTCCGTGTTTGTGTGTTACCTGAAGGCAGCCAGGTACTCTGCGTCTCCCATGGGTGGTTCTAGCCCCCCGGTGAAAGCCATGTTCACATTGAAGCCCATGCCTGCCCCAGTGCCCACCTACAACACACACAACGCAACATAGGTTAGTCAACACACGCAAAATTACACACACATACACCATAACATCTGAACATTGATTGACCATTCCTCTATAGATGGACCATATCGAAGCCCTTTCTAGTAATATGTGTAGTATCTCTAGGAAAAGACTGCTGGGATTCCTGCTATTTACCTGTCAAAGCTCAGATTACAGCTGCCAGGCAAGAGCACACACTAATATATGCATGCACACACACAATTACACGCAACACACACTTTTACATTAAGTCTGTGCATTTTACAAACAACATCAATAATCTGAACTAAGTGGCGGTTGGTCTCATCATTAAGAAACATGTATCAGGAAATGCTACAATTGGACTACTGTCAATATTGTAGCAATTACTAGAGAGAGCCAACAACAGTTAAGTTTTTCTTTATGTTGCCAATTTGACTGTGAATAACAGGAACATTTCCAAAAATCTATTTTCTGGTCATTATTGGTTATTGAGCCAGGGATGGCAGAAAGTATAGTGCCCAGTGTTTGACTGAATGGTGAAACACGGCCACCATTTAATTTGATGATCAGTGTTCAATTTAGTGAGTGGTCACCAATCGGCAAAATTGCTGTAACTTTCAAAAAATTCCAAGGTTTTCCAGAAATTCCATTGGAAGATCCCGGAATCAGGAGGGAATAAGCCAGAAATCCTCCAATCAAACCTGGGGATTTGGGGAAAGTGACACGAATTTTGGAACCCTACGCTTCAGTACATTGTTTTTCATTAGCAAGAGGAAAGCATTGGTGTTGAAAAAAAATAATACATTTTTGGGATGGTAAAATGTTTTCAGTGTAAAATGATTAAAACCAGATATAAAGTATGTAGAAAATATAATAGAGCAATATATTTTTTTAATAAAAAATAATACAAATCACCAAAATAAAAACGAGACAGTTAGGAGAATCATTTTTTTTATGTCATGGCAAGGGGCCCCGATTAATTTTGTTATAATGTTTGAGTCACTAGGGCGTGTTTTTACGCTATCTGAGTGACTCAAACATAGTATTAAACATAGTATTCTCATTTTGCGTCTGAGTGACTCAAACATAGTATTAAACATAGTATTATCATTTAGCCTTGGCAAAATGAGTAAAATTGCAGAAAACGAACTTTAAAACTGCTAATTTTCTCTCTGCCCCATGGCAAAATGTGTAGAATTACAGGGAATTAGCTTTAAAACTGTAACTGTTCTCTCAGTCACATGACAAAATGTATAGAATTGCAGGAAATTAGCTTTGAAACTGCAATTTGTCTCTCAGCCCCATGACAAAATGTTTAGAATGGCAGAAAACTAGCTTTGAAACGGCAATTTGTCTCTCAACCCCCCCCCAACACTAACTTTGCCAACGCTGCTGAAAAAAATCCTAGGGGAAACACTGCACACACAGACACACACACACTCCGCCACTCACCTCATCAGGCGCTCCACTGCCGGGGAAGAAGTTGCCATCGTCGTAGCGATGGAGTGACAGATAGAGAATGTTGGGGTCGCTGTAGAATGCTTGTTGCGTGCCATTTCCATGATGAACATCCTGACAGACATGGAGAGTGGCGGGCTATGGTTACTTCCTGACTCTAACAACAGATTTAGGATCAGGTCTCCACATCCAAATCCTATCCATAAGCAATGCGCGCTAAACAACAAAATCAACCTTGAATCAGTCGTCAGATGGGCATAGAAGACTAATAGCAAGTGGAAACCAGAAAAAAAATGCTATCCATTGCCGTGCTTAGCCACTATCTAACATCCTACAACCTTTGTGACTTGTTCAGAGGGCTGTTTTAAGAGTAAGTCTGTTTTACAAATCCCATTGCTGGGTGACAATATCTATTACTTTCCATTTCATTTCAGTAGACCTTCCTACATAGTCAAACATAAAAAAGTGAAGTAAGCTTCTATATCTAGGGATTATCTCACACATGACAACTTTTAATGAAGGTTATTTTAAAACGAAGTATCTATTTCTTGATGGGACTGCTTTAGAAGTTTCGATAGAGACATTTTCTAATTCGAAAGGCCTTTAAAATGAAAAACAATGCTCCTCTTTCAGTCACTGACCTACAGTTGAAGTCGGAAGTTTACATACACCTTAGCAAAATACATTTAAACTCAGTTTTTCACAATTCCTGACATTTAATACTAGTATAAATTCCCTGTCTTAGGTCAGTTAGAATCACCACTTTATTTTAAGAATGTGAAATGTCAGAATAATAGTAGAGAGAATGATTTATTTCAGCTTTTATTTCTTTCATCATATTCCCAGTGGGTCAGAAGTTTACATACACTCAATTAGTATTTGGTAGCATTGCCTTTAAATTGTTGAACTTGGGTCAAATGTTTCGGGTACCCTTCCACAAGCTTTCCACAATAAGTTGGGTGAATTATGGCTCATTCCCCCTGACAGAGCTAGCTAGAGTAACTGAGTCAGGTTTGCAGGCCTCCTTGCTCACACACACCTTTTCAGTTCTGCCCACAAATTTTCTATAGGATTAAGGTCAGGGCTTTGTGATGGCCACTCCAATACACTGACTTCGTTGTCCTTAAGCCATTTTGCCACAACTTTGGATGTATGCTTGGGGTCATTGTCCATTTGGAAGACCCATTTGCGACCAAGCTTGAACTTCCTGACTGATGTCTTTTGATGTTTCTTCAATATATCCACATAATTTTCAACCTCATGATGCCATCTATTTTTGTGAAGTGCACAAGTCCCTCCTGCAGCAAAGCACCCCCACAATATGATGCTGCCACCCCCGTGCTTCACGGTTAGGATGGTGTTCTTCGGCTTGCAAGCCTCCCCCTTTTTCCTCCAAACATAACGATGGTCATTATGGCCAAACAGTTCTATTTTTGTTTCATCAGACCAGAGGACATTTCTCACAAAAGTACAAACTTTGTCCCCATGTGCAGTTGCAAACCATAGTCTGGCTTTTTTAAGGCGGTTTTGGAGCAGTGGCTTCTTCCTTGCTGAGCGGCCTTTCAGGTTATGTCGATATAGGACTCGTTTTACTGTGGATATAGATACTTTTGTACCTGTTTCCTCCAGCATCTTCACAAGGTCCTTTGCTGTTGTTTGGGATTGATTTGCACTTTTTCGCACCAAAGTACATTCATCTTTAGGAGACAGAGCGCGTCTCTTTCCAGAGTGGTATGACTGCTGCGTGGTCCCATGGTGTTTATACTTGCGTACTATTGTTTGTACAGATGAACGTGGTACCTTCAGGCATTCGGAAATTGCTCCCAAGGATGAACCAGACTTGTGGAGGTCTACAATTATTTTTCTGAGGTCTTGGCTGATTTCTTTTGATTTTCCCATGATGTCAAGCAAAGAGGCACTGAGTTTGAAGGTAGGCCTTGAAATACATCCACAGGTACACCTCCAATTGACTCAAATTATGTAAATTAGCCTATCAGAAGCTTCTAAAGCCATGACATCATTTTCTGGAATTTTCCAAGCTGTTTAAAGGCACAGTCAACTTAGTGTATGTAAACTTCTGACCTACTGGAATTGTGATACAGTGAATTATAAGTGAAATAATCTGTCTGCAAACAATTGTTGGAAAAATTACTTGTGTCATGCACAAAGTAGATGTCCTAACCATCTTGCCAAAACTACAGTTTGTTAACAAGAAATTTGAGGAGTGGTTGAAAAATGAGTTTTAATGACTTCAGCCTAAGTGTATGTAAACTTCTGACTTCAACTGTACATACCCTAGCTTGATAGTCTTTATAAGCAGCGCTTTTTGACACAAATGTGAGTTGTACTGATAAATGACATGACACACAGTGTCCAGCGCTCTTGCAAGATTTGGTACCAAAATTATTATGACATCAATTTGACAGATTCTAACGCCAGACATATGTCTCATATCATGTTATACAGACAGGTACTGTAAGTTGCCACTGAATAACTTGGTCTGTAAAAGCATTATATTAGACTCGCAGAACTAGGCCTGACCCCATTTAGTCGACTGGCCGATTGTTTTGTTGTTAGGCTGTTGGTGGACCAATTTTTTTTACTTGAGCGGAAGCAAAGTGTGTATATACATAAGTATGTGGACACCCATTCAAATGAGTGTATTCGGCTATTTCAGCCACACCTGTTGCTGACAGGTGCATAGAAATCGTGCACTGTCATCGCCATAGACAAACATTGGCAGTAGAATAGCCTTACTGAAGAGCTCAGTGACTTTCAACGTGGCACTGGCATAGGATGCCACCTTTCCAACAAGTCAGTTTGTAAAATTTCTGCCCTGCTAGAGCTGCCCCGTTCAACTGTAAGTGTTGTTATTGTGACGTGGAAACGGCTCAGCCGCGAAGTGGTAGGCCACACAACCCCACAGAACAGGACCGCTGAGTGCTGAAGCGTGTAAAAATATCATCAGTCCCTGGTTGCAACACTCACGACCGAGTTCCAAACTGCCACTGGAAGCAACGTCAGCACAAGAACTGTTCGTCGGGAGCTTCATGAAAGGGGTTTCCAAGGCCGAGCAGCCGCACTCAAGTCTATGCGCAATGCCAAGAGTCGGCTGGAGTGGTGTAAAGCCCGCTACCATTGGACTCTGGAGCAGTGGAAACATGTTCTCTGGAGTGATTAGTCATGCTTCACCATCTGGCAGTCCGACGGACGAATCTGTGTTTGGCAGGTGTCAGGAGAATGCTACCTGCCCCAATGCATAGTGCCATCTGTAAAGTTTGGTGGAGGAGGAGTAATGGTCTGGGGCTGTTTTTCATGGTTCGGGCTAGGTCCCTTAATTCCAGTGAAGGGAAATCTTAACGCTACAGCATACACTGACATTCTAGACATTTATGTGCTTCCATCAAACACCTTTGGGATGAATTGGAACGCAGACTACGAGCCAGGCCTAATCGCCCAACATCAGTGTCCGACCTCACAAATGTTCTTGTGGCTGAATGGAAGCAAGTCCCCGCAGTAATGTTCCAACATCTAATGGAAAGCCTTCCCAGAAGAGTGGATGCTGTTATGGCAGCAAAGGGGGGACCAACCCATGATTTTGGAATGAGGTGTTTGACGAGCAGGTGTCCACATACTTTTCGTCATGTAGTGTATATTTTTTATAGCACACGAGACACCGGTCTAACTCAAGGTCCCCAAAGCACACACATCCCTGGGTCACTCCTCTTCTCAGTTCGCTGCAGCTAGCGACTGGAACAAGCTGCAAAAAACATGCAAACTGGACCGTTTTGTCTCCATCTCTTCATCATTCAAAGACTCAATCATGGACACTCTTACTGACAGTTGTGGCTGCTTCGCGTGATGTATTGTTGTCTCTACCTTCTTGCCCTTTGTGCTGTTGTCTGTGCCCAATACTGTTTGTACCATGTTTTGTGCTGTTACCATGTTGTGTTGCTACCATGTTGTTGTCATGTTGTGTTGCTACCATGCTGTGTTTTCATGTGTTGCTGCCATGCTATTTTGTCGTCTTAGGTCTCTCTTTATGTAGTGTTGTGGTGTCTCTCTTGTCGTGATGTGTGTTTTGTCCTATATTTTATTTTTATTCCCAGCCCGTCCCCGCAGGAGGCCTTTTGCCTTCTGGTAGGCCGTCATTGTAAATAAGATTTTGATCTTAACTGACTTGCCTAGTTAAATAAAGGTTAAATGTTTTTTTTATATAAATATGAAAGATCTTTCCAGCTCTCTTTCGATAACCACTTGGTGTGTGAAAGGGAGAAATATGTAGTTGTCTGATCCGGTGGAAAGTAATTAAATAGGCCTACCTGATTACTTCTTATCCCTTGCGCAAATTACCGTAAAGATCTGTCTGTCCAGAGCTCACTGGCCCAAAATATTTTATACAATGTTGCAAGTTCGCTTGAGGTGCGTGTTGCCAGTCTGGCGCCACCTAAGCCAGTTCCACGCATCAGACCTCCAGTGCGCATACCCAGTCCGTAGTGTCCTGTTCCTGCTCCCTGCACAAGTCCTGAGGTGCGTGTTACCAGTCTGGCGCCACCCAAGCCAGTACCACGCACAAAGTCTCCAGTACGTATCCATAACCCGGTACAGCCAGTGCCTGCTGTGAGCACTCGGCCCTTAGTGCGTCTCCCCAGTCCGGTGAGACCGATTCCTGCTCCTCGCACTCTCTCTCGAGTGCGCATTCATAACCCGGTACAGCCAGTGCCTGCTGTGAGCACTCGGCCCTTAATGCGTCTTCCCAGTCCGGTGAGACCTATTCCTATTCCTGCTCCTCGCACTCTCCCTCCAGTGCGCATTCATAACCCGGTACAGCCAGTGCCTGTTGTGAGCACTCGGCCCTTAGTGCGTCTCCCCAGTCCGGTGAGACCGATTCCTGCTCCTCGAAAAAAGCCTCCAGTATGCATCCATAACCCGGTACGGCCAGTGCCTGCTGTGAGCACTCGGTCCTTAGTGCGTCTCCCCAGTCCGGTGAGACCGATTCCTGCTCCTCGTAAAAAGCCTCCAGTGATAGTCGAGGGTCCGACACCTGTAGAGATGATCCATGGCAAGGAGCCTGCAGAAACGGTCCCTAGTACGGAACCTACAACGACGCTCCTCAGCCCTGAGCCTCCGGCGACGCTCCTCAGCCCGGAGCCTCCGTTGACGCCCGGACCGGCGGCGGTCCGCAGCCCGGAGCCTCCGGCGGCGGTCCGCAGCCCGGAACCTCCGGCGGCGGTCCGCAGCCCGGAGCCTCCGGCGGCGGTCCGCAGCCCGGAGCCTCCGGCGGCGGTCCGCAGCCAAGAGCCTTCGGCGGCGGTCCGCAGCCCGGAGCCTCCGGCGGCGGTCCGCAGCCCGGAGCCTCCGGCGGCGGTCCGCAGCCCGGAGCCTCCGGCGGCGGTCCGCAGCCCGGAGCCTCCGGCGGCGGTCCGCAGCCCGGAGCCTCCGGCGGCGGTCCGCAGCCCGGAGCCTCCGGCGGCGGTCCGCAGCCCGGAGCCTTCGGCGGCGGTCCGCAGCCAAGAGCCTTCGGCCTTTGAGCCTGCAGCCCAAAGTCTTCAGCGGCGGTTGGCGGTCCGAAGCCTCCGGCGATGATCCATGGTCTGGTTCCTCCAGACATACAGAAGCGGGGGGGGGGGGGGATCAGCGGAAGGTGGGGGTACTACGCCCGGAACCAGAGCCGCCGCCATAGACATTAGTCACCCACCCTACCCTCCCTTTGTGTTTTGTTGTTGTTTTGTTGGGTTTTTGTTTGCATTCGGTGTCTGCACCTTTGGGGGGGGGGGGGGGGGGGGGGGTACTGTCATGTTCTGACCCTAGTAAGATGTCATTTTCTATAGTAGAGTAGGGCAGGGCGTGACAGGGGGTGTTTTTGGTTGTTCTATGTTTTCTATTTCTACGTTTAAGTTCTAGTTTTCTATTTCTATGTTGGGATTGTTTGGGGTTGATCTCTAATTGGAGGCAGTTGATCCTCATTGCCTCTGATTAGAGATCATATTTAAGTAGGGGTTTTTCGCTTACTGTTTTGGGGGTTATTATTTTTTGAGTAGTGTGTTTTCCTCTCTGCGTCACGGTTTGTTGTTTTGTGTTCTCAAGTATTTAAGTGTATTGCATTCAGTTTTCACGTTTAATAAATATGTGGAACTACGAACACGCTGCATTTTGGTCCGCTCCTTCAAACAGCCGTGACAATCACAGTGTGCTTAAAGCATCAGACAAGCTCAGTAGCCTATATATAGTTGTTTTTATTAACACATAGGGAAAAATACATGTTTACAAATGTGTTTAAAAAGGCGGCTCTCGGTCGACAAAGATTTTATTTTGTCGGGACATGCCCTACGCAGAACATTAACAAATGTTAATAAAGATGGGTCACATTATTTCATATAATATATGCCATTTAGCAGACAATTTTATGCAGAGCGACTTAAAGACATTCGTGCATACATTTTACGCATGAGTGGCATCAGCGGGAAACGAACCCACTACCCCCTTGCAAGCGCCATGCTCTAATGACTGAGCCCCACCTTATTCTATGTGAAAGCACAGGAAGTCCAAGGTGAACTCACCCAATCCACAATCAGGATCTTACTGACACTGAGCCTCTGCTGCAGAAGTTTAGCTGCGATGGCCACGGAGTTGAAGTAACAGAATCCCCTGTGTGATGGAGTGATGAGAGAGAGGGGGGAGGAGTGATAGAGAGAAAAAAAGAATATACAATGAGTCCAACAGGTATTGTGATTAGGGTTCTGATAATTAGATTTTGCTCTAAATCTCATACTGTTTCCATAACAACAAGATCTGATCCAATGAGAAGAAAGAAACATAAATGACGTTGGTCTTACATAGGTGTGCTCTCCTCTGCGTGGTGTCCAGGGGGCCGGACTACAGCAAAGCCGTTCTGCCAATCAGAGAAGAGGGAGCAATGTTGTTACCCATAAGGCCTTGATCAATCACAGACTAACAGACACTCGTACTGTAATAGCACAGATAAACACATAACCCCATAAACACACACGAAAATACCTAGTTACACACACACACACACACACACACACACACACACACACACACACACACACACACACACACACACACACACACACACACTTCCAGTTTCTCCATGCAGTATTCAGTTCTCTGCCTCTATGACCCTAAATCCCCTTGTGGCTCACACTTAATTGTTTTGCCATTGACAGGGAGGAGGGTCAGACACTGCCGATGACACACACACGCGAAAATGTTTATTCTATTCTACTGAGCCATTTACTTTATGTTCATATTCTTATCTTGTATTATTTCTTATTGTTGTTGCATTGTCGAGAAGGAACCTGCAAGTAAGCATTTTGTTGGACGGTATATACCATGTGTATCCTGTACTTACGACTAATAAATCTTGAAACACACACACACACACACACACACACACACACACACACACACACACACACACACACACACACACACACACACACACCACACACACACACACACACACACACACACACACACACACACACACACACACACACACACACACACAAAGGTTTGGCTGACAGCTGAGAGCAGCAGTGCGAGGCGTGGATGTTGTGTTAATGTAGGGACCTGGGGGACTCCCGCTGCTCCCGCGCCGACTGTTTACGGTCCTGGTGTAATATGGGGACATATGGGGACTGGTAGGGACGCCCAGTGTTTTCGGGGCCCTGACTGACTGTGGTATGTGTACGTGGTGAGGTGACCTGTGTCCCTGTAGTCCAGTCTAATGATGTTGAGGCAGCTGCTGTGGATTACTCTCCACCTCGCCTGGCCGCAGAGGATATTATTCTAGCAGAGGGACAGAAGGAACTCAGATTCTCTCTGACGATAGGGACCGCTTTCAAAGAGCTGTGTGTGCGAGAAAGCGAGTGTGTGTGATTTAAAGAGAGTAATGCAATTCCATTGAGTTCTATTTTAGAAACATTGATGATGCAGATGCAAGGCTCACTTGAACAGGCACGGGGGGGTGGCAGGTGATGTTATAGTCTGTTTTCCCTCCCTGGGGTTATGTGTGTGTTTGTGCGTGTGTGCTAAGATGGGGTTAAGGTGCAAGGAGGTCACTTCCTGTGATCTCTAACCCTTATGTAGAGCGCAGGCATTTTTTCATGAACCATTTCAGGTCATTATTCTTAGAAAGAGAGCGACGCCCTCCATAAATCAATCAAGATAAATGGTTGAACAAACGAGTCCATGAATGAATAAAACAAGTGAATAAATCTCAGTACCAACAACCAGTGCTGTTCAGTAAATGGCTTACATACTCAGCAACAGATACACTCCAAACAATAACCTTCAAATAACAATAGATCACATCCATTTTACGGTATGCCCCTACTGCCTCCCCTAACCAATGCTTCCAATTCCACTGGAACAAGAAGGAGAGTGAACGTGCTAGTTGAAGCCCTAAGTCCTAGCTGAAACTCTCTGCGAGCGTTAGCAATTTAGCATCCTATGCCAACGGCTGAGAGAGGGACTTTCATAAGTCTCTGTTACCTTACCCAGCTCTGCAGGTGGCTGTGGTGGGCAGGCTAATAAAGCCGGGGTGTTAGCGGGGACTATTAGCGTTAGCCAATTAGCGATGCCCGCGCACTAGGCCTCCCCGCGGAGTTCAAACGACAGTCGGGCGCTGCCAGGAGAGGCCACAGACACAGGAAGGCAGGCGGGCAGAAGGGGAGGAGTGTCTGTCTGAAAAGTGCTAATGAGAGCTTTGTGGTAGGGAGGGGGGCGGGAGGCATTCCTACCGAGTCTGGAGGTGTTAAGAGAGAGCACGGCTAACAAGGCTAAATTAATAAAGCTAAGCTAGCCCTGTGCCTAATTCAAATCAAATCAAACTTTATTTGCCACACGCCCGAATACAAGAAGTGTAGACTTTACCGTTAAATGCTTACTTACAAGCCCTGCAGTTCAAGAAGAAGAAAATATTTACCAAGTAGGCTAAAATAAAACGTAATAATAAAAAGTAACACAATAAGAATAACAATAACGAGGCTTTATACAGGGGGCACTGGTACCGAGTCAGTTTGCAGGGGTACAGGTTAGTTGAGGTAATCTGTACATGTAGGTGGGGGCGAAGTGACAATGTATAGGTAGCAAACAAACAGCGATTAGCAGCAGGGGGGGGGGGGTGTCAATGTAAATTGTCCGGTGGCTATTTTTATGAATTGATCAGCAGTCTAATAGCTTGGGGGTGGAAGCTGTTGAGGAGCCTTTTGGACTTGGCACTCCGGTACCGCTTGCCGTGCGGTAGCAGAGAAAACAGTCTATAACTTGGGTGACTGGAGTTTCTGACAATTTTATGGGCTTTCCTCTGACACCGCCTATTATATAGGTCCTGGATGGCAGGAAGCTTGGCCCAAGTGATGTACTGGGCCGTTCGAACCACCCTCTGTAGCGCCTTATGGTCAGATGTCGAGCAGTTGCCATACCAGGTGGTGATGCAACCCGTGATGCTCTCGATGGTGCAGCTGTAGAACCTATTGAGGATCTGGGGGCCCATGCCAAATATTTTCAGTCTCCTAAGTGTAAAAAGGTTTTACTGTGCCCTCTTCACGACTGTCTTGGTATGTTTGGACCATGATAGTTTGTTGGTGATGTGGACACCAAGGAACTTGAAACTCTCGACCTGCTCCACTACAGCCCCGTCGATGTTAATGGGGGCCTGTTCGGCCCGTCTTTTCCTGTTTTGCTCACATTGAGGGAGAGGTTGTTGTCCTGGCACCACACTGCCAGTTCTCTGACGACCTCCCTATAGGCCGTCTCATTGTTGTCGGTGATCAGTCCTACCACTGTTGTGTCGTCAGCAAACTTAATGATGGTGTTGGAGTCGTGTTTGGCCACGTCGTCATGGGTGAACAAGGAATACAGGAGGGGACAAAGTACACACCCCTGAGGGCCCCCAGTGTTAGGATCAGCGTGGCAGACGCATTGTTGCCTACCCTTACCACCTGGGGGCGGCCCGTCAGGAAGTCCAGGATCCAGTTGCAGAGGGAGGTGTTTAGTCCCAGAGTCCTTAGTTTAGTGATGAGCTTCGGTGGGCACTTTGGTGTTGAACGCTGAGCTGTAGTCGATGAACAGCATTCTCACATAGGTGTTACTTTTGTCCAGGTGAGAAAGGGCAGTGTGGAGCGCAATTGAGATTGCATCATCTGTGGATCTGTTGGGGCGGTATGCAAAATGGAGTGGGTCTAGGGTGTCCAGGAGGATGCTGCTGATGTGAAGCCATGACCAGCCTTTCATAGCACTTCATGGCTACCGATGTGAGTGCCACGGGGCGGTAATCATTTAGGCAGGTTACCTTCGCTTCCTTGGGCACAGGGACTATGGTGGTCTGCTTGAAACGTAGGTATTACAGACTCGGTCAGGGATAGGTTGAAAATGTCAGTGAAGACACTTGACAGTTGGTCCGCACAGGCTTTGAGTACACGTCCTGGTAATCCGTCTGGCTTTGTGAATGTTGACCTGTTTAAAGGTTTTGTTCACATCGGCTACCATGAGCTTTATCACACAGTCATACAGAACAGCTGATGTTCTCGTGCATGCTTCAGCGTTGCTTGTCTCGAAGCGAGCATAAAAGGCATTTAGCTCGCCTGGTAGGCTTGCGTCACTGGGCAGCTCCTGTCTGGGTTTCCCTTTGTAGTCCTTAATAGTTTTCAAGCCCTGCCACATCCGACGAGCGTCAGAGCCGGTGTAGTAGGATTCAATCTTAATCCTGTATTGACGCTTTGCTTGTTTGATGGTTCGTTTGAGGGCATAGCGGGATTTCTTATAAGCGTCCGGATTAGTCTCCCGCTCATTGACAGTGGCAGCTCTAGCCTTTAGCTCTGGTTGGGATATGTACATACAGTAACTGTGGGGATGACCTCATCGATACACTTATTGATGAAGTTGATGACTGAGGTGGTGTATTTCTCAATGCCATTGGATGAATCCTGGAACATATTCCAGTCTGTGCTAGCAAAACAGTCCTGCAGTGTAGCATCTGTGTCATCTGACCACTTCCGTATTGAGCGAGTCACTGGTACTTCCTGCTTTCGTTTTTGATTGTAAGCAGGAATCAGGAGGATAGAATTTTGGTCAGATTTGCCAAATGGAGGGCAGGGGAGAGCTTTGTATGCATCTCTGTGTGTGGAGTAAAGGTGGTCTTGGATTTTCTTCCCCTGGTTGCACATGTGACATGCTGGTAAAAATGAGGTAAAACTGATTTAATTTTGCCTGCATTAAAGTCCCCGGCCACTAGGAGCGCTGCTTCTGGGTGAGCATTTTCTTCTTTGCTTATGGCCTTATAGAATTGGTTGAGAGCGGTCTTAGTGCCAGCTTCGCTTTGTGGTGGTAAATAGATGGCTACGAATAATACAGATGAGATCTCTTGGTAGATAGAGTACCTTATGATAAGTTGTCGACCACACCATCTCAGGCGAGCAATACCTCGAGACTTCTTTAATATTAGACATCGCGCACCAGCTGTTATTGACAAAAAGACACACACTCCCACCCCTCGTCTTACCAGAGGTAGCGTCTCAGTTCTGCTGGTGCATGGAAAATGTCCAGAAGTTATTTTCGGTCATAAGAGACGGTAGCAGCAACATTATGTACAAAATAAGTAAAAAAATAAGTTACACAAAATGTTAAAAAAATAACAAAATTGCACAATTAGTTGGGAGAACGTAAAACATCAGCCATGTTCTTCAGCGCCACATTAATAGACCTCACTTGAGTGGGGCTAGCGTTAGCGTCGTTAATGAGGTCTAATGATCAACGCTCCACTCTGCCACCTATTCACCTGAGATGGGCTAGCATTAGCATTCTGCGTCCGACGCGAGATGGCATTATCGTTGGTAATATAGGCATTCAGACAGACAGCTAGACAAACACACGATGACGAGGGACATGGAGCTAACCTTGAGCTCTCCAGCCGCCACTTTGAACACCAGCTCCACAACGGAGCCCACAGCCAGACGAGCCGCGCTGGACGAGTGGACCTCGTTCCAAATGGTGTCGCTGTCCACCTGTGAACACAAACACACATGCACATTTATGCAATGCGCAACATATACATGTTCATGTACAATGCACAATGTAAACAGGGTAAAGCATACAATTGGACAATGTTGGACCAGGATGGCTGTGGTGCCATTTGTCCTCCCAGTCCCAACAATTCCAGAGGTAGAAAGAGTGAAGAAGATATGCGCACACAAGCTACAATACAAAAGCCCCTAACAACACTCACAATCACACACAGTGTTTACAAATCCCGTGTATTGTGTCAAAGCTTGCACAGGAAGAGCGGGGGGAAGGGACTTGATTGCTGAGCAGAAAAGAGACTCTCACAGTGAGTTATGGGTCAATCCAACTGATGTGAACGACTCCCCTTACAGACAGAAACTCAGTTTGGACAGCCAGGCTTAGTTTCTTGTATATGCGCACGCACGAATAGCCTGCTGGCACACACAAAAACACACAAGCACATGCACGTCCTGTTCGTCAATCTAAAGGGTACGGGGAACTAATTTGTTCTTCACACGTCTGTCCGTCTGTATGTGCTTCTGGTGGGATCCCATGGGGGAACACAAAAGCATGCCGGTAGAGGTGTGATTTTAACGTCCGGGAGAGCGGTGAGATGGCTTTTATTCACAGACGTGTGTCAATATTGAGCAAAGGGAGAAGTTTGGGAGAGATGAGGGATATACTGTAGATGGAGAGAAATATTAAATATTTTAAAGGGGGGGGGGAAGGCATGGAGAGTGATGTGAGATGGGGTGGGGGGAGCTGGCTAGTCCCGGTGTTGTGGAGGTATGGGTGTGCATGTGGTCAGAGAGAGAGGCCAGGCATTCATCAGTCATGGCTGATTATGCTGACACACGCCTGCTCCGTGGCCCCAATCACAGCGCACACACACAGTACTTCTACACATCTTTACTCCTCTACACACCACTAGACTACATATTGTTGCACACACACACACACTCGGCATAGATATATTACTCTTAACTCCTTGTTGTAACACTGACTGCATGTTGAAAAAAAACAACAACTTTTTGTGGATCAAGGAACCAACTTGTGGTTTCACTCACTCACTCACTCACACACACACACACACTCACACACACTCACACTCACACTCACACACACACACACACTCACACACACACACACTCACACACACACACACACACACACACACACACACACACACACACACACACACACACACACACATTCCGAGATAGAATAACCTAAGGAGAAGAAAACAGCTGGCAGAGGGAAAGACAGGTGGAGAGAGATAGAGAGAGACAGAGAGAAAGAGAGACTGGCTTCCAGTTGAAGCTCGCATCCACTACAAGCCCATGGCACTTGCCTATGGAGCAGCAAGAAGAACTGCCCCTCCCTACCATAAGGCTATATTCAAACTCTACACCCCAACCCGAGCACTCCGTTCTGCCACCTCTGGTCTCTTTGCCCTCTTGGCCCTCCAAGCTCTCCTCTGTCCTGGCACCCCAATGGTGGGACAAACTAGGACAGCAGAGTCCCTGCCCATCTCCTGAAAACGTCTGAAACCCTACCTCTTCAAACAGTATCTAAAATAATCCCACAGCACCCCCCCTTCACACTACCTCCTCACCCCCCTCCCCCACTAGCTCTGACCTTGCTACTTTATTGATGAAAACGTACGTACGGTGGCTGTGATATGTGGCTGTCTCACCTAGCTATCTTAAGATGAAAGCACCTAGCTATCTTAAGATGTAAGTCTCTCTGAATAAGAGCGTCCGCTGAATGACAACAATGTCAACGTAAATGTAGAGAGGGGATAGAGCGAGAGGGACTTTGTGGAGACCTGCAGGGTTTTTGTGAACCTCGGAGTCGCCGATAGACTCAGCATACATTGACTCTGGCGATCCCTGCCTGCTGCATTTGGCTTTCAACGGCATGAACGCTCAAGGCTAGAGTTAGAAGAGAAAAGGAAAACAGGGGGCCTTTTCAAGTCACGCCAAGAAGGACGTTGTCACGAATTATGAATCTGCGGTGCATTTACGATGCAAAGAAGACTGGGGGGGAAGAGAGGGAAATAGGTTGGGGGGAGAGGGCACGGAGGAGTTGAATGAAGAGTGACGGCTGCACCAGAGTGAGTGAGTGAGTGAGTGAGTGATCAAGGAAATGAATGATAAAGTAATCGAGTGATCAAGCTAAAAAAAAAAAGGAAGAAGACGACAAAATGTGACAATGTACCCTGGGATGAACTGAGGAGCGTGTAAAAAAGTGAAAGAAAAGATTGAGCGAGGGAGGGACACAGCGCCAAAGTATGTCACTAGTCCCTAAAGGAGAAGAAAGTGCAACGTCGGAAGGGCAGAGTAGCCTTGACGAAAGCGACTTGCAAGACTGAGACTGAGTAAGACAAGGCGAAAGACGCAAGCCAGTACAACCAAGAGCGATAGGGGGATAAAAGAGAGGAATACGAGGGACCAGGGAACCAAAGAGAGTGAGGGAACGTGTTGGAATGAAAGAGTGGCAGTTCTGCTCAGGCTGACAGGGTAATTTGATGAGCCGAGGCGCTGTGCTGGGACTACAGGAAGACAACAATTTAGCCTCATTTCCATAAAACAGAGCAGAGCCCCTTCTGTTTCCCACCGGCAGCAGCGGGCAGCACAACAGACCCAGCTAGATGCCCTCCGTGGAGAGAGAGATAGGTAAGGGGGAGAGGGATTGAAAATCAGACCTCTGTCAACATATTGATCTAGGGAGCAACAAACACACAATCTGAGTTCACACACTCCCATACACACTCCCACACATACAGTACGCAAGGGAACACACGCCCCATGAAGACAACGAAATGCAAGCATACAGACAGAGGGTCACACACATACACTAACCCAGCTGACCTTGTTCTTACCTGCCCCCCCCTCCCCCCCTCCCAACCTTCACACTGAAGGAACAGCACACCACACACACACACACACACACACACACACACACACACACACACACACACACACACACACACACACACACACACACACACACACACACACACACCACACACACACACACAGCATTGCCCCCCCAACCTCCCCCTTAACCCCCCCCTCCAGTGTCCCCCTCAACACACAGACAGCGCCCTCCCACCCACTCTACAGGACACAGCTTGTTTATAGAAAACATATGGTCACAATTACCCACTCGACAGAAAGCAGAGCAACAGTTTTGGTTGCCTCTGGTGCTCCAGGGTGGTGGTGTGTGTGTGTGTGTGTGTGTGTGTGTGTGTGTGTGTGTGTGTGTGGTGTGTGTGTGTGTGTGTGTGTGTGTGTGTGGGGATAACACACAATACCATTATTTAGACAGGGGAGAATAAGTAGGGAGTGACTTACCCCTACCCCTCCACAAGGCAGCCTCACGAACATGGGAGTCAATGAACCTGAGAGGGAGAGAGAGGAAGAAGGGGGGGTGGAGAGAGACAGAGAGAAAGAGGTTAGAGGCAACCGCCAAAATACTCCCTTGTCACACAGTATGCCCTACCAGTCTCTCCAGTCAAGAAGCATCTGCAAGATGACTACAACGTCAACTTAGACATGACATCCCCTTTGAGATATAAACTAACCTTGACCCGTGCAAATTCTAGCAAAACGTTGTAAAGTGGAAACCCCCCACACCCTTAAAACAACACCCTGCGTGATTTGAGAACATAGGCTACACCTGTGTATGTGTGTATGATTTTTAGTGCAGTCTAATCGAGAGAGCAGCATTTCACCTTTGGGCCTGAACATTTCAAATGTGTCTAGGTGACCATTCACTACTCTTAGTGGGTCCTGAGTTGACCATTAGACTTCTGCATTAATATGAATTCATATAGCAGACACTCCTAGAGCGTTGACGCATGGCAGAATATACAACATAATCACACATATTTGAAGTAAACACTTTTAAAACGGTGCAAGTGGAAATACGGAAAGTCCAACAGTCCAAAACAGTGTTTCTCTTGCGGGTACTTGGGGGTCCTTCAGGGGTACTCCAGGCAGAGCAAAATGTACACGGTGCTACAGTAACCAAAAAGGTTGGGACAAAATGACTGTTCTTCGACAGGCACTGGCTTGGTTAACTCCGATATGACAGCCAGGGTGGTCATAGTTCGATGTTTGAGCCAAGCCGTCAGTCTCCCTCTCTCTCTCTCTCTCTCTCGACCAATAGGAAATATTTAGGTGATGGATCAGAACACTTTGGGTGGAGGGAGTAAACACAGAGGGGTGATGTCATGGAACATTGTGTGTGTGTGTGTGTGTGTGTGTGTGTGTGTGTGTGTGTGTGTGTGCGCGTGCGGTCATTATTGGCAGAGAGGTAGCGGCCTTGACCGAGCTTAGGGACAGACTTGAACTAGCTCCAACTGTGGCGAGATAACGCGAGAATGGAACGACAACAAATAAAATAGCGGTTGTTTAGGTAAACAAAACAAACTCTGTGGAGCTTCCTGGCTTTTTCTTTACACAGAAGGCTATAATGCAGATAATAAAGTTGATAATGGTCTGGTAGAGGAACACTATCATTAGGCCAGCTCTGCGCTGTAATAACAGACAGCGGAGGTGTGAGAGGGGGGAGATAGCAGTCTATGGAAGACTGTTATCGTCGTATACACTCTCATACTGTAGGCAATCTTGTTCATGTACTGTACTTTGTGCATGTAAATCAAATCAAATCAAATCCAATTGTATTTGTCACAGGTGTAGACCTGACCGTGAACTGCTTACTTACAAGCCCTTAACCAACAATGCAGTTCAAGAAATAGATTTAAGAAAATATGTACCAAATAAGCTAAAGAAAAAATTAAAACGAACACAATAACATTTTCAATAACAAGGCCATATCCTTTCAATGTGTGGTGGTAGAGGTTAGTCGAGGTCATTTGTACATATAGGTAGGGGTAAAGTGACTATGCATAGATAATAAACAGCGAGTAGCAGCGGTGTAAAAACAAGGGGGGGGGCATTTGATTAATTGTTCAGCAGTCTTACGGCTTAGGGGTAGAGCTGTTAAGGAGCCTTTTGGACCTAGACTTGGCACTCCTGTAACGCTTGCAGTTCGGTAGCAGAGAGAACAGTCTATGACTTGGGTGACTTGAGTCTTTTACTATTTTTTGGGCCTTCCTCTGATACAGCCTATAGAGGTCCTGGATGGCAGGAAGCTTGGCCCCAGTGATGTACTGGGCTGTACGCACTACTCTCTGTAGCACCTTATGGTCGGATGCCGAGCAGTTGCCATACCAGGCGGTGAAGGAACCGGTCAGGATGCTCTCGATGGTGCAGCTGTAGAACGTTTTGAAGATCTGGGGACCCATGCCAAATCTTTTCAGGCTCCTGAGGGGGAAAAGGCTTTGTTGTGCCTTTTTCACAACTGTCTTGGGTGTGTTTGGACCATTATAGTTTGTTGGTGATGTGGACACCAAGGAACTTGAAATTCTCGACCCGCTTCACTACAGCCCAGTCGATGTTAATGGGGGCCTGTTCGGCCCTGCTTTTCCTGTGACCTCCTCCCTATAGGCTGTCTCATCATTGTCGGTGATCACTGTTGTGTCGTAAGAAAACTTAATGATGGTGTTGGAGTCGTGCTTGGCCACACAGTTGTGGGTGAACAGGGAGTACAGGAGGGGACTAAGCACGCACCCCTGAGGGGCCCCAGTGTTTAGTCCCAGGGTCCTTAACTTATTGATGAGCTTTGAGGGCACTATGGTGTTAAACGCTGAGCTGTAGTCAATGAACAGCATTCTCACATAGGTGTTCCTTTTGTCCAGGTGGGAATGGGCAGTGTGGAGTGCGATTGATATTGCGTCATCTGTGGATCTGTTGGGGCAGTATGTAAATTGGAGTGGGTCTAGTGTTTCCGGGAGGATGCTGTTGATGTGAGCCATGACCAGCCTTTCAAAACACTTCATGGCTACAGACGTGAGTGCTACGGGGCGGTAGTCATTTAAGCATGTTACCTTCGCTTTCTTGGGCACAGGGACTATGGTGGTTTGCTTGAAACATGTAGGTATTACAGACTCAGTTAGGGACAGGCCAATCCTAACTTCTGACATGCATTGATGTCAATGGAAGACAATGTGAAAATTTGACTTCAGTGGAAGTTGGGATTCACCCTCACTATACTGAGAGCATCTACAAAACTGATCCTGTATAGTGTATTAAGCACCAACATCCACTTGGGTATGGGCCATATCCACAAAGCATCTCAGAGTAGGTTTTCTGATCTAGGGTCACTTTAGCCTTTTAGATCATGATGAATTAGATTATTTGGACAGATCCTAGATCAGCACTGGTGTAGGACTTACTGTCTAGTTTCTGTCGGAGTGGGTTGGTTCCATACAGAAGGACGTGAGCCTCAGAGTGAACCGTCTGCAACTCCTCCAGAGTGGCTTTCCGCCCTCGGATACACTGCAGAGAGACAGAGAGACAGAGGTAGAGAGAGAGAGAGAGAGACAGAGAGACACACAGAGACCGAGAGACAGAGAGAGAAAGAAAGAGCGCGAGGGGAGAGAGAAAGAGAGAGCGGGGTAGTGAGAGAGGGAGAGAGAGAGGGGGAGAGAGCGCGAGAGAGAGTTGGTAACACTTACTATGAGACCTGTATCTGTAATGCTTTGTCCATTAGTTATAACACACTCCTGCTTTACTAATCCCCAAGGGTCACCTGAGCTTTTGATGGACAGGAGGGATGGAAAGATGAAAAGGAGGGAGTTGAGGAGGATTGGAGAGGAGGGGGGGACAGGGTAACACCTGTAGCCAGGAATCTCCAATTAGTTACAGTGGTGGTCGTAAAGGAGGACCGAAGGGTGGGTGTGTGGGTGTGTGTGTGTGTGTGTGTGTGTGTGTGTGTATGTGAGTGAAGAGAGACAAAGAGAGAAAGACAGGAGAGTGAGAGAGGAGAGCAGAGGGGAAGGGAGGGGAGGAAGTCTGGGGATGGGACTTGTTTGTTTGTTTGTGCCATTCAGGAAAAACAGAGACGGCAGCTATGCAACCGAGCGTAGCGCTGACGTATTGAGCGAGTGAGATGCAGAAGAGGTCAGACACAAACACGCACAGCGCAGAGTGTGATGCAGGACGGTTCATCCCCATTTAGGAACCATTAAACGGTGTTTATACCTCTCAGATGAAGAGTAAAGCATGTCTCTTGCTGAGCAAGTTTGTGTGTCTGTGTGGTAAGTATATGCGCGCACGTGTGCGTGTGTGTGTGTGGGGATGGTCACAGAACAGGTGCAGCGCGTGATAAGACCCACTATGATAAGACCCACTATTAGCTCAAATTCAGCTTCAACCCACTAGCAGCTTTTTATCTCTACCAGCGCTTCAAAACAACATAAAACTTCAAAAACAACCCCCTAAGCTAAACACTAGTCTAAGATCAGTTTAGAATTTTCCCCCTGAATGGTTATGGTTAGGATTTGTCAACGGTTTGCCCTACGGGCAACTTGCTGTGGGGTGTTTTGTAAACAGGGAGGTTGGTTTAACACTGCCCTCTCCTGGTCAGAAATGGAAAGTGGCGTAACGGGTCCATCTCAATAGTCCAGGTTGGATGGGCAAAGGCAGCCACTTTATACTATTGAGATAGGTTGGCAAACAAGCTTCCTCAGTTACTCTGACAGGGGGACCTGAATTTATACTCCAAAGTGGATTCCTCTCCTTAGTCTCTGCACTGATGGAAAAAAAATGACTATATGGGTGAAACCACAGAGCTGGCCACACTTTAACCTGTCCTACTACCTTAACCTGTCCTATTACTTTAACCTGTCCTATTACTCTAACCTGTCCTATTACTTCTGAATCTGTGCTGAAATGAGGGATACAATGAAAGAAAGACATGTTAGTAATTTAGCAGATGTTCTAATCCAGAGCGATTTAAAATTAGTGCATTCATGTTAAAGGTATACTTTTGGTCTTTTGGCAATGAGACAATTGATCTAATTCCCCAGAGAAAGGGGGGGGGGGGATTTCTTCAAGATACTCTTTCAAAGAGTTGTGTTTCAGACATTTTCGGAAGATGGACAAGGACGTTAGGGGAAGCCTGATCCACCATTAGGGTGCCAGGACAGAGAAGAACTGGTGCTGAGCGGGACCTGCCCTCCCGTAGGGGTGGGAGGGTCAAGACACCAGAAGTGGTAGAACGGAGTGATCGGGTTGGGGTGTAGGGTTTCCGTACCTCACACTTGCCCCTCAGTCCAGTCTCCTGCAGTCGGGACCAGATGCTCTGGATGCGTCCGGCGTGCTCCGGGTGTGTGTTGGTGTTGCCACACATACACTGGTGCTTCTGCATCAACGTGTCATACACCAGGCCTGGAGGGGAGAGGGGGAACGCACAGACACACACACACAGGGTTATGAAAGACAATGTTGATAAGACTGTTTGGGAGACATAGGTTCTGACAACAGCACACCAACACTGCACTGCTGATCAGTATGCTGGACACTGGGGCTCTCAAAGTGGTTTATGGGAGAAAGAGAGTCAAGATACATTGTTTTGTTTTCACGGAGAGAGGACAGACTAATCTAAGAGAACAGGGAGAGTGTGTGTGTGTGTGCGTGATTGAGATACAGACTACAGGTTAGAGAGAGAGTGTGTGCGTGGTGTACCTCGTGACCCGTGTATTTAGCCAAGTTATAGTTACTCATTGTGTATTTATTCTTCCTGCTATTATTTTTCTGTTTTCTCTCTCTGCATTGTTGGGCAGGTCCCGTAAACATTTCACTGTCAGTCCACACCGGTTGTTTACCAAGCATGTGACAAATACATTTTGATTTGATTCGTGTGAGCGTGCTTGTGTTTCTGTGCTTGCGGGCGCACGTGTGTTTGTGTGTCTGTGTCTACACATGCGTGTGTGAGTGAGTGTCTGTACGTATGTACATTTGTGTGTGTGATACAGACAAGGGGTGCTTGGACACTAACCAGTGGTGAAGCGAGGCTTGGTGGGCGGTTCCTGCTGTACCGCAATGGGGGGGAAGCAGGCCGAGGCGGGAGATGATTGGGCCCTGGAGAGGGGGCGGTGCACTGGGAAAGTGACTGACAGGCCGGCTGACTCCATGGAAGCCTGGTAGTTCCTTAACTGGATCATCCTCTGCTGCTCCAATAACACAGCCTGCTGCTCACACAGATACAGAGAGAGAGGAGAGAGAGAGAGAGAGAGAGAGAGAGAGAGAGAGAGAGACGGAGAGAGAGAGAGAGAGAGAGAGAGACGGAGAGAGAGACGGAGAGAGAGAGGGGAGAGAGACAGAGAGAGAGGGGAGAGAGACAGAGGGAGAGACAGAGAGAGAGGGGAGAGAGACAGAGGGAGAGAGACAGAGAGAGAGGGGAGAGAGACAGAGAGAGAGAGGGGAGAGAGACAGAGAGAGAGGGGAGAGAGACAGGGGAGAGACAGAGAGAGAGGGGAGAGAGACAGAGAGAGCGGGGAGAGAGACAGAGAGAGAGGGGAGAGAGACAGAGAGAGAGGGGAGAGAGACAGAGAGAGAGGGGAGAGCGAGGGGAGGAGAGAGAGAGAGAGAAAGGGGAAAGAGAGAGGGGAGAGAGAGAGCGAGAAGAGAGAGACAGAGAGAATGTTACACACACGTAAGCTAATACACACACACCAAATTCTGCTTTCGTGTGCATCTGTTGAACTGCTGCAAGATATCTTACTAGCCAGAAGATGGCGCTTGATGCATATGAATCTATTGTCATAAGCTAGACAGACGTGATTCAGATGTGTGAGCGGCTTTAGGAACATTAAGATACAAATGGTATGCAAGTATGCATGCATTCAGTATCATTTCACTTAGAATCAGCCCAATTCCTGCGAAAGCCTTTAGTGGCACTGGCATACTGGTATGAACGTATTTAGTATGATCACTATACTATAGGTTTTTGTCGTAAGGTGCTATTGGGATTCAGATTCTAAAACTGTACTGCCACTTAGTGAATTGCCACTACTGTAACTAACAGAGCAGGATTAGACTGGGGTATCGCTCCTGCTCTAACACTTCATTTCCCAGGGGCCCCCAGTGCTATACTTCCTGCCGGGGGATGTGGGGTGTGTGGGCGTCATGGTGACAGGAAGGACGGTGGATTGGATTTGGACCGACTGCAGGGCTGCATGTTAGACAGGGATGACATGGTGTTCTGGCTAAGTGTGTTTGTGTGTATATGTGTGTGTCGGTGTGTGTGTGGCCCTCGGGAGACTAACTCAGATTCAGCAGTAGAGAGGAGGCGTGAGGCTGACCTCAGCCATTCAGATAAAAACCTGCACGCTATTTCACTTTGTGAGTAGGAGTAGAGCGTGTGTGTCATTGTGTGTGCTTGCATGTGTGTGTGTGTGTGTTTGTTTGTGTGTCAATACAGCAAGAGTAAGTCATGTGTGGGTGTCGGTTTCTCGTGAACTGACTAAAAATGAAAATAGCCTACATTCTGTTCACTATCACACATGCAGTACACGTGTGAAGTCTTCTTTCTCGGTCTGTCCATTTGAATATTCCAGCTCTCTTCGACTGGTGTTAATCACTTTATTTTTGTTTTTATGTTGTGTGTTGAGTGTGTGTGTGTGTGTGTGTGTGTGTCTGTGTCCTCTCCTCTTCCCTCTGTCCTACCTGTCTGAAGAGCAGCTCCTGGTCGACCGTCCTCTCTCGGTTGTCCATCTCCTCTTCCTGAGGGTCCGGGGGCTCCTGCTTGACCGTCACCCCGTGCATGAGGACTCCTTCCTGGGGACACAGGGCTTGGTGCTCCCTTAGCTCCTCTTCTGTCTCCTCTGGGTGGCTCTCGTGCTGTCGACCCGGCCCTGGCTCGCTGGGCTTGGCCATCATCTGAGGGGGAGGAGAGGGAGGGGGTTGAGGTCAAAGGTTAAAAAATCTGGCAGTGGGTGTGGATAAGTTACAAATACCCGTACCAAACCTAAGTAGCGATAACTGTTGCAATACATAGTTTGGGAAATGTTCTATTTCAGGGTGACCACAAAGAAAGCCCACTTCCTTCATGCCTATGGTGGCAGTATACTATTTTCCAGATTTTCAAAAATGTTCAACGGAAATGGAGAGTCAGTCAAATGCTTCCCAAAAGGTGAGTCGGGACCCTAAGAGTGGACCGCCACAGCCAGTCCCTCTTGGGTTGTCACTAGAAACATGTTATTGTCAATCAAGTGACTCGCAGGCAGCCCAATTCTGATCATTTCTTTTCCTCCCACTAACTGGTCTTTTGACCAATCACATCAGATCTTTTCACATCAGCTCTTTTTCAGAGGACCAAATAGTGAATAAAAGACCAATTAGTGAATAAAATATCCGAATCGGGCTGTCTGTTTAAATGCAATCAAAGACATTCAAAAGCCTCATGTCATCACAAAGAAAACTGGGGAACCACTGATCTAGGAAAGCTGCAGAAGAGCCATATCTAACCATAAGGATTCAATCCTATCCTTTATTTTCTTCTCCAATGATCCAAGTGTATTCTATGAAGTGCATCTGTTATGGTACTGTTAACAGTAAGACAGGTGTTTTGGCTCCCAGTATGATCGTCTATGTGCAGACAGGTGAGGTGATACAAGTTCAAAAAGAGTTTCGCAACTACAATCTCTCTTCGCAAACATTTCCTTCGGAGCACAGAGAAATCCATAAATCCACCGAGCAACATGTCTAAATTTAAACGCACGGTAAACAAACGTCACTGCTCATGTCCAAACCGCCATCTATAAGCTCAGATGACAAGCTGACTGGCTGGCCCTTATTACTTGTTGCCAGAAGCTGGTTTGTTTAGATTATAAAGGTTAGTCCACCCACGGTCTCCGGGTTCACACAGACTCGGCATGAGAAAAAGAAAAACAGAATAGATAGAATGAGAGAGAGAGAGAGAGAGAGAGAGAGAGAGAGAGAGAGAGAGAGAGAGAGAGAGAGAAGAGAGAGCGAGAGATAGAGGTGAAGCCTCATCATAAAAGCAGAGAGAGAGAGAGAGAGAGAGAGTGAAAGAGAGAGTGTGAAGGAGAGAACGAAAAGAAAAGGAGAGAGGGCTGAGGTCTCATCATAACAGCAGGGAGAGGAAGGGAGAGCGAGAGAGAGAGAGAATGGGAGATTATCCTCTATAAACAGGAGGACAAAGAGGGTACTTCTGTACAAAAAACAAGTGCGGGAGAGAGGGATCAGGAGAGAACATCAAAGGGGAGAGAGAGGGGGAATGAAAGAGGGACTTTGGGTAAGGTAGAGGGTTTAGAGAGGAAGGCGAAGAGAGTGACAAGAGAGAAATCAGAAATGGAGTCAGAGCAGGCAGCCCAGAGAAAGTGAAAAATAATGGGGCCAGACGAAGGCAAGAGAAAACTGAAGAAAATGAGACACAGAAATAGAGAAAGAGAGCGAGAGAGAAACAGACACAGAGAGAGAGAAGGAAAGAGAAGTAAAGAGAGAGAGAGTGTAATTTCAAGACTGTGGCGGATGTCGCTGTGCCAGGCCAGCTGGGTCCATCCAGCTCGGTCGCCACGGGGATGTCAAGGGTAACTACTACACCCCCCCCCCCCCCCCCCGTCCGTCCTTCACCCCCCTTTCCAGTGTCCCAGGTCGTAGCAACCATGTCTGGCAGACGCACGCACTGGACCCTGTTGGCATGACGCCAGGGGAACCGGCTCATTGACGTCAGAGCACCAGTCTCTTGCCTCATCCCCCTCTAAACACAAGCCACTCTTTTTACACTCGCTCCCGCCACCCCTCTCTCGTTTATTCCCCCTGACTCACTCGCTCTTTTATTCCCCCTGACTCCCTCTCTCTTTTTCGCAAAATTCTCTCTATTTTTTAAAGGGGAAAATCTCTTTTGGGATTTACACCAGCTACATAAGGGATGAGGTTGTTTTGAAGTTGGATGCTAAATAAACACATTTTAAAGTTTTGGAGAGAAAGTGGGAGCCTACTGTAGATCCTTTAATGCTTAAATACTGGTAGTTAAACAACTCCTCGACACTTAATATCCAAATATACATTTTTTAAAGCTTTTCAGCTTTGCTGTACCTTTCATCCAAAACATGAAGCAAAAAGTCTCTTGAAATATGAAACTTTTTGACAGTAGATGACAACATTACCAATATGGAATTATTGATATCATGGAGACAGCTGATTCAAGTAGTAAAGTGACAAGTGAGCTCTTATGGATCACCAGCAAACAATCAATGGATCCTGAAAGTCAGCAACCCAAAAGATGACTGAGTTGTTTTAGCCGCATGCTAACCTGGATTCTACCACTCCCATTGCTTTTCAAGCAACAATGCTAATGCTAAAAGGTTGGGAAGTAAACAAAGCCATATTCCCCATATTCTTAATTGCTGACCACTGAGAATCCACATGGATCACTTGCTAGTTCTGAGGTAAATATCTGAGGTAAATATCTGAGGTAAATTTGTCATTTGGTTGAACTATCCCTTTAAAATAAAAACATTTATAGGCCCTATTCTTCATATTCTTAATCGCTGACCACTGACAATCCAATTGGATTACTCGCTAGTTCTGAGATTAATTTGTAATGTGGTAATATCCATTGTTATAGTCCATTAAACACAGTGATGTCAATGTGGCCATGTGTCAGTGAGGGACATAAGTAGGGGAAAACAACAGAGATTCAGAGGATAATAGCGTATAATCCTCAGGGAATGTCACGACACAGGAGAAATTCAGTAGGGAGAAAAAAAGAGCAATAATTATCTCTCTACGCCCCCACCCTGCTCCGGCCTTATGATTCTCTATCCTCCCTAATCACCACACACACGCAAACACACACCGAGCTCCTTCCTGTGTGACCATATAAGGAAGCGGCTTCCTCCATACGAGGCAGTTGCTATGGCGACGGAAGAAGCGAGCACAGGAACATGCACGCAGGGCAGGCAGACTCTGGCAAACACTTAGCCGATGTACAGCTGTTGTGTTGCTGCTGCTGCTGGTGGTGGGGCTGTTGCTTAATGACATAGCAGACACACGCTCACACATGTACACAATCACGCACGCCCCCAACCCCTCCCACACACACACATACACCACACACACCTTGTTGATGTGCAGTTGCTGCTGCTGGAACTGCTGCTTGTGTTTCTCCAGGAACTGCTGGTGCTGCTGCTGGACCACCAGCTGCTGCAGGGCCTGGGCGTTCTGGGGCAGAGGGGCCGACTGGGTCCTCCCCAGGGGACGGTGCTGCCCACGCAGCTTGTGGATGGAGGGCGACTGCAAGGGCAGCCCGCCCAGGCCTGAAACACAGGAAACACCGACAACATTAAGAGGGTGATCCACAAGTAACATTGGGGACCTACCAAGTGGAGGCTGGTGTGGAAGGACAGGCTGATTGGACGGGCTGGTTGTTATGGCTGGAATAGAACGAGAAGAATGGCATCAAACACATTCATTACACTGAAGAAATGACTAGGAGCCGTCTTCCTTTCACCAGCCGCCAGTGAAACCACCGCGGAAGATGGTCTTTCAAAACCAGTTTTTTTTTGGGATGATGTGTTTTGGATAGTGCCTGAGACAGAGTGGATATGCTTACAGCAGGACAGACCTAGTGGGTTCTGGGACTGCTCCAGGAGGACCATGTGCTGGAGGAGGGGGTTGTGTGCCGAGCCCCCATCAGTCAGGTAGGAGGGCAGGTGGGCCCCCGGGATGAAGGGAGTGGTTATGGAGATGCCCTGCGGCAGCCTCTCATGCATCGATAGCCTGTCACCATCCTGCTGGCCTGACGTCATCTGAAAGGAGGAAAAAATATGCAGGTGCCGGGTGGAAGTTGCCCCTAAATGCAGACCAAGGAATCATCTAACTGTAGTGTATTTCCCTCTAATATATTACGGGGCAAAATACTGCATATCAGTGAACTAATAACTCTGCCTGACTTCACTTGGAAGAGTTGGAAACATGAGAGAGAGAGAGAGAGAGAGAGAGAGAGAGAGAGAGAGAGAGAGAGAGAGAGAGAGAGAGAGAGAGAGAGAGAGAGAGAGAGAGAGAGAGAGAGAAAGAGAGAGAGGAAGGGGGGGACATTCCTTACAAAAAAAATAAAAAGGTTGAATGGGCCATCTGAGGGGGTAGAACGTGCGTCACTGACCTACTGCTGGTCATTGTCTCTCAATGGGGCCTTTCTGAAATGGAAGTGGGGCTGAAAAGCCACATACGGCAGATGGACTAGGTCTAGACAGGGCCCCCGCTATGTGGAGTCTTCCACTGTGAAAGGGCTGTGTGCGCAAGCAAGCCCTCAAAGTGGAGGAGAGGAGAAAGGAAGAACAGAGCGAGCGAGCGAGAAGAGAGCGAGAGCTAGGGAGAGAAAAGAGTACAACGGGGTGAGAGGGGAAGCCGGTGGAGAGAGAGAGAGAGAGAGTGTAGTAGGGAAAGGAAGAATGTGGGCGAGAGAAAAGGGGAGAACGTGAGATGTCAGGGTAGAGATACAGTAGAGTGCAGAAGAGGGAGAAAAAAGTACGGGGAAAAAAAGGAAAATACTAACTAACGAAAGAAAACCCAACGAACAACATACAGAAAACAAAACAAAGGAATGAATCAACAAGACAAAGAGACAGAAAGAAAGAAAGAACACAAAGAGCGAGAGAAAGCGGAAGTATGAACTCACGCTGGACGGGCCGGTGGCTGGCAGGCCCAGGGTGATGTTAGGCAGTGAGGGCGATGTGTACAGAGACAGCTGGCTCAAGGGGCCCTCTCGGCCGGCCAGCCTGTGGGCCAGGGAGGCCTGGAAACAGAGGAGCACACAGTCAGAGAAACACACACGCTGAAACACAAACACTGGCCAGATAAATAGACCCCTCTGGAAAAATAAACAGCCCCCGTGGCCTCCTGTCTACACGGGCAGTCAGGAGCACACGTTGGTTACAGAGACACACACTCAGCGCCTCAAACACTGACAAGGATACAGGGATACACATACTCTACGCACAGCCACCTGCATTTCCACCGCCACATGCACAGACACGCAAACAAACACAAGCACCCGTACGTACACACACAAACAAACACAAGCACCCGTACATACACACACAAACAAACACAAGCACCGGATCAAACAAGCATGTAAGCACATGCGCACGCACGCGCACACACACAGGCCTTATAGTGTGAGCCAACAACTAACGAGTGACACTTTATTTGGGTCTGGGCCATATGAAGCAAACAGTCCTAAGTAATGTGACTGGGAGTCAACATCAAAGCAGATTGAAAAGAGAAGAGTGTATCAGAAGTCCATGGTCACAGCAACCGAACAGCTTGATGCAGGTTCAAGTTCTAGTGGCTGCTTACCTCTACTGGACTAGCGATGCCGTTCTCATTGGTGATGTTACTGGAGCTGTTGTTGGGCGAACTGGGGCCCGAGCCAGGTGCGCTGTTGCAGGCCGATTCTGCAACAACAAAGACACAAACCACAAGACATGTGGCTCCCACACAACACGCATACTGATCAAGGTACCAGGTTGGAAACCTATCGATTTCAACCCACAGAAAAGCACTAAAGTTACAGATGCAAGGGCTGTGCGAGTTTGATCGTGTTCCGTTTGGGCTGAGTTGTGCACAGGAAGCTTACCAGCCATGTCCAGAGAGCGCTTCTTGGCAGTAGTGATTATTGGACCATCCTTCCTACGTAGCAGTGGGCTACTTCTGCGCTCTGTCACCTTCTGTTTAAGCCTGGACCGGAGCTTCAAGTTGGGCTCAGAGGCTAGAGCGAGAGAGGAAGAGCGAGAGAGGAAGAGCAAGAGGGAGAGAGAGGAAGAGGGGGTCCATTAAAAAACAACTTGAGAGCATAACATACCCAACAAAGATGACAGAAATCTAAAAAGAAGAATATGCAGATCTTAGTAAAGCCTTTTTACTGGCATCGCCATTGAGGGCATACTTGAGAGGAAAATGAATTGGGTTGAGAGCCACAGGAGGACAAGCAGCATTATATAGGTTGATCATGACACAGATGAAGAGAACGAGGATGAAGGGGCCTGGATTCTAAAACACTCAAATGGCCACCCAGACTATTTACATTGACCCATACCCCTCCCACCCCCTTTTGTTTTTACACTGCTGCTACTCGCTGTTTATTATCTATGCATAGTCACTTTACCCCTACCTGCATGTACATATTACCTCGACTAACCTGTACCCCCGCACACTGACTCGGTACACCCTGTATATAACCTCGTTATTGTTATTTTATTGCGTTACTTTAAATGTTTTACTTCAGTTTATTTAGTAAATATTTTCTTAACTCTATTTCTTGAACTGCATTGTTGGTTAAGGGCTTGTAAGTAAGCCTTTCACAGTAAGGTCTACACCTGTAGTATTCGGCGCATGTGACAAATAAAATTTGATTCGATAACATTCAGAAGCTGTTATCTTTCTGAGGAGATTCTCTATGCTCTGTCTTCCCTGGCCGTCAAAGCCTCAGAGGGCTTTTGGGCTTCTAATGACGAGAGTTCTCTCTCTTTCTGCTGCAAAACAAGCATGTCACTCTGCTCTCGCTCTCCTATCCTGCTGTGTGAAACTGTCTGTAAACAAGAAAAAAAACTCCAGACCCCAGCACACTGCCTCCCGCGGTGCGACTTCTGCTAAGCCTCGCTCAGTAGAGACCTGAGGTGAGGTCACACTTCTCCGAAATGCTTGGAGAAGAGAGCCTTTACTGGAGAGTGTTCACAATTTAGACACGGTTAGTATTAGATCGATGGCGCCAAACACCACACTGTGCTGTGGAGCCCAGAATGAAATGATCACTGCAAATGAAGCCCCGCACACGGCGCTCACCTGGTACCTCATAAAGGTTAGCCAGTTCAAGGCATTTAGTGCTAACAAGCTACTCCTTAAAGGGGCTACTTCTGGAAAGACTGACGGAGCAGATGAGAAACGACTTGATGAGATGAGCTCCAAAAATGTGACAAGGACGAGCAGCACTAGAGGCAAAGAGTTTTCCAGTCTTGGCAGCTCTTGCAGACCCCATTCTTAATCAAGCCTGTCTAAATGCCAAGCTAATGAATAGCTCTTGTTGTCAAACGCTCTCTATTAAACGAGTGTGTGTTTTTTAGTGCCCTTTTTTTCCGGGTTTGCAAACAGTCGTTTTTGTTCATTCTCGCTTTCTGTGCAGAGAGGCGGATAGCCTTCCTCTCACTCCCCTTCCCTTCAGTTAATCCGGACCAAACGTTCACCACCAGTTAACCCTTTGGCTTGGCTGGTAACCTCGTGTGAAATGGGTCTGGCTACAGAAGGCAAGCTACGCTCATTAGCGTAGGACTCAGGGCCATGTCTGCATCATCTTGGCCAAGGCGCATGGGAGTCTGGGTTTTCAGTCAGAGGATATTTGTTGTTGGTTTTCCCATCCCTTCCCTTCAGCTCCATGTATTCTTGAATGTGAAAAACAGGTATCGGTGTTGACCAGTTGACCTGTTTTAATGCACTCGGTGCAGACACAGAACACCTCTGGCCCATTTGGGACGAGCGAGGGCTTTGAGTGCGTGGAATGTATAATTTATATGAAAGTGCACTTTCAATTTGAGGGGCTGAACTTGCGGTTGAACTTATAAAACTTGATTATCAAAAAAAGAGCGGCGCTTCTTGTAAGTGGAGGGCACTTGTCCAAAAGGCTTCGTTAACAGGATCAGGGGAGACCCGGTCATGAATGTTGTGCATTAGCAGCTGGAGTGTATGGGAACACATTCAAAGAGACAATTACTCTGAAGAATTATAATGCAATCTAGCACAAATTAGCCTGACCCTTCCAATATGGCTGACCAAGCGAACAATAGTCTGAAGTAGTTGACAGTAAGGTGGTGCAGACTACTTGTATCCACAACAGCTGTCTTGACGTAAACTAGCCATAGATGGGTGATGTGTTTATTTGTGGTTTTGCCGGCAGATACTGCAGCATAGGATTTTGTGAGAATGTGCAGGAGGTGGGGGGGGGGGGGGGGGGGGGGGCTCTGTAGGGCTTGCAATAACAGGATAGTGGGTTCAATTCCCGGGACCACTCATACGTAAAGAATGACTGTACTGTAAGTCGCTTTGGATTAAAAGGGTCTACTAAATAGTATACAGTGTATTATTATATTGGTATCCGGGTATTAGAGAACGTAGATTAGAACCTTGGATAAAAAAAAGGGGAGATAATTGGAGGACGATTCTCATGCTTGACGATGACGACAGTCGTATAGTCAGGTTGCGTGACGGACTAGTAGCTTTATAAGTGAGACAGATGAAGGTGGGTTGAGCTACAGAAGCGTCGACACACTCGTTCGAATAACAGATTAGATGCAAACGCTGCATTAGCGTTCACATCTCTCCTGTCACGCTTCAGTAAAAATCTGTCTCGAACAGCCACCACATAAAACGCATGTCCCCCCTGTAAAACACTGCAACACCGCTGAATAAATAAAACACTCACTAAAGTTCCAAGGAAAGAGAGACATAAAATATGAGAGACGTCAAATTTGCCATTGCGCCTTCGGCGCTGAGCTTTATTTGCGGTGTGGTGGACTGTGGCTCAAGCAGACCAAGCGGGCCTAGGCCAAAGGACGTGGCTGGCAGCCAGGAGTGGAGAAAGGGCTGAGACGGGATGGGTGGGTAGATGGATGGAGGTTTGCGGCCGTGCCAGGGTTTTCTCGGTTCTCTCACGCTCAGAGGAGAGATGGTGGGGGTAAAGTGTTGATGCAGGCAGAACCAGGGGCTTATGGCCTGTCTGCTCTGCAGGCTGGAGGAGCCTGTGGGGGTTCACCCCGGGACGCGGTGACTTTGAAGGGTGTTAGTGCTGCCACGCCAAACGACTCACTGCAGGGGCCCACTGCTGACTCTAGCAGTCTCTCTCGCTCCGGAATGTCTATCTATGTGAATGAAGTTTTGACGTTACCTCAGAGGCAGCAAAAATCACAACAAACAATATCACTGTCTATGAAATCAAACTCCACAGCTAGGCTTTAGTCATGGTTTCTCATTTCTTCAGTGTACATTGAAAGTTCACATTGAAACATCAAGGAAACAAGCCATTTTTCACTTCAGTTTCTCCACAAACATGGTGAAAATAACATAGCTCCAGGGACAGAGATGGTCCAGTTGCTATATTACCACAGACACGATTGAGTAAGACAGGCACGATCCAGTGAGTCAAACAGAGCTACTCCAGGAAACTGAAGAGGCTCCTCATCACATTGTGAATGGGCTGTGATTATCGTACGGTTTGATGCCTGAATGAGCATCATTATCATGAAGATGAACATGGAGATGCTCATTCTACGCTAATTTCCTGAATTCTGAGTGGGTCTACATAAAAGAAAGAGACTTCTTTGGTGCTTTGTCTATTCCTCGTTAGGTTCTATTCCTGTCCGTGATATCTTCAAATCAGCGGTGAACAAAAGAACACGAGACCAGATTTTGAATCTTGAATCTGTTCGCTGAGGGTCAGTTGAAAATACTAAGAGATTGATGCATTACCGAAGATCTGATTCAACCAACTCTAAAAAACTGAAAGAGTTTCACATATCCTTAACTGGTTCCAAGGTAACTAGCATCTCAATATGCTGAAATGGCCGCTATCTTTGTGATATTTGATCCGAATACAAGTTCACCCAATATTAATATTTTATGACCAATATCTTGTTGTCGAATATATCTACTGTAACAAAAAAGTATATCTCAGAAGCTAGTTATTTAGCATGGGCATCGCTTATCAATTGCCTCCTACACTACCAGCGAAGACATTTAAAATACAGTTGGGGGATTTTAGATTCCCCACGTTCCAACTGTAAATCTCCATATTAGAGATATGAGGCTGATACGAGGGAGAGGAGACACGGATGAGCAAGGTGACATTTTCCCTCTGACATTAAAGACAGATGAAGCCTCCTCGGAAACGCGATAAGACGGCATAAAACATTTGCAGCCTCCGCCGGCAGAGCGGAGAGAAGTAGCGTCGCAAAAGGGGAAATGACACACGCCGCCGTATTGAGTGGTTTAATAACAGCTGAACGAAGATAAAAAAATTTTTTTTAATAACATGCAGAGGGCAATAAGATTTCAATGGTTGGCTAGAAAAGAGATGATAAAGAGTAAACGCGAGAGGTGTTGGTGTGGACTGGGGTGGCGGTTTGGAGAAGACAGTGTTGGAGAGTGCTGGATGGGGCTGTACGGGCAAGGGGGTGTAAAGTACAACCCGACTACACTCGGTGATATGAGGAGATGGACTTTCATTAGGAAAAGAGTGGGGGGGGGTGAAATATGTGGAGTATGCATATGATTGTAATGTACACCTTTACCTAACATATATTACAAGCCTGGTACCTGAGCTGAGCTGCTACGTGCGAATCACAAATGATCTGTGGATTCAAATAAAGCACTTCAAATGTGGATGTACAGCAGTTCTCCCTGAGTGAACAGCACAAGGCACACAGTAGCTAATCTTAAAAATGTCCAGTCCTTGGCCCTCTCCCGTTTCTGTCACGACGTTCCCGCTCGTCGCCAGGGGTGCTTATTTACCACCCGGTTCTGTTGCAAAACGTTTCTTAAAACGGAAGCAAACGGGGTGCAACCTACCTGAGTTTGTCCAATAGAAAAACTGGTTTTAGTTGCAGTAATGATTACACTGCAGGATAATGCATTCCTGTCCACATCCCCACGGGCGGCAGGGCTGTCAGCGGCCCAGAGCACACAGAGGTTGATCTCCAGCTAGGCGAGCAGGGACAGACACGGCCAAACGAGAGCAGACGCCGAGTGAATAATCCCAGTGTCACGTCCTGACCATGGTAAGCTGTTATTTTCTATGGTAGAGTAGGTCAGGGTGTGACAGGGGGGTTTTCTAGTTTAGTTTTTCTATGTTATTATGTTCTAGTTTTGTATTTATATGTTGGGTTGTTCTAGTTTTTGTATTTCTATGTTGGGCTTTGTTTGAGATGATCTCCAGGCAGCTGGCCAGGCAGCTGGTCATCGTTGTCTCTAATTGGAGGTCATATTTAAGTTGGTGTTTGTCCCACCTGGGTTTGTGGGAGATTAGTTTTGAGTAGTGTCTGTTTCACATCTGCGTCACGGTTTGTTGTTTTTTTAAATTAAGTTTATTTATGTATTTGCATAGTTTCACAGAGTAAATAAAATGTGGAACGACACACACGCTGCACTTTGGTCCGCTTCTTCCTACGACAACCGTGACACACCGCCTAGACCCCACATCACAGGCAGGGGACTCTGCGCCGAGTTTTACACAACCAAGAGTTTCTCAAAGGCTTTGAAACAGGAAATCTCCAACCAGTGCTGCTGTGGTATCAGACTCTGTGTGTTCCATAGACAACCTTTTCGTTTTCTTGTGATTCTCACATCAACAGAGTTCTCATGTTGGTGAGAATTTAGAAAACCCTACTGCACTCTTGAACCATGTCTTTCTTCAATAAAAAATATATCCCCTTAACAACGGGAACCTTTATAAATATAGAACGGAAATAAGAAAAGAAACACAGCAGAAATGCTGAAATACTCTCCTTATAAGGTCACGAAAGAGCTCTTGAATGTCAAAGATCATAGGTGAAACGTAGTAGTAACCTGGATTGATAATCTACCCCAGTGTCATATATTATCTGCCCCAACACTACAATGCTCTACACAAGACACTGCTAATGATCCAGAAGCAAAGACCGCAGGGAACTAGGGGGAAATTGGCCTGCAGTGCGTCACTGGTGTAAACACTTGTGTCACCCATGGCAACTGGCACAAGGTAACACAGTTGGCTACGTCTACTGTACATTTTTTTTATGTCTCAATATTTTGGACCCATTTCCTCTTGCTGATCCGTCACCATATCGCTTTTAACTAGCGACTATCACTTTAGCGAACACACTTTTAGATGAGTTACAGTGTGGAAAGAGGAAGTTAGAAAGGGAAGAGCTTTTTTTTTTATATATATTGAAACACAGCCAAGTGAAAGCAACAAAAAACAGTGATAGTTCACTCCGACGTGAAAAGCGATCAGGGGTCAGGTGACGGAGTCCTACCTGTCTTGCGGAGAGGAAAGTCGTCTTTGGGGTCGTACATCCCCAGGATGGCGTGGCTGTAAGGGGACATCCCTGTCTGGGGAGGGGAGCTCTGATCCAGGGAGCTATGCTGGGTCTTCCTACAGAGGGGAGACAAATACACATTTACAGTATTTCATTTGGCTCCTTCAAAGGGAGCAAAGGTCGACCTGACTTCTGAGGCGGAGGACGTCTGGTAATTGGAAGTAAGATAATTCCCCATTGTAGATAAATACATTTAACAATTGTACACAGTATGACGGATAATCATCAACATGCAATAAGATGTTGAAAAATCGAAATTCAGCTGTTCAATTATTTCTTGTCATCGTAAAATCTGCTCTTCGAGAAGCATCAAGGCACAATGGGCCCATTATTGAAAAGTCACACACACATACACGGATGAGCGTTACCACAAACACAGGATTCTCAGTTCCCTTCCCACCAGACGTAACCTGCAGACCTTTTTATTTATGGCCCGGCACTTTGCATGCCATCTCAGATTACCCACAATGCACGTGCCAAGCCTGAAGTGGTGCGGCACCCTGTGTTTGTAAACAAACCTGCACTGACAGGGCAATAAGCGGAAACAGATCTGACGGAGCCATAAAAGCTACTACTGCTGCATGGACCTGCTAGTGTGTGTACGATCTGCTGATGTTGCCCGTCTGTCTGTGCCAGTCTCTCTGACTGGGTAACAATGGTCCGTGACAGTTGATGTGGCTTCAGTAGTGTGAGGGAGAAACGGGCATCAGGTATCTGTCTGTCTGTCTGCTGAGTATCCATCTATCCTAGGCTACCATTAAAAAAGTGTGTGTACCTGTCTGTCTCTGTGTCCATTTTCCATTTTATGTGGCTACTATTTATGTGAATGCTGATTTTTACAGTAGGTGGGTAACAAACAAGTAAAGAGTAAACAAAATAATGTAAAATTCCTGTAAAACCGTCGAGTGAAATTCATATCTTAGCTAAATCAATAGAGAACGTGTCATTCATCAATAAAATGGGCGAGGCTTCAAAGTTGTTAACCGGAAGAGCAGATGTCGGCACTGGATGGCGCTGACCATTGATTGGACTAGACACAGCCTCCCTTACACATAACTTTGACAAGAAAGACACCAATGGGGAAATAAACTTCTCTCCACGCTTTGCTCTCAAGGACTTAACCATGACGACAAGTGTCAAAACTTAGGCCGTGGCTAACAGAGAACAATTTTTCACAAAAACACACTCATCAACCTATGGAAAAACAGAAGCCTACCGCAAACCAGCACAAACACACACACAACATCAAATGCGTTAGAGACAAGTCTGTGAACATCCCCCAACCCCTCACACTCTCAGAGTTAAGGAAAGAAAGAAGAGAAAGAAAGAAAGAAAGAAAGAAAGAAAGAAAGAAAGAAAGAAAGAAAGAAAGAAAGAAAGAAAGAAAGAGAGAGAAAGAGAGAGTAATTTTTCCATCTCCCAATCCACAGATCTCGCCTCATGGAAAGGTGCAGCAGTGCATGGACGAAAGGTTGAGAGAGAGAAAGAGCAAGAGCAAGAGAGAGAAAGAGGGAGGGAGGTGGAACAAAGAGGGGGAGTGAGAGAGAGAGAAACAGAGAGAGAGAGAGAGAAAGTGTGGTGCCGGTGTGTTAATATTCATCAGGTGTTGCCTCTGAAAGCCCTTTCTTTGCCCCCTCTCATTCCCCCTTATCAGAGAGCGACAGCCGAGGTGCCGGGAGATGGGTTAGGCGTCTGTGTGAGGACAGGTGAGAGAGCAGAGAGAGAGGAGGGGAGAGAGGAGGGAGGGGTGAGAGAGTTTGGATGGAGAGGTATGGCCGATGGATGAAGAAAGAGGGGGGAGGGCAGCAAGACAAAAAATGGGGGAGAGAGAGGAGAGGTAGAGAGAGAGAGAGTGAGGGACCAGGGAGAGAAAGAGAGGATGGAGGGAGAGAAGGATAGGGTGCAAAATCCAGGATAGACATACTGCAGAGGGAGGCAAAGCGTGAAGGAGACAGAACAAGAGAGCAAGAGAGATAAGGAGAGTGAGAGAGAAAGGAAATGAGTCCTTTCCTGTCGTTTCCCATTCACCACCTTATCTTTTGCCTGAGAAAAACGTAGTGTTCAAATATTTACAGAGCGAGAGAGGTGGCATCCTCTCTTCTCTTCCCTCTCTTCAAATGCACCAACTACTTAAAGACAGGAAACTGTCAATCACAAACTACAAACAGGGGCCCACTACTTTGTACAGAACCTCATTCCTTCAACAATGTACTTCAATTCAAACAAGTAGATGGGTTAAAAAGAAAAATACAGAAGACTTTAAAGATTCTAAAAGTCTAATGAGAAAAGCACAAAATATTCAACTCGGGTGAAGGCACCCAGTCACGCACACATTTCAAGTCAGAATTCGGTCCTGAATAGTAAATTCGGTCAGTGGCACAGACAGTAGAACCCAATCCTAAATAGACCCTTAGCTCTTACCCCTTGTACACTTGTGTAGATCTGAGAGGATTGCTTAAGTTGCAAGCAATATGGCGAAATTCTATAGTTTCCTAGGCAAGATGGAGCTATTACCATATTGCTTATACTTATCCAGTGGCGACTCGTCATTCAGGGCAGGTGGGGCAGAGCCCCAACTGTTTAGCTAACTTTTATTTCATTTTAGATTTTTTTGTGTGTGCCTGTTTTGCATGTTATTTTGGCATTAATATGTGTCACATATCAGTTTGCAAGCAATGTAAAAAAATCAAAATAATCATTGAGTTAATAAAGCCGCATACAAACATGGTCTCTTTTGCAGGTGTTTCAGCCTAGCACAGTGCTTTCTGTAGTGGTGGGGCAGCCAGTGGAAAATACGGAGCGCAGGGGTTGGTAATGTTCTCTAGTTGGGCTGTGATTGGCTCGCAAAATCTATGGGAAGAAATCGAAAATTCAACCCACTTGGGTGCTGCCATAGAGTTACATTAGAAGTGCTCATCCAAGAAGGCTCAAGGTCATTGGTCACTGATAAAATGACGTCAAATCACTTTGTATCTGCCGTAGCTTTGATTGGACTCATACTTTCAAAATCTTAGGTAGCAAGCTATCAGTCATCCTCATGAATCAAGTCGACAATCTTCTAGCAAATCCTTTTCAAACCTTGTCATATGAACAGAAATAATGAAGAGAAATTATACATAAAACGTATCGGTGCTCACCGGCTATTGGACATAAAAATTACACAACAAGTTGGAAATTGCAAATTCAACAATGAGTGGTTTGGAAGGAATCAGTGGCTAACTGTAAGCATTGCAAAGCAATCACTAGCCTGCTATTTAGCGGAGTGGGCTTAAAAGGATAAACATTCAACATTGGCCATGCTGTCAATCCATCATGACTTCTTCCTCGTTCAAAACAACTGGAAGCTCAGAACTGGGAACTCTCAGACTTCAGTGAGTTCAAGACAACTGGGAACTCAGAAGAAAACAAGCTCTGACTGGGAGAATAAGTAGTTTTTTTCAGAGGTCCCAGTTGTCTTGAAAGTACCATAAATCCAGAGAATGACAGATTTTGATGAAAAGTTTTGCCCACGAAGGACCGCCGCGCCACCTTCCTGTTCAAGTGAGAACAGCACAACAATGTGAATCAAAAAATGCATTGTATGCTGCTGCATAAATGATGTAATATGCCAGGGAGATATGTATACTGTAGCTAAGAAAGTAATATTAAGTGTATGTTGTGTAGTAAGCTGTTAGTAGCCCATGTGCTACTAATTTGGTCCATTTTCCTCTCATAATTTAGCCTACTGTTCTGACTTTGTGGTGCACATGTAGCCTATAACCTGTTTTAGAGAAATGTCATCATCGAATATTGTAAGAGCTTTCATTGTCTGCTTATATGCCCCCTTTATTTATCCTACGGTTCTGACTTGGTGTAAAGGGAGAACACTGTAAGAATGGCCCATGTTCTGAACTCTGTCGCTGTACATTTCAAAAGTGTTGAACAAATAGTTATATTGACTAAGTCCGTCCTATCACGCTCATTAACGTCTTAATCAAAATTACGGATTGCCTCTTATCCGCTCGTCGTCCCCTTATGCCATAGTTTGTACATCTCAATTGTCAGTAGAAACCACATTTGTTTAAGCAAGTCAGACAGATCAGCTATGTTTTTTTAAAAGGCAGTAAATGTGGCTGAATGAACTGTTTCACTGCCAGACAAAGCTCCGCTGATAGCCAGGTGTAGCAGTGGTAAGGTGTTGGGACTTCTGTTGTGACTCCGCTGTTGGGACAGCTTTATGTAGGCCCTACGTTTGTGGGCACCGTTTGTCACCATTATAGTACAATGAATCTATTGTTTAGTGTTGTGGCTTTGCTGGCATGCATAAAACATGTACAACTGTACTTATCATATCCGTTAAGGTCTACAGAAACACATAGGGGGTAGACAGAGGATAAGGGTGACTTTTGGGTTATAAGGCTGTGCAGCGTCCATGAAGAACAAAGATCTACGGCATGCCATCATTTGGCATCAGCAAGGTGCCACCATAATCAAGTAAGGCTTATCCTATGGTTGGGTAAGGATGTGGGGTGTGGGTATGACACTCACCCATACCAGTAGCGTGGGTCAGTGTTCATGCAGTGGTTGAGGCTGCGCTGAGCCAGGGCTTTCTTCTTGTTCAGGACAAACTCCTGCAGCCGCATCTTGACCTCCGTGCTGGCCACCGCGCCTGGGAGAGATGATCGAGAAGCCGAGGGTTAGGGACTACAACATTTACAGGACGTGGACTACAAATACCACCTTCAAAACAGCCTGGAGGAACACGTGTCATTCTGTTTCCTTCTACAGATATGGTTCCTCCTTAGCCTAGTAGAACCAGCCTGATAGCTACAGTACAAGGATATCAGTGTAGCGCAATCATTTCTCTAAACTCGTGAGATCAGTGTGGTAGTATGAGGCTAGTTCCTCCTGGCTTTGAATTAAACTTGAAGATAGATCTTCACATCATCTTTATGATATCACATTATGTATGGCATCATATGCAACCACCAATATCATCTTGGCATGACCCCATGATATTTAGATGAAGTACTACCTTTCTATGTCATTTCAATTCAATTTATTTAACCAGGTAGGCTAGTTGAGAACAAGTTCTCATTTGCAACTGCGACCTGGCCAAGATAAAGCATAGCAGTTCGACACATACAACAACACAGAGTTACACATGGAATAAACAAAACATACAGTCAATAATACAGTAGAAAAAAAGAAAACAAAAATCTATATACAGTGAGTGCAAATGAGGTAAGATAAGGGAGTTAAGGCAATAAATAGGCCATGGTGGCGAAGTAATGAATAGGGAACTAAATCTAACGAGAAAACAGAATCGAGACGACAACAGGATCATTCTGAGTGAGATACTAGAACGGATGTGATCTTCCCAGCTGATCTTTGTAGCCTGAAGGAGTGACTGAACAGAATTGACGTCTGTGGGAGCATAGAGTTACACAGAGTTTCCCTAGAAGGGAAAACGCACGCTTTTGTGGGAATTCCACCGAGACCGTGGCAGTTAAATTGGCAAAAATATTTTGTCTTTTTTTCTTCTTCAAACAAGGCATCACAAGGTGCGTTCTTTCACAGCGCTCTCTTTAATTACCACCTCGCCAACACGTCCCTGAGGGGAGCCTCCACAGAGGGAGAGAGAGACGGAGAGAGAGAAATGGAAAGAAAGGTAAGAGAGTGAGAGAAAAAGACCGAGAGTAAAAAGAGAGAGCAAGGGAAGTGTTTCTGTGCGTGTGTGTGCACACAATACTTCTGTAAAAGTGTCAAAGAGAAACACACAATTAGTGAAAGAAGACGGAGCTGGCAACAAGTGACTAACATGTCAAGCGGTGAAGCAGTGCGGGGGGGGGGGTACATAGGAGAATATGATGACTGCTAATATAGACGCATTTTAAATCACATTGCGGGTCCTAAGTGCTGACATCTCAATTTGTACGCCTTGCCAATGAGGCAAATAGGCTTTTATGAGACTGCCTTGGAGGCAATTTACTGCAGCACTTAACAAAGCGCCCGCTGTTTACCATCCAGCGTTACTCTAGATGCAAGCCTAGCGCCGTACATATACAGATTACAGGAAAACACAGTTTGAGATGTGGCGTTTCACGGACGCCATCTTGGCATCAAAGCACATACAAATTGCAATGTTGTTGTCAAGAAACACTTGGTGCCAATATGGCTGAGTTTGCCCCAAAATGGCTGCTTTGGTTCTGATAGTGAGGCAGTGAGGTGTTGGGTCAGGCTGCCCTGACCCAAAAGTTGTGACATTTACATCTGAAACTGTTATGGGGAGCCAAGGTGAGGGCGGTTCCAACGCTGGCAAAATGTCCGAGCTAGTGTTAGGAGAACTAGTGTTAGGAGCTTTAATGACATCTTTGGAGAGTGTGCTGTACTGTTATACAAGAGGTTGGGTAAAACATAAGTTAAAAAAAAAAAAAAAAAAACATTTGCTGGGCAGCTTTAGGAGGATTTACTGCTATTTACCCAACTCCTGCTCTCATCACTCATACTGCACCATCGACTGATGCTAATGCTAACAATGTCCCACTAATACTATGATGGTGTAGCATCAGCCATGATACTGTAGTGTTAGCCACAATGATAATACTCTTTAGCCACAATGTGATAATGTAACATTGGCCACGGTATATGATAATGTCAAGATAACCACAGCATGTGATTTAGCCACAATGCGATAATGTAATGTTAGCTTGGGGTGTGAACGTTTAAACGTTAAAACTTTTAAAAGAAAAATCTTTATCACAGTGCAGTTATCACAAAAGTACTACTAAAAAATGTGTGTTCAGTGAGCTCGGATCAACCCTTAAAGAGATGTGTGGGGCTAAAGCTTAAGAGGGTGTGAACGATGCTGAATGGGTGTAGAAAAAGAAGAGCTCTCCAGTTGGTACCAAAACATTCAAAGGTCATTTTCTCAAAAGTGAGATTACAAGTTTATCACCTTTCAATGCAGAATAACTTTCCCATTGTTCCTCAAATGCAGTGTATGATGTACCATTTTGTAGCTCTGTGTCTCTGCTTTTATCCAATGTAAAAAACCAACCATTTCAAATGTTTCTACATAAGACTGAATCAAGGCGGTCAGTCACAAATGCTCTTATTGTTTTTAACAGGAAAAAATTATAAAAATTGCAGTATAATCGTTAAGATTGTTTTCTCCATTTGTCACATCCCTAGTGTTAACCACAAAGAAATAATGCAGAATTGGCCACACTATATGATAATATAGAGTTAGCCACAACGTAGTAATATAGCATTGGCCCCGCTATATGACAACGTAATGTTAGCCCCATTATATAAATGATGTAGTTCTGAGCAACTCACTCTCCTGGCCACGCTCCTTGTTCTTGAGCAGTAGGAGTTTCTGCTCCCTCTGCTGCTTCTCCATCTCCTGCTCTTGGCGGTGTCTCTCCATTTTCCTCTGGTGCTCCAGCAGCTCCTGCTGATGCTTCAGGGCCAGGAGGTCCTGCTGGTGCTGCAACACAACGTTACCATAACGTTACCACAACCTTACTACAAGGGCGGAACAACCACCTGCTGATGCTTCAGGGCCAGGAGGTCCTGCTGGTGCTGCAACAACGTTACAACAACGTTATTACAAGGGTGGTACAACCACCTTTTCAGGGCCAGGAGGTCCTGCAACACAACGATACTACAAGAGCGGTACAACCACCTGCTGATGCTTCAGGGCCAGGAGGTCCTGCTGTTGCCGCAACAACGTTACAACAACGTTACTACAAGGGCAGTACAACCACCTGCTGATGTTTCAGGGCCAGGAGGTCCTGCAACACAACGTTACTACAAGGGCGGTACAACCGCCTGCTGATGGAGTAGAGGGAGAGGGATGGAGGGACGTGGGGGGAGAGGAGGAGGGACAGGGAGACTAAAAGGGAGGGAGATGGGGAGAGGGAGAGGAATGGAAGGGAGAGAGACATGGTCACAGATTATCTATATAAGGTGATATCAGACAAACAAAAAACACACGCTTGAACACACACTCTGACACACTTCCTTTCAATGGCAAATATGCATGTATTAGACAATATAAAACCAATATAAAAATGGCTGACGTCAATATCACTCAATTCCAACAGCTAGTATCCCCTACAGATTTCATAGCTTGGAAATAGATTATTTGAATTTCTTCTCAAGAAAAGAAGTCAGCAAGAGTGAGACTAAATGCCTAAATGACTGAATGATAAAAGCCTCACTATGGACAGTGGTACAGGTGGGTGTTGACTGGAAGGGAGCAGAATAGAATGCAGTCAGCAAGCTGTCAAGGCATAATGCAGAGCCAGTGATGTGTCGACCGGAGCTTTCAGACAGAGTTATTTTTAGCCTAGGTTGCCTCGCTCCCATTGGCTGAAGCTGCAGCCTGTTTGCAGAGCAAAATGTTTCTCTCGTTGTCACACACATGTATGAGCCAGTACACAGTTTCTCAAGGACTGGAGATCAGAAAAGCAACCCAACACAACCGGCGGATCCAGTTACATCCAACACACACACACACACACACACACACACACACACACACACACACACACACACACACACACACACACACACACACACACACACACACACACACACACACACACCGTACAGGCATGTCCACTCCTACACCCATTCTCTCTGTCCTTAAAACAGCACATTGACAATCTGTTGAGTCAGAATGCCCTCGAGCAAAGGCGATGGAGGGAGGTGGAAGAGCAGGGTGTCGGGGAGGGGGGGGGGGAACACACCTTAACATGCTCCTGTAGCTGGACCTCATGCTGGCGTGAGAGCTGCTCATGTTGCCGCTGGAACTCAGCAATGAGCAGCTGTCTCTGGATCTGCTGTTTGTGTTTGAGGGCCAACAGCTCCTGCTGCAGCTGCTGCTCCCGCTGACCTGGGACCTGTCCTTGGTGGCCCTGGTCGTCTGGTCGCGGTGCCAGGCCAAAGGGCTGGTCCATGCGCAGGTCCATGGGGATGGCGGCCGGGGGCACCTGCATGGGCAGTGCCGCTCTCACGTCGACTGTGGAGAGGCAGAGAGAGAATGGGTTACTGACTGATTTTTCATGGCTGTTGTTTCTTTATGATGTAGGGTTCAATCAAAAGAGAAAGGATAGTCTTTCCCAAGGCTCTTTCTCACACACATACATACACACACACACACACACACACACACACACACACACACACACACACACACACACACACACATAAGTAATTGCAGGTCCTATAGCAGCCCATTCAATGACATTGAATGACTCATAGAATAGACACCCGAAAGGCTAATGAGTCTTCATTCTAGGACTACACGGCACGGATGCTAGTTTAACTATGGCAGTTTTGACACACTAGGGTCAACCAACACGCTGAATGTGGCGCCAATGTACCACAATAGGAGTTTTGTGATGTTGGGAGTGACGAAAGGCTGCAAACAAAAGGACAAAACCACTGAGCGCAACTACTATGTGTGTATGTGCAAGCATTGCCACCATATGTGTGGACTGGGAATATGCTCACGAAGAGCAAGAGGAGTGGTGTGTGTATTTGTGTGTGTGTGTTTGCGTGTCTATGTGTGTGTTTGTGTGGGTGTGCGTGCATGCGCTTCTGTGTGTGCTTCTCTGTCCGTGTGTATCCCAAAAATGATCCCCACTCATTTCCACTGTGTCAGCTTACAGCAGGGCACTAATCTCAATGCCACGAGTTCAAGGGAAAAGAACAGGACTACAATGAACCTGGCCAGAAGTGAGAGAACGGATGGGGATTAGGGCCTAACAAAAGAGGTCCCCCTCAGAAAGGTCACAGAGTTTATCAATGCAGAGAACAGAATAGACAGTCAAACCTTCTTTCCCCCTCCCCCCCTATTAAATCTAAACTCTGCTGTCCCAAAGTAACTGTCGTCTTTAGGAAGTAACGATAGAAGTAGCCGATGCCAATGAGCTACATGGACAGTGAAAAGACAATCCAAAAGAGGACATATGTGACTCCTTTCAGGAAACTAGGTGTATCTCTCGTGTCACTACTTCAGAGGAGAGGCATTTAAATGTAAATATTTATTTTTTATCAAAATGCACATGTAAACTTTCATGTGCCATAATAAAAAATGTGTATGCCATCTGTAAATACAGGATTGTTAAATTACGAGCCTAGTTGGTTTAGCCACAGAAATAGGCAGGAACCTTCCCGTTAGCCATGATTGGCTGAGATAATGGATGGGCTGGACATGCTGAGAGATGAGTTCGGATTGGTCTGCCATGTAGTGCGCTTCTGTCTATAACATGAGCTGCTCAGTATATGTAGGTTATCCGCTCTCACGTGGCTTTTTTGAAAGATGCTTTCCACTTTCGGGAAGACCGATTTTTGAAATCAGTGGAATGTCCGGTGGAGGCAGAGAATGATAGCTAAGGAGATAGAGAAAATTCTGGCGTTTGATTGCAAATATGCGGAGGGAGTCAAAAAGAGAACACACAGAAGGCTGTTATAAAACGCCTGTCTCCGGATTACATCTTCAAACTAAAGGGCAACCATGGCATCCGTGACAGAGAGAGAGAAGCGACCATCCATGTATTCGGGTAAGAGAGTCTAGCTAGCTACATTTTCAGATATTATACTTTTCTAATTCTGTAAGAAAGTCATTTTCAGTTATGGTTCATTGTGGTTCATTGTCTAAACAAAAGACTCCACTATGCAAGTAACCATTTCACTCTACCGTTTATACCTTCTGCATCCTGTGCATGTGAAAAATACGCGTTGATATAGTGTGTGTTTAGCAGAGGTGGTAATGTGAAAAACAACATGCCCTGCACCAAAGTCAAATTAGGATATAAAGTTAGGCCAAAGAGACAGTGTCCAAGTTCTAAAATTCTCCGGTAGATTGCCCTGCTTTTATTTAGTAATTAGCTTGTCATTAACTTGAAAATAATGATCTTGTTGTGAGTTTATTTTCCTGTAATAATGAATACAAATGAGCTAAAGTTATAACGCTGTCAGCTATATGATCATTATTTGAACTAGCTAGCAAGCTAACCTAATGGACCAAAATATTGTTTAGAAAGTTGCTTTTAGTTGCCTGGTTTGCTAGATTGACAAATACTAAATTCATTTTTAAACAGATGGTGTTAAAATACACCAGTTATGCTATTCTGGACCACCAGGCTGATTATGTCATGCAGCCTGTCGTTTTTGTGTTTATACTTTTACATAACGACAATAACAAGCTTGATGTCGGACGACAATAGAATGTTCATGATGTCACTGTGACAACTGTCTACAGACATGTCGATAGACGTAGTATAAACCAGCCTTTATTCTTGAAATCTTTGGTTGTTTAGTAAACTACCGTACTCACTCTGTCTAGCACATGGCCTCACATGTGAATCCTTAAAGAGATGGGTGGGGCTAAGGCTTAAGAGGGTGTGAACGATGCTGAATGGGTGTAGACAAAGAAGAGCTCTCCAGTAGGTGTACCTAACCATTCAAGGTACATTTTCTCCAAAGTGGGGTTAGAGCTTTATCAACTTTCAAAGCAGAATGACTTTCCCATTGTTCCTCAACTGTAGTGTATGATGTACCATTTTCTAGCTCTGAGTCTCTACTTTTTTACATTAGATAAATGTTGCTACATGTCTCTGAGAAGAAGGGAGGGTGGGGAAAAGACAGGAGGTTGGGATAAACTTTGCCTCGGTAGGTAAGGGAGGGCAAGGATGGGAGGGATGATAAGCTTGGCTTGGGTGGGGTAAAGCGGGGAGAAAAGTGTGTGGGGGGGTGGAGAAGGAAGGTTTGGCTTGGGAGAAGGAAGGATTTAACTATACTATAATGTCATTGTATTATAATTGTTTTTACTTGCAAACCTGCTGTAAAATGATTAAGAGTTCTGGACAGATTAGGAGAGAATGTTGAGTTATTATTATTCCTTGTTTGTCATTACAGTTAAGATTCAATGGTGGTTATTTGTGAGAGTGGAGAGGGGCTCTAGAGATTGTGATGGGGGGACTGGGAGGCATCAGACACTTCTCTGAAGTGTGTGTGGGGCCTCCATTCATCCCACTTCAGCCACTCGGTGGACCCACTCTCCCCAAGTAGACCCCACCAGCCACTATACTTTCATTTAATTTAATTTACAAGGTATGCTCTATATATGTAATGTATACAATAACTATGTATTCACACTATGACTCTCCCATTCCATGGAATGCCTACCGCCCTCATATGACATATCTGCTAAAATGTTGTATCTGGTTATTCAATGATAAACAGAACAGACAAGGTTAACGTTGACTCTTTACAAGTAAAGACCAACAAAATCCAACGTATTACTAGAAACGTGCATGGGCTTCTTGATGGGGAAAAAAAGCATATGGTTCTTGAACACTTAAACAGATTGTCAGCAGATGTGATTTTCCTGCAAAAGTTACATAAAAAAAAGAGAAATGTCATATTTAAAGCGAAGCTGGGTTGGAGAGGCCTATGCTGCCACCTACTGTAACACCAGCAGAGGTGTAGGCATCCTGATAAATAAGAATACACCCTTTTCCCTTATATCCCAGCACACGGATCAAGAAGGCCATTTTCTAATGTTAAATTGTACCTTTGATGAAAAATGCACATTGATTTCATTGTATATCTCACCAGGGTCAAATCTGGTGTTTTTAGATTGGATTTGATCTAATATAGCTGGAATTCTGAGAGGAACTATTATTTTAACAGGTAATCTAAAATCATACATTCAATAATATTGACAGAAGTAGTAATAAAAAAAGGCAAATTCAAGGAGCCTCCAAGGGGGTTGAAAAATCTCATCTCTACAAATAATCTACAGGACACCTGGAGACTACTATTAGCAACTACAAAATACAAAAAAAAAAAAAAATCTCTCAAAGTAAGAAAACCTATTCAAGAATTTACTACATTTTTCCCCCCAAAAATGCACTCAACAATTATTTTTTTTTCATGATATAGTGATATCGATTCATTCTTGGTATCATGCTTAATTACACCAATAGAAAATACATTTAGAGAACAGAATATGGAGAATGAACAGAGGGCATCTTCAAGACCAGAAATGTATTAAACACGTTAATGAAAAAATAAAAACATTTACCATTACAAATGTAGACATAGAGGATAGAGAAAAGCTGACCATTAGGGGAATGATCTCATACTTGGGAAAAGTTAAGTTTGAGTTAGAAATAAACATTTAAGAGAAATAAACATTTAAGAAAAAGAATCCCTATCTTAGAAAAAGTCCATAAAAAATCTTTACAAGGTAAAAAAGAAAATCTAATGTTTTCAACAACTACAGGTTAAACTCAAATAAATCATACTACTTAATGGCAAATAAACCTGGTAAACATCTCGCAGCCCTCAAAATGAATACACACCAAACCAGTTATAATCTTAAAAGATAAAGATACAGATGCGTTAATTAGAAACAAAATTGTAATTAATGACCATTTTAAAAGTTTAGGAAAATCTATATAAATCTGAATTAAACAATAGCGGGACTGATCCTGTAGCCTTTATAGACTCAACAACCCTGAAGCAATTATGAGCGGACAATAAATAATCACTAAAAATAGAGATTAAAAGCACCAGGAATGGACAGCTTTCTCATTGAATTCTATTTAACATTTTGGGACAAAGTAGCAACCCTTATTTACACAAATGAAAACACTCAATTCAGTGTTTCCTAGTTCCATGTATCAAGCTGTTATTTCAGTCAAATTAAAAGCAGGAATATCAGGAGAGTCCCCTGCTGATTACTGACCCATAAGTTTAATAAATTGTGACAATAATAACAAAGATCATAAGCAATAGAATGCCAAAAGTTTTACCAGACTTGATACAGACCAATCAACCAGGGTTTATTGAAAATAGAGAAACAAATAGAACATATTTCAGTTAAATACAATACACAAAAAATATTGTTTATCATGGTCTGAGAGTATTTTAAGTGCCTTTTGGCAAACTCCAAGGTGACTTTCATTTGCTTTTTACTGAGGAGTTGCTTCTGTCTGGCCACTCTAACACGATGAAGATTTTTGGGGGTTTTAATCCATTTTCAAATAAGACTGTAACATAACAAAATGTGGAGAAAAGAAAGGTCTCTGAATAGTTTCCAAATGTACTGTAAATGCACTGAAGAGGAACAATGGGTACATAGAAGATGTGCAGGCTCATCCCTAGAATCTTTTCATGTGTTTATTTTCAAATAGAAAAGCTAAGAACGTAAACATTTTCATAGTTAAGAACACTATAATAACATAGAAGAAAATGAAATGTATGCTACACGAACCAAAATCACTCCCTAAAAACACAACACTATGGAAAAATCCTTATTAGCATTTCAGAATTCATCAATAAATTGGTCCACGTGACAAACTAAAGGCATAGAAACCGTAAATTACTTGGTAATAGGATATAAATGTATTTCCATGACAGCATTAAAAAGCATTATTCGATTGACCAATATAGATATTTTCAAATATATGCAACTTAAAAGTTTTATATCACAAAATTTCGATTTGAAATCTTTTGGATATCGGAGGAATCTTGAAGGAATCCTATTTGCGCCAGAAAAGGATACTCATTTGATAGGTAAGCTATACAAAACCTTGCAGATAGCCTAACTGACAATCTCTTAAATAATATATATAAACTATTGCTTTTACATTTACATTTTTTAGCAGACGCTCTTATCCAAGAGCGACTTACAGTAGTGAATACATTTCATAATTTTTTTCCCCCCGTACTTTTGGAACCAAGACTTAAAAATAACTGATATTGGCACAAGATGGAACATAACTAACCAATTGCAGTTAATTTACAGTTAACAACCTCTTACAGCTCCTTAAGGATAGGGGGCAGTATTGACAATTTTGGAAAAAATATGTGCCCATATTAAACTGCCTCCTACTCAAACTCAGAAGCTAGGATATGCATATTATTAGTAGATTTGGATAGAAAACACTCTGAAGTTTCTAAAACCGTTTGAATGGTGTCTGTGAGTATAACAGAACTCATATGGCAAGCAAAAACCTGAGAGAAATCCTACCAGGAAGTGGAAATCTGGATGCATGGGCTCTCTTCAAGTCGTTTCCTATTGAATACACAGTGATGTAGTAATAATTGTGCACTTCCTACGGCTTCCACTAGATGTCGACAGTCTTTACAAAGTTGTTTGAAGCGTCTACGATGAACAGAGACCGAATGAGAAGGAGGGGAAGTTGTTGAGGCAGGGGATGACATCACTTCTTGGCGCGCGTTCATGAGAGTGGATCCTCCGTTCCAAAACCTTTTTCAAGACACAGGAACCGTCCGGTTGAAATATTACTGAATCTTCACATTCTGAAGGCCCTAAAGATTGATGTTTTACAACGTTTGACATGTTTGACGTAAATACAACGTAAATACAACTTTTTTTTACTTTTCGTCGCGACATCGTCCGCGCGCTTCCTACACTTGGAGTAGCTTACTGGACGCGCGAACAACAAGGAGTCATTTGGACATAAATTATGGACTTTATCGAACAAAACAACATGTGTTGTGGACCTGGGATTCCCGGAAGTGCCTTCTGATGAAGATCATCAAAGGTAAGGGAATATTTCTAATGCAATGTATGATTTTAGATGACTCCAAGATGGCGGCTATCTGTATAGCCTAGTGTATTTTTCTGAGCTCAGTACTCAGATTATTGCAAAGAGTGCTTTCCTCGTGAAGCTTTTTTGAAATCTTTCATAGCGTTTGCATAAAGGAGATTTATCTATAATTCTTTGAATGACAGTTTAATTTTGTATCAATGTTTATGACAAGTATTTTTGTAAATTGTGGCGCTGATTCACCGGCAGTATTTGAGGGAAAATATTTTCTGAACGTCACGCGCCGATGTAAAATGCTATTTTTATGTATTATAAATATGAACTTTATCGAACAAAAAATGCATGTATTGTGTAACATGATGTCCTAGGAGTGTCATCTGATGAAGATCGTCAAAGGTTAGTGCTGCATTTAACTGTGTTTTGGGTATTTGTGATGCATGCTAGTTGCTTGGAAAATGGCTGTGTGGTTATTTTTGTCGATGTACTCTCCTAACATAATCTAATGTTTTGCTTTCGCTGTAAAGCCTTTTTGAAATCGGACAACGTGGTTTGATTCAGGAGAAGTGTATCTATAAAATGGTGTAAAATAGTCCTATGTTTGAGAAATAGAAATTATTAGATTTGGTTTTGAATATGGCGCTCTGATTGTTTCACTGGCTGTTGATCCCGTTAACGGGATCGGAGCGGCAAGAGGTTTTAATGCAGTATAAAAAATATATAATTTATTTTATAAGAGACAAAATTCACAAATTCTACAGAGGCAGAGTCATGTCTTATGTGTAACACTAACAATGACTCAATAATCCAAGCCTTCTGGGAATGTTATAAATTCCAAAAGTTATGGGCAGAGTTATAAAGTTGGCAGTCAGAAGTATTAGAATGAAAATTTACATTTAACCCATCTGTCTGCATATTTCAAGACATGGCATATGGGGGTGCTGTAAGATACCTGATGGGTTGGATGATACTTTTCTCATCAATCATCTTGAAAAAAGTATACTTACGAACTGAAAATCAACCAATGCTCTGTTGTTAACACAATGGAAAGGTAAAAAAAAAAAAAGGCTAATTCAAGGAGCCTCCAAGGGGGTTGAAAAATCTCATCTCTACAAATAATCTACAGGACACCTGGAGACTACTATTAGCAACTACAAAATACAAATGTTGAAAGTGCGTGAGGTGACGGAGAGAAACAAAATGGTGCGGAGAGTGATGCGGGCGCTGGCGGATGGGGGTGTGAGCATGTGGGTCTGGGCAGGTGTGATGTCGTTTGTATGTGTATGTTTTGTATTGTTTTTAAATGTTTTATCAAATTGTACAAAAAAAGAATAGTCTGCCACCCTCATCACGGGATAGCGTAAAAAATGTGCTCTGTGACGGCATGGGTATGAGGGGTGGAGGGTATGAGCACAAAGGCGGCATTGAGGGTCTATTCAGAGGGTAGGCGGGGGGTAGCAAATGCTCTTCTGGACAGGAAGCAACTTTCTGTGTGGTGTCTTTGAATAAGTAGATAGGAGCTTGTTCAGCTGGAGCCTTATTGCTTGGCATGGAGATGAAGACAAAGAGCTGCTACGTAACACATACACCATATGACGTAGACACATGCATGAACCCTGAACATAAATTCTCAGACATTTGTATAACAGTCAGTGGTACAGAGTTGGTGGTACAACAGTGACTCCAGTGAGCACAAGACGTTGAAAAGACAACATCTTTTGCTCATAGGAATGAGTCTCCGTAACCAACATGTCTTTTCAACATCTTTTACTCATAGGATAGTTTTGATATGTTTTATACCTTCAATTCAGACAGTAGCTTCAGTCCTCTGTAGGGCACAAAGGGACAATATGTGAGATGTTGGATACAATCCACACTCGGGTCTACACTGTATGTAAAGAAAAAGTAATGTCTTTCTGTTGAGCCGTGTTTTACAGTGACACTCTTAGCCTAAACGCATGTTGTTGTCTGTCTTGGCAATGACTCCCTTTTGGTTACATAAAGGATAAATAGAATTACAAAACAGAAATGGGTCAGAACGAGAGAATTAGACTTCTACGGAGAGAAGCTTTGGGGCTGAGTGAAGTAAAAACCCCAATGTCCAGACAGTTGTTCCTAGTTATCTTTCACTTGATCCCTTCTAATCTGGGTTGGTTGTGACACTCTTGGTCATTGGCCTGCCCGAGAGGAAGAGGAGGTGGATGGCTCTCACACAAACACGTATGCAGTCAAACAAATCCATACACATGTGAACACGCACAAATACATGCGCGCGCGCACACACACACACACACGCACACGCACACGCACACACACACACGCACAACACACATACAGTGCCTTCAGAAAGTATTCATTCCGCTTGATTTATTCCACATTTTGTAGTGTTCCAGCCTGAATTCAAAATGTACTAAATTGATTTTTTTCTCACTCATCAACACAGAAAACCCCATGATGACAATGTGAAAATATGTTTTTTTGAAATGTTTGCAAAGGTATTGAAATACAGAAATCTAATTTACATATGTATTCACACCCCTAAGTCATGACTTTGTAGAAGGACCTTTGGCAGCGATTGCAGCTGTCGCCAAGAGATTTCCACACCTAGATTGATACCAGCCATGAAAGCTGCCAGAGCGCGTGGGGACATTACATACATCCGCTTTGACAGTCTCATTGTCCACCCTCCCTCCCAGAAGCCTGGAAGGGATGAGAGAGCCAAGCCTATGGGTTCGTAGCCTCAACCCCCGCAGCACAGACACACACACAGACACACACACCAATTGATTAATGGACTGCTGAATGTATACATTTTCTCTCTTGCTTTGTTTGCTCTTTTCAGTATTATGCCTGTCTCTGATCAGCTACCCAGGAAAGGGCTGAAAATAGCTCATATTAATAAATGTAGCCTTAGAAATAAGGTTCATGAAGTTAATAACTTGCTAACATCAGATAACATTCATATATTAGCCATTTCTGAGACTGACTTAGATAATTCATTTGAGGATACATCAGTAGCAATACAAGGATATAACATCTATAGAAGAGACAGAAATGCTTATGGGGGAGGTGTTGCTGTATAAATTCAGAGGAATATCCCTGTAATGCTTAGAGAAGATCTTATGTCAAGTGTTAATGAAGTGTTGTGGTTGTGGGTTCACCTGGCACATCTAAAGCCTTTTCTTTTGGGGTGTTGCTATAGGCCACCAAGTACTAACAGTCAGTATATAAATAATATGTGTGAAATGCTTAATAGTGTATGAGATGTAAACAGAGAGGTCTACTTTCTTGGGGACCTGAATATTGACTGGTTTTCATCAAGCTGTCCGCTCAAGAGGAAGCTTCTTACTGTAACCAGTGCCTGTAATCTGGTTCAGGTTATTAATCAACCTACCAGGGTGTTTACTAACACTACAGGAACAAGATCATCCACATGTATCGATCACATTTTTCCTAATACTGTAGAACTTTGTTCTAAAGCTGTATCCGTACCCATTGGATGCAGTGATCACAATATAGTGGCTACATCCAGGAAAGCCAAAGTTCCAAAAGCTGGGCCTAAAATAGTGTATAAGAGATCATACAAAAGATTTTGCTGTGACTCTTTTGTGGATGATGTTAAAAATATTTGTTGGTCTGATGTAATTAATGAGGAGCATCCAGACGCTGCACTTGACGAATTTATGTAATTGCTTCGTCCAATTATTGATAAACATGCACCTGTTAAGAAACTGACAGAACTGTTAAGGCTCCATGGATTGATGAGGAATTGAAAAACTGTATGGTTGAAAGAGATGGGGCAAAAGGAGTGGCTAATAAGTCTGGCTGCACATCCGACTGGCTTACTTACTGCAAATTGAGAAATGATGTGACTAAACTCAACAAAAAGAAGAAGAAACTTTAATATGAAGCCAAGATCAATGATATAAAGAATGATGGAAATTAACTTCAGTACTTTAAATAAAATTATGGGCAGAAAGACAAATTCAACTCCATCTTTCATCAAATCAGATGGCTTATTCATCACAAAACCATTTGATGTTGCCAATTATTTTAATGATTCATTGGCTTCATTGGCAAAGTGGGCAAACGTAGGCAGGAAATGACAACAATGAACAATTGTATTCATGCATAAATAAAACAATTATGAAAGAATAGCAGTGCAAGTTAGAATTTTGTAAAGTTAGTTCGGGAGAGGTGGAATAATTGTTAACGATCAATAATGACAAACCTCCTGGCATTGACAATTTAGATGGAAAGCTACTGAGGATGGTAGCTGACTCTATAGCCACTCCTATCTATCATATTTTTTATCTGAGCCTAGAGGAAAGTCTGTCCTCAGGCCTGGAGGGAAGCCAAAGTAATTCCGCTACCCAAGAGTGGTAAAGCGGCCTTTACTGGTTCTAACAACAGACCTATAAGCTTGCTGCTACCTCTTAGCAAACTGTTGAAAAAATGGTGTTTGACCAAATACAATGCTATTTCTCTGTAAACAAATTAACAACAGACTTTCAGCATACTTATAGAGAAGGTCACTCAACATGTACTGCACTGACAAATAACTGATGATTGGGTGATAGAAATTGATAATAAGAAGATTGTGGGAGCTGTACTGTTCGATTTCAGTGCAGCCTTTGATATTATTGACCATAACCTGTTATTGAAAAAACTTATGTGCTATAGCTTTTCAACCTCTGCCATATTGTGGATTCTATCTATCTAATAGAACTCAGAGGGTTTTCTTTAATGGAAGCTTCTTTAATGTCAAACATGTAAAGTGTGGTGTACCACAGGGCAGCTCTCTAGGCCCTCTACTCTTTTATATTTTTACCAATGACCTGCCACTGGCATTAAACAAAGCATGTGTATCCATGTATACTGATGATTCAACCATATACACATCAGCAAACACAGCTAATGAAGTCACTGAAACCCTTAACAAAGAGTTGCAGTCTGTTTTGGAGTGGGTGGCCAGTAATAAACTGGCTACCCATTCCATAAATCTCTAAAACTAAGAGCATTGTATTTGGTACAAATCATATCTTAAGTTCTAGACCTCAGCTGAATCTGGTCCTGAATGGTGTGGCTGTTGAACAAGTTGAGGAGACTAAATTACTTGGCATTACCTTAGATTGCAAACTGTCATGGTCAAAACACATAGATTCAATGGTTGTAAAGATGGGGAGAGGTCTAGCCGTAATAAAGAGATGCTCTGCTTTTTTGTGACACCACACTCCAAAAAGAAAGTTCTGCAGGCTCTAGTTTTGTCTAATCTTGACTATTGTCCAGTCGTGTGGTCCAGTGCTGCAAGGAAAGACCTAGTTAAGCTGCAGCTGGCCCAGAACAGAGCGGCACATTTTGCTCTTAATTGTAATCAGAGGGCTGATATAAATACTATGCATGCCAGTCTCTCTTGGCTAAGAGTTGAGGAGAGACTGACTGCCAAATTGTTTGCATATTCAATTTACACACAGCTCTGACACACACACTTATCCCACCAGACATGCCACCAGGGGTCTTTTCACAGTCCCCAAATCCAGAACAAATTCAAGAAAAAGTACAGTAATATATAGAGCCATTATTGCATGGGACTTCCTTCCATCTCATATTGCTCAAATAAACAGCAAACCTGGTTTAAAAAACAGATAAAGCAACACCTTGCAGCACAACGCCTCTCCCCTATTTGACCTAGATAGTTTGTGTGTATGCATTTATATGAAGGCTACATGTGCCTTTTTAAAGAATTGATGTAGTTCTGTCCTTGAGCTGTTCTTGTCTATTGATGTTATGTATTATGTCATTCTGTATATGTTTCATGTTTTGAGTAGACCCCAGGAAGAGTAGCTGCTGCTTTTGCAAGAGCTAATGGGGATCCTAATAAAATACCAAATTGTGCAACATTTGCACATTATTCTTTTCAAAATTCCACCAGCTCTATCAAATTGGTTTTTGATCATTGCTGGAGAACCATTTTCAGGACTTGCCATAGATTCTCAAGTAGATTTAAGTCAAGCCTTGTGTTTTAGGTTATTGTCCTGCTGAAAGGTGAATTAATCTCCCAGTGTCTGGTTGAAAGAAGATTGAACCAGGTTTTCCTCTAGGATTTTGCCTGCGCTTAGCTCCATTCAGTTTCTTAACGATTACAAGAATAACCATAACATGATGCAGCCACCACTATGTTTGAAAATATGGAGAGTGTTACTCAGTAATGTGTGGTATTGGATTTGATCCAAACACTTTGTATTCAGGACAAAAATTGAAACATTTTGTCACATTTTTTCTAGTATTACTTTAATGCCAGGTTGCAAACAGAAACATGTTTTGAAATATTTTTATTCGGTACAAGCTTCCATCTTTTCACTCTGTCAATTAGGTTAGTATTGTGGAGTAACTACAATGTTGTTAATACATACTTAGCTTTCTCCTATCACAGCCAATCAATTCTGTTTTAAAGTCACCATTGGCCTCATGGTGAAATCGCTGAGCGGTTTCCTTCCTCTACAGCAACTGAGTTAGTAAGGACGCCTATATCTTTGTAGTGACTGGGTGTATTGATACACCATCCAAAGTGTAATTAATAACTTCACCATGCTGAAAGGGATATTCAATGCCTGCTTTTTTTTTAACCCATCTACCAATTGGTGCCCTTCTTTGCGAGGCATTGGAAAACCTCCATGGTCTTTGTGGTTGAATCTGTGTTTGAAATTCACTGCCCGATTGAGAGACCTTACAGATAATTGTATGTGTGGGGTACAGAGATGAGGTAGTCATTTAAAACTAATGTTGAACACTATTATTGCACACAAAGTGAATCCGTGCAACTTATTGTGACTTAAGCCCTTTTTGCTCCTGAACTTATTTAGGCTTGCCATAACAGAGGGGTTGAATACTTATTGACTCAAGACATTTCAGCTTTTCATTTTGAATTCATTTTTTCAAAAATATACCCCATCATTTTACATTATGGGGTACTGTGTGTAAGTCAGTGACAAAACACCTGATTTTAAAATTCAGACTGTAACAACAAAATGTGGAAAATGTCAAGGATTATGAACACTTTTTGAAGACACCGTATACAGACAGATCCACACACGTATTCATGCACAAGCCCAATGAGCAGCGCAAGTGCACGCACACTCACACTCTCAGAGCTGCAGTTTGGGTCCACACACATACTGGGTTGTAATGATGCAACCTGGCAACAGAGCAAAAAAACAATCCCACTGCAACATGAGTTTAGCGGCAGGGATTTGCTGACACGCCAAGCACTTACAGTGTGTGGGGTGGTTGTGAGTGTGAGAATGTGTGTGTGTGAGAGGCAGTATGTGTGTGTGTGTGTGCTCTGCAGAGGTGTCACTGACGGAAGGAGACATGCTGCCGTAGCTGATGGAGATTGATTTCCTGGGATCGCTGGGCGAAGCCCGTTGCATTGTGGGACGGGACACTTGGGCCACCACTTGGCTATACATCACGCCTAAATCAGCCCCCAGAGAGGTTCCTGCAGGTCTGTCTACACACACACACACACACACACACACACACACACACACACACACACACACACACACACACACACACACACACAGTAAACACACAGTAAACAGCGAAGCTATTAACACTGTACTCCATTCAATAACTCTATGCGTCTTCTATCTCATCGTGTGTGTATGCAAAACAAAGATACTCTGACCGTCTATCAGATCATCTCTATTTCCTCATATCTTTCACGAAACAGAGTGACTCAGTCAATAATGGGGACTGAAAACCATTTACAGAACTAACCAAAGTAAGTGCTTGTAGCATTCAGAGTGCAATACATGTACAAGTGCCCTAGCACACGTCAGTTCAAAACATTTCCCTCCAAATGTAACTCACTGACTTGTTTATCAGTGGTTGTATGTCTGCAGACTTAGTTTTCATAGAGCTAAAAACACTGTGTAAAAACAGCAAGCTTAACAACAGTATTACATCAAGGCATGCATACATAAGGATGCACATGGACCATATGCATACACATTAGCAGAACCGCGCATGTGTCACACACACAAACCCACATACAAATGCACATGCACAAACTCCTGGAATACTATGTGGATGCTTTCAACTCACATTTTGAGTCCACAGTGAGAGAAAGAACACCACGGTATAGAATATCAGGCTCTTTCTCTAATCGATTTCTACTATGAGGAGTGCCACCTGGCACGGTCCCAAGACCAATGCCAGCTAACTAGATATCCTGTGCAACAAAACAAGAGCATTGAAGTCTGCCCTATCAGAGGTGCCCTGGCCTCCCGACTGACCAATCACAGGGTGGCACGGTTGTGGACTATTGCTGAGATGACCAATGGCCTCTTTGGCACCGGGCGGATTTCAGCACGGGCTGCAACACTATACCTCCCTTAGGGCGGCATGCAGAGAAGGGTGGGGCTAAGACAGACTATAGTCGCAGTGGGGATGATGTGTTCCAGTGATTTTGGAGCCTTGATGTATGGAGAGCTGTCGCACTGAGCGACACACCTATCTTGACCTCTGACCTTCTGTCCATCTAGTCAAGTCTGTCTGGTAGCCTTCAGAGACTGGATGCCCATTGGCTTCTCAGGACCTTAACTACACATATCCAGCAGTTCCACAGTAGTACTCACTGTTTCCCCAGGTTTCATGTCCACCAGTTCCAATCATAACCCCTTTAGTGTAATTGTCGTCCAATGACATGCAGTAAACTTCCACCCATGTGACGTGTGCAAGGACGCAGACACAAAGACAAGCATTCTCACACCTGTCAGTGTTTCCACACACAAACAAGCAACAAACACAATGTCAAACCAAAGTAGGTCAAAACGGGGCCTTCGGAGAGAATCATTCCACACATTGAGCTCTTTCAGAAACGTCCAGGCCTCCTTATTTGCAAGCCGCACCCTCAAACATCTCCCATTTACGCACACTTTCCCAGCCCTCCACTCTTCACAAACAGCTCAAAGTGGTATGTGTCCTCACCCATTGTTGGGAGAAGAGCCACCAAGCCACAACCCCCATCTCTCTAACTAACTAGGGCTCTGGTAATACCCGGACTTGTGGCTATTGATGTGTCAGGGCGATGGCGTGGCAGTGACGTTCGCAGGAGTCCATGGTTAGCTCAGTTCCACAGAGAGGGGTTTGTTCTCTGGGCCCTGACAAAAGGTTTGGCGGTAACCCTCTGATGCCATGGACGCCATGAGGTCGTATGGGAAAAGGGGAGTCGTTGACCCTGCATGCCCTCTGAGACTAGGGAGTAATAGAGTAATTAAGATTGACTACTCCACCAGTGTCAGAGAGAACAAGGACTGGTCTGAGCTGGAGAGGCTGATCAACACACATTCACTGGAATGACCGAGTGGCTAAACAAGACAGCTCAAATTGTAGTCTTTTTTCGCGGTAACAATTTACTTTGACTACATTTCATTTCATGAAAGTGTTATAACAGCTCCCAACTGTATTATTAAAAGTTAATTTAATACTGTATATCCATAGCATATCTATAGTGCATTCATGTCATGCTATGTAAGAGCTCATATTTAGGTATCTTAATAGATGATTCATTACAATGACAGCGTAGTGTCATCATTATGGCGGTTCTCAAAAGTGTGCTTCTGGCATGTTAGTGAATATGCCAAAAGGCCAATCCATGTTTTGAAAATGATGCTGGTATATATAGCCTGTTCAAGCCCCCAAATTCCCCTAAAGGCCGGTATAAGCCTGTGACTTACCACCTTCTCCGTGCTGAGGTCAATCGTGCATGAAGATCCCCACAGGGTTCAATCCTCACTGTACATTTTACAGATCAAATCATGTAGTTGAAGGTCTATGAACTCGTTCGTAACTCATTATCTGCCCTCCTCTACATCACAATTAAGTTGTTCATACTGGTCTATAACGCACACCTGAAGGGTCTATGTATAAACTCTATGCAGTCAAAGTAAAGTCCAATCTATTTTCCCATTTACAAACCATTTATAGCTAAGCACTTCATGGTAATTAACTGTGCAGTTTGCCACTCTGATCTATAACACCAACATTAAAGGTCTATGTATAAATTATATGAAGTGAATGTAATGTCATTTCTACTTTCCCACTCATAAAGCATTTATAAACATGCCTCACGTATCAAAAATAATACGCATGATAACACAGAATGTTAAAGGAATCTTAAAGGAAATATATATATTAAGTACTTTAGAGTACTTAAGCATAGGAAGGAAATATATATATTATATATATTATGTACTTTAGAGTACTTAAGCATAATACATTGCAAGTTGGGGGAATTTCACAACAGCCGGGTTATAAAAAGTATTTTGTCCTGCTAATAGGAAACACTTGCATGATGGGCTACACCTGCTACAGTTGTGAAAAACAAGTGTTTGAAAACCTGTTTTCAAAATGCCTCCAGTTGTCCATCACTACTGTAAATAAAAACACACCATCTTGTTTACATATTGTTTACATTCTTTATTGTGTCACACGTAATGTGTATTTACCTTTCCAATTACTTTTATAGTTTGGGATTTACAAATGTGCGCTTTTAATTATTAGTTACATTGTTTAGATCGAACGTGCAGACTTTTTTTCTTTAAATGATTGTTTTATGTAGGATGCTACATTTTTGACCAGTTGCAATTCTAAGTAGGCCTAATAAAGCCTCATAGACTACCTCAGCCAGTTAAGTTATTTTATATAGGTCTAGGCTCAGAAGAAATAGACTCCAATTAAGCCCTCTTGTTGTTTGTAAAGTCAAATTAAAATAAAGATTATTGTTGAAATGAATTGGTCGACTGGTGTAGGTTTTCTCCATCTGTTGGTGTGCAACACCTGCATAACAAGATAGCTTATATTTTCAGCACCAGCCTACCCGAGCACCAGCCTACCCTGGCCAATGAAGGCCTACCCCGGCCAAACCCGCTGGGCCAATTGTGCGGTGCCCTGTGGCGCTCCCAGTCACAGTCGGATGTGATACAGCCTGAATTCGAACCACATATACACATACAGTGGGGAGAACAAGTATTTGATACACTGCCGATTTTGCAGGTTTTCCTACTTACAAAGCATGTAGAGGTCTGTAATGTTTATCATAGGTACACTTCAACTGTGAGAGACGGAATCTAAAACAAAAATCCAGAAAATCACATTGTATGATTTTTAAGTAATTAATTTGCATTTTATTGCATGACATAAGTATTTGATCACCTACCAACCAGTAAGAATTCCGGCTCTCACAGACCTGTTAGTTTTTCTTTAAGAAGCCCTCCTGTTCTCCACTCATTACCTCTAAGTTGAACTTTTAAAGGAGGAACCACTGTAGCTAGCTAGCACAGAAAGCAATTTGCTTAGGACTTCACCGAAGAGTCCTACCAACTATTGACATTTTTCTTTTGGACTTTTCTTGAGTAGATTTAACAAGGATTTATATTCAAACCATTCAAATTCAATTCTCCATTTCAGACTCATAGGAATAAATATTTTAGTGAGCAAAACATATTAACACAGGGTGGTAAGATAGCTAGCATTACCCATTACCCACTAATGTTGCATCTACTAGCTAAGCCCCTCTCACAATGTCAACACTTTTTAGAACTCATTCAATAAATGTTACAAAATCATAATAAAATTCATATAACATTTAGTATTTCACTATTTCCATTGTACTTTTGCACATTATGAACAGAAAACAGAAACCAGTTGCCTTTGTTTTGACTGCAGAGGAGACGTGAAAGGTCAGTGTGAGATCACATCTGGTTAACAGCCCAGTGTTCTTGAGGCTTCTTAGCTATTTTTGTTATTTTAAATGTGCAAACAAACAATGTCAGTCATGGAATAGTGAACAAAAAGGTAAACTAAATGTTTAATTCTTTTTATTTTTTATTACATTTTTTGTAGAAGCGAGAGGTTACCAGGAAGTAACATTTCACTGACCTCTCACCTCTCACATTCGTTCTGTGCAGCCAAAATTGAAAGAATGTCATGTTTCTGTCTCTTATTTTGTCATGTTGTTAGAGGTTCGTAACATGCAAAAGTACAATTTAGGTCTTAAAATAGTGAGATAGCTACCATTGTCAACTAAACATTTCATGAGTTTTATGATTTTGCTACTTTTATTGACCGAATTGGAAAACGTGTTGACATTGCCAGGGGCTTAGCTAGCTGCTAGCGAGCTAGCTAGCCTGCTACATTATCAAAATGCCAGCTAGCTTTAACACACTGTGTTAGTCTGAAATGGGGAATTTAATTTGAATGCTTTGAATATACATCTTTGATAAATCCATTCAAGAAAAGTAAAATTGAACATTTTTAATAGTAGGAATCGTTGGCAATGCCCTCGGGCATTAGTTTTCTGTGCTAGCTAACTTCCACCTGGAAGATCTAAATAAAATGTTAATATTTTCCTTTAGCATTCTGTGTTGTGTCTAGGGCTGGGCGGTGTCCAGATTTTCATACCTTCATATTGTTCCTGTACCATACAGGGGTATACAATATTACCGGCAGTGCACATAAGGGAAGATATTTCTTACCAAAGGTTAAAAAACATATTAAAAAAAAATATGCTAATAAATGTTAACAAAGTACTAGCGAATACCCATAGCGGATGCTAGCTAAACGAATTGCAAGGACAGACAACCCAGCTCAAGGTTATACAACTATCTCAAAAGGCTTCTCACAGTTTGCTGCACCCACAAAACAAATATTAGACAGCAGGGATGTTGATCCAGGTCTCTGCTGTAACAAAGAATTTTGATCTTTCAAGTTACCCAATTAGCTAGCAAATTAGCAAACCCTTTGCATAGCTGGAGCCCTGAGCTGGAGATTTGCTTCTGTGGACAGAATACTATCTTTTAGTATTTGTTTTATTAGTCCATTGTCGATATAGTCCAAACATGTTTTGCCTGTCAACAATCAAGTTTTTTAGAAATATAACTTTCCAAATACAGAAATACAGCCTGTATCAAGTTTTTGGGTGGAGTTTTCCTTTAAAAAGCAAAAATTCACATTTATGTAAAAACAAGCTAAAACCGTTTGAAAGGTATGGACGGTATTGAAAATCATACTGTGGGTATTTCAATACACCACGGTATACGGCATAGGCCTATACGGTATATTGCCCACCCTAGTTGTTTCCGTACTAAGTTTTTGATATGTTTATAAATGCTTTATAAATGGTTTATGAATGGTAAAATAGAAATCGCATTACATTGACTGCATGGAATTCATACATAGACCCATCATGTGTGCGTTATAGACCAGTACGGCCAATTTAATTGTCATGTGTAGGAGGGCTGTTAATGAGTTACAAAACAGTTATGATATGACCCACAACTACATGATTTGATCTGTTAAATGTACCCTAAATATGAGCTCTATAGATCAGATCTGGATATGTTTTATTAACCCTTTATATAGCAATATTTTGTTATCGATCATCAGGTCGTATTGCTTGTGTTTCCATGTCAGATGCTTCTCTTGTTTTGTTATCGCTCCATGTTCGTACTAACCATACTAACTGTATCTGCTTCCTGACTCCGTGTCTACGTTACAAATATGTCGTTTTAAAACGGCGAATACTATAACAACTATGCTTTTCAAGGGATTTGTTGAAGCCCAAGTGCAAGGCATCAGTAGACTGATCATAATTCCCCTCTTTATATGCTGGGCACAAGGGCCTTGTTCAAATACCTTTGGAATGTATCATTCCTTCCACTCTACAAATACACTCTACAACCTCGAAAGATCTGCGATAACTTCAAGGAAGGAAGCAAGGAAGGTTGTTTTTTAACAGGCCCATGTCAACACTATCCCTCTTGTCAAATAAGTGCATTTAACATTTTTGTTATCTATTCGATCAACAGTAGGTATTCCGTGCATACAATATGTATTTACATCACATTAGAACTAACTCTCCCTCTACACTCAAGTGTGGTCCAATTAGCACAATAATAAAAAAAAAAAATGTATTTTCAATATATTTTCAACCAAAAGTACCTATTTTCAACTTCTTTTTTGACCAGAAATATATTTTCAACATCTGGTGCTCATAGGAGTAGCTCATGGTGCCTGCCTCTAAGACCTCTTGAGTATAGTCTGCAGCCTTGCACAGCCACAGATCTTTGGGCAAGCGAGGGGTCCTTTCATACCCAGAATGCCTGCTCTACCGTGCCGGCCAAAGAAGGGGTTCACCTCAGACTAAACACTGCTCTCGTTTACAGGAGACACAGCCGCCACGTGCTCCGTCACTTCTTCCACCCTGCGGCCGGCAATTTCCAGGCCAGGATCTACACACACAGAAGTGCACCCCCCCATAAAGCCGAGTAAAGCAGAGAAAATGCATCTGTTGTGCCACTGTGGCACTGGAGAGGAGTGTTCGTGTTACAAGTGGCAGTAGATAGCTGGCTCCATCCAAACTCTTCCCATTAATACAAGTGCAGTAGAGGAGAGGCGCGGCAATCAATGGCTGGCGGTGCTAAGGCCAGGGCCCAGGGAATGAATACCCAATTACAGCCACTCATTCTCCCACTGTAGGGGCCAGCGAGAGCCACAGAGAGAGCCAGTGTAATCACTGCTAAAGAACCAGGGCACTCAGGGGCTAACCACGCTACCACAATAGAACGCCAAAGAGAGCTTTATTGGCTAGAGGCTTGGGTTTAGCGAAACAAGCTAACAGGCTAACGGGCTGCGTCTCGATAGCGCACGGTGGCGTCCTTTTCTAGTCACCTTTTCCTCTCGCTGCGTCGGCATGAAAGAACTGGAAAGATGGAAGCAGAGTATCAGTACATTTTCTCCATATTGCTTTCACCTGGCCTGTATTTTCAGATCAGACGAGAAGCCATTGCAGACTATTGAGAAGGACCCGAGGACGCAAGTGGAGAATTGCACAGAGCATTGTATGAGGGAAAGGCATTCAGTGAGGGAAAAAAGTATTTGATCCCCTGCTGATGTTGTACGTTTGCCCACTGACAAAGAAATGATCAGTCTATAATTTTAATGGTAGGTTTATTTGAACAGTGAGAGACAGAATAACAACAAAAAAAATCCAGAAAAACGCACGTCAAAAATGTTATAACTTGATTTGCATTTTAATGAGGGAAATAAGTATTTGACCCCCTCAATCAGAAAGATTTCTGGCTCACAGGTGTCTTTTATACAGGTAATGAGCTGAGATTAGGAGCACACTCTTAAAGGGAGTGCTCCTAATCTCAGCTTGTTACCTGATTAAAAGACACCTGTCCACAGAAGCAATCAATCAGATTCCAAACTCTCCACCATGGCCAAGACTAAAGAGCTCTCCAAGGATGTCAGGGACAAGATTGTAGACCTACACGAGGCTGGAATGGGCTACAAGACCATCGCCAAGCAGCTTGGCGAGAAGGTGACAACAATTGGTGCGATTATTCGCAAATGGAAGAAACAAAAGAACTGTCAATCTCCCTCGGCCTCCATGCAAGATCTCACCTCGTGGAGTTGCAATGATCATGAGAACGGTGAGGAATCAGCCCAGAACTACACGAGAGGATCTTGTCAATGATCTCAAGGCTGCTGGGACCATAGTCACCAAGAAAACAATTGGTAACACACTACGCCATGAAGGACTGAAATCCTGCAGCGCCCGCAAGGTCCCCCTGCTCAAGAAAGCACATATACATGCCCGTCTGAAGTTTGCTAATGAACATCTGAATGATTCAGAGGACAACTGGGTGAAAGTGTTGTGGTCAGATGAGACCAAAATGGAGCTCTTTGGCATCAACTCAACTCGCTGTGTTTGGAGGAGGAGGAATGCTGCCTATGACCCCAAGAACACCATCCCCACCGTCAAACATGGAGGTGGAAACATTATGCTTTGGGGGTGTTTTTCTGCTAAGGGGACAGGACAACTTCACCGCATCAAAGGGACGATGGACGGGGCCACGTACCGTCAAATCTTGGGTGAGAACCTCCTTCCCTCAGCCAGGGAATTGAAAATGGGTCGTGGATGGATATTCCAGCATGACAATGACCCAAAACACACGGCCAAGGCAACAAAGGAGTGGCTCAAGAAGAAGCACATTAAGGTCCTGGAGTGGCCTAGCCAGTCTCCAGACCTTAATCCCATAGAAAATCTGTGGTGGGAGCTGAAGGTTCGAGTTGCCAAACGTCAGCCTCGAAACCTTAATGACTTGGAGAAGATCTGCAAAGAGGAGTGGGACAAAATCCCTCCTGAGATGTGTACAAACCTGGTGGCCAACTACAAGAAACCTCTGACCTCTGTGATTGCCAACAAGGGTTTTGCCACCAAGTACTAAGTCATGTTTTGCAGAGGGGTCAAATACTTATTTCCCTCATTAAAATGCAAATCAATTTATAACATTTTTGACATGCGTTTTTCTGGATTTTTTTGTTATTCTGTCTCTCACTGTTCAAATAAACCTACCATTAAAATTATAGACTGATTATTTCTTTGTCAGTGGGCAAACGTACAAAATCAGCAGGGGATCAAATACTTTTTTCCCTCACTGTACACAGAAAACATACACTGGCCACTCAAATTGAATGCCACCCAAAACACGCAGGCGCGCACACAGACGCACGTTTAAGTACGCGCACACAAACACACACCAAGCTGCTTCATTCTGAATGCAGATTGTGGGTGAATAAAAGTTCCACTGGTTGGATATCCCCACTCTGGGTGGATTCCATTAGGAAGACATCACTTTGCAAGCCAGCATAATGTGACTTGATGCTGGTTTTGTGGGTGACCAGCACGTGCTTTTAACAATTGTTACGATTATTTTATAAGGGCGGCAGGTAGCCTAGCGGTTAGAGCGTTTGGGCCAGTAACCGAAAGGTCGCTGGTTTGAATACCCGAGCCGACAAGGTGAAAAATCTGTCGATGTTCCCTTGAGAAAGGCACGTAACCCTCATTTGCTCCAGGTGCTCCATACTACTATGGCTGACCCTGTAAAACAACACATTTCACTGCACCTATCCGGCGCATGTGACAATACATCTTTATCCTTTTTTTTTACTCAGGCTAACACACGTACACTGGCCACTCAAATCAAATGCCACACAAAACGCAACCTTTCCCTCCACTAGCACAGCGTATACCAAACTCCCTCCTAGATAGGCAGTACAAAGTGCAATCTCTGACAGCTACATTTAAACATGACATGTTGACAGTAAATGAAGCCTAATGTATAGCGCTGTCACTGAAACGCCGCTAGGAAGCAATTAGGCCAGCTAACAGGAGTCGTCGTTCGCTCTGTAGTTGTTGCATTTCTGGTTAAACGCTCCCACACGTCATGGCCCACACACGCGCATGCACAGACACATCTGAGGCACGCACACAGACACATCTGAGGCACGCACGCAGACACATCTGAGGCACGCACGCAGACACATCTGAGGCACGCACGCAGACACATCTGAGGCACGCACGCAGACACATCTGAGGCACGCACGCAGACACATCTGAGGCAGGCACACAGACACATTTGAGCAGGCACACAGACACATCTGAGCAGGCACACAGACACATCTGAGCAGGCACACAGACACATCTGAGCAGGCACACAGACACATCTGAGCAGGCACACAGACACATCTGAGCAGGCACACAGACATATCGCTGACATTTTAAATAAGGAGTTACAGTCAGTACCAGATTGGGTAATTAATAATAAACTTATCTTAAATATATCTAAAACCAAAAGCATTGTATTTGGTTCAGAACATTATTTAAGATGTAAACCTCAACTGGAGCGGTACATAAAGAGTGTGACCATTGAGGAAGCTGAACTCCTGGGGATAACATTGGATGGTCAGTTATCATGGTCAAGTCATATCAACAAAGTCGTTGTGAACATGGGGAGGGGTGTGTCTGCTATTAAAAGACATTCTGCGTTTGGTATGCCCTTAACTGCACACACAGAACTACTGTAACAACAACATGCATGGTAGTCCTGGTTGAGGGTTGAGATTAACTGTACCTCTTCTAGTTTTTAGCAGAAATATTACTGTGATCAACATTTCAGATTCTTTGATAACGTTCAGCTCAGACACCCATACCCCACAAGACATTCCACCAGTGGTCTCTTCACAATCCCCAAGTCCAAAACGAATTCACGTCAACGCACAGTATTATACAGAGCCTTGATCGGCAAGGAACTTCCTTCCATTTCCAATAACTCAAGCAAACAGTAAAAATGTCCTTTAAAAAAAAATGACATCTCGTGGAACGGTGTGGACTCTGAGGGGACACGCACACAAACGCACTAAACACAAATATTTGTGTTGTTGTATTGTTTGTATCATTTCTAGTAGTGTATCAGTGTTCTGTTGCTTATATCAGTGTCCTGTAACCAATCCAAATAAACAAATACATATGTAATCAAACGTAGATGCACACAAACACCCTCACAAATAAGCATCCCTGTGTGTGTGTGTGTGTGTGTGTGTGTGTGTGTGTGTGTGGTGTGTGTGTGTGTGGGTGTGTGTGTGTGTGCTGTGTGAGTGAAAGAGAGACAAAGAGCGTGGAAGCACTATCGGGTGTACTACAGAGGACGGTACCACATAAAACGTGGCTAGGAGACTGTTAAGAAACAGTGACACAAAACTGACCTTAGATCAGAAGAGTCTAGGGGGCAAGCTCCGCCTACTCCAAGTGGCCTCAATCAACAAACACATCAAGGATCATGGGAAAGATCATAGAAATCGGATATATTTATAGCGCAGGTTAAACCACAGAAGCTACTGGACTGGTACCCCCCCCCCCCCCACAGTAGGGATTAAGGATTACCATTATATCACGGCGCCAAGGACCCACACAGATGCTTTAGAGGGGAAAGAGGTTCCCTGAAGACCCCTGGAGCGAGGCAACTGGTTGGCTGGAGGGGAAAGAGGGGAGTACAGTAGGTGGACGGACCAATCGTTTTTTTGTTGTTGTCGTTTTGGGTACAGTGGGTTGCGTTTGTGGTGGAGTGTTTGTGGTTACGGTCAGAGAGCACATGGTTGTTAAAGGGGTAGGTGGCTGAGAGTAGTGTGTTTGTGTGTCCTTTTCGTGCATACATGTTACATTTGTCCAAGAGTGTATGCTGCCTCTCTCTCTCCCACCTCCCACTCTCTCTCTCTCCTACTCTCTCCCACCTCTCACTACCACTCTCTCCTTTCTCAAGCCATCTCCCTTCCCTACACCCCTCTACCTCTCTTCTTCTCCTATCCTCTCTCTCTCCCGCCCACCTCTACCTGTATGCACGGTATGTAAACACAGTGATCACAGAGGTTCCACACACAGGGGATAAACCCACAGTCAAACATACCCGACTCAGCCCTTAGGCTCCTTATTACTGTAACGTATCACTGGTTTTACATGAGGCGCTACACTCCACCTAATCTCACTCAACCACAAACTGAATCCAACCGAACTCACACTCAACCCCACTCCATCTGCCAGTCAGCTAACAGACAGTTTAGAGTCATAGGTCAAATAAATCAATGTAAGGCTTTTAAAACATCAGACGACAGCGTAATGCCAAGGGAAAAGTGGTGTTGCACTCCTCTTTCAGCCAAAGCCTCAACATCATCCTTCCTCTATTCCTCCCTTCCCTGTCTCATTTTCTTCTCTCCATCTGTGTGTTTCACACGCTGCTCTGCTTCTCTCTCCCTGTCCCTTTCTTTCTTTCGCTCGCCGTCTCTCCCTCTCCCTCCCCTTCTCTCGCCATGTGGTGCAGGGCAGACACTCTGCGCCAGGACACAGTGAAGTGGAACACACACACACACACACACACAATTTATGCGGCACACAGAAGCATTCACAAAAACACAAGACACTCCACACTAAACACTTCCCAGTCCGCACGGTACACAATTTCAAGATTACGTGACACACATAATTCCCCAAAATACGCTAACACGAATACACACACAAAAAAGAGAAAATCAATGAACTGCATATGGTAAGATACACACACACACACTTGCTCTCTCACATAAGAACACACAGAACCCACACATCCACGGCGCGCAGTAGTAGGTAGTGGCCACAGCCATCTGCTCCATTGAGTGCTCAAGGCTGCAGAGCAGAGCGTGCGATAACACATCACCACCATTCAACAAACACACAGTCTACTCAGCCTGTCCCCACACACACACACACCAACAGCCACAGACAACCCCAAACAGGCAAGCACGACACACACACACACACACACACACACACACACACACACACACACACACACACACACACACACACACACACACACACACACACAGGACTGGGTACACACTGTACAGCGCAGAGCTCCTCTCTCACCCATCAGTTGTGCTGTCCAGATGGTGTGTGGCCAACGCGATCGCTTGATCAGCCTCACTGAACCAGAGCTAAACTCTCCACCGCTGACACACCACACGCCGTAAAACACAGCCTCAAGTCCACAGCAGACGCCGGTACAGTGCTCTCAGTCGCCACCTCTCTGTTTTCTCTCTCTGTCGCTCTCCTTCTCTCACTCCGCTCTGTTTGCTCTCGCCCTCTGGCTGTGTCTCTCGCTCGTTCAGTCATCTCACTGGTCCCCTCCCCTCTTTCCCTCTCCAGGGGCTGGTGACATCAGAGGGCAGTTTTAGGCATGCTGAGTGTTTGTGCGCCTCTCTCCCCCTCTCCCTCCCTCCCTCCTTGAACAGGCTGATTTTTACAGAAGGGACAGACCTACTGTGGGGAACTCTGCTTCTCACTGTCTATATCCATCTTCCTCATTCTTTTCTTTCTCTCTAACTCTCTCCTTTCCATAGTTTAACTCTCTCTACATCTGTCACTCTCCCCCTCCTTTCCCCCTCTTCTTTTTCACCCATTTACTTCTATGTTTTTCTTTTCTTCCCTCAGCGTCCCCCTCTCTGTACTTCTGTTCATGTCTACCTCTTTTCCTATAGCTCTTTTGTCAGTCTTCTTGTCCTCCATCATTCCTCCCTATCTCGCGCATGTCTGCTCAGATACCGCCATCGAAATGCTCTCCTCTTCCATTTCACCTGTTCTCCATCCCTTCCTCATCCCTCCATCTCCATCCCTTTCCTTTTTGTTTTCTTCCCTCTCTTCCCAATCTCCTTCCCAGCCTCCCTCTCTCTCTCTCTCCCTCCCTCTCTCCCTCACCCTCCCTCTCTCCCTCCCTCCCCCTCCATATCCCTCTCTCATTAAGTCCACATGGGTTGGGTGTGATTCCAGACTGCTATATGGCCAGTCAGTGCGCAGCAGGCTCTGGTCTACAGGGAAAGTGCTCGAGAGAAGATTTACAGATTAGCAAGTCACTGTGGCGGGGTGGCGCAGCCAGACGCCACAATTAGATTGCCTCATTTCTCTCTCCATCTCTAATTCTCTATCCATCTATCAATTCCCTCTCTACATCACTATCTTTTTCCTTTTCTATCCCTTCCCTCTAACAGTCTCTTTCTCTATCTATCCCTTCTGTCTCCCTACATCTATCTCACTTAATCTCTCTCTCCTACCTATCTCAGCTCCTTTCTCTCTCTCCTTCTTCTTAGAAAATGTTTTGCTATCTAGAACCTAAAAGGGTTCTTTGGCCGTCCCCATAGCATAACCCTTTGAAGAACCCTTTTTGGTTCCAGGTAGAGTTCTACCTGGAAGCAAAATTGGTTCTCCTATGGGGACAGCTGAAGAACCCTTTTGGAACCCTTTTTCGAAGAGTGTATCCCTCAACGGTACAATCACCCCCCTCTCGCATTCTCCCTTTCCCTCCCTCGGGATCTCTCTCCACCCCTCTATAGCATGAGTTCATTCGCTGGACTAGCTGACGGATAGATCGGAGAGAAGAGAAAGATTTGCCAAAACCTTTCCTTTGGGCAGCATCTGGTTGGCTTTCCCATTCATGCATGTCTCTTCACAGTCAACAGCCAGCTGTTGCTAATGCCATCAACATCTCTGGCTGTGCATTGCTTTGCCTAATGGCCTCCTCTACCTGATCTCTCTCTGGTAACTGTAACGTGGATATGACTTTGAAGAGTACTCTGTCTACTGCTATAGCTCATTGAAATATACATATGGATATGTGCGCACCTATGCATGCATACACAGGCAAGTACACACATACTGTACATGCACACACACGCTTAATGTCCATGCACTGCACACCCACACACAAGATTAGTCAGTCATATACATGCTTTCCCATATGATTATGCGGCCGTGTGTGTGCATCGTGAGCGTGAGTATGTACCGTGTGTCTGTGAGAGGTAACGGGGAGACATTGGACACACTGTTCCACGGAGAAGATCAATGTAGCGTTTACTCCTCTGTGATCAATGCACTAAACGTATCAATAGCAGCCCTCACATATTATTATCAGCAGGATATGTCTCAAGAGGTTTTTCACAAACCAGGGCCCATATTCACAAGGCATTTCAGAGTAGGCCTGCTGAGCTAGGATCAGGTCGTCCCTGTCCATATAATCCTATTAACTATGATCTAAAAGGCTAAACTGATCCGAGTTCAGCTTTCCTATTCTGAGACTCTTCATGAATACTGGCCCAGGAAATACAAACCTATAGTTGGACAGTTCCGAGGTCCTTTCGGATAGAAAAGTTTTGTGTAAGGGCCTCCAGGGTGGTACAGGGGTCCAAGGCACTGCATCGCAGTGCTTGAGGAATCACTACAGACCCGGGTTCGTTCCCAGGCTGTGTTACAACCGGCCATGACCGAGAGTCCCATAGGGCAACGCACAATTGGCCCAGCATCGTCCGGGTTAGTGGAAGGTTTGGCCTGGGAGGCTTTACTTGGCTCATCGCACTCTAGCGACTCCTTGTGGTGGGCTGGGAGCCTGCAGGCTGACTTCGGTCGTCACTTGAACGGTGTTTCCTCCGACACATTGGTGCAGCTGGCTTCCGGGTTAAGCGGGCGGGTGTTAAGAGGCGCGGTTTGGCGGATCATGTTTCGGAGGACGCATGACTCGACCTCCGCCTCTCCCGAGCCTGTTGGGGAGTTGCAGAGATGAAGCAAGATCGTAATTGGATATCACTAAATTGGGGGAGAAAAAGGGGATAAAATACAACAAATAATAATACAAAAAAAAGTGTTGTTTAGAACCGACATGATGTTATGTAGAACAGGGAATCATGTCAGCTCTATTCCTTAGATTTCCATCCGCAACGTTCTGAACATTTCAGTTTGCAGAATACTCTGACCACCTACCAACCCTGTCCTGCTGCCCTGCTCTCCCCTGCACACAAAACACCTGGATGTGATTAGGCCACCTTATCTTTGAGCTCTAACGTGCCTGACGTCAATAACACCTAATGGCCCCCACTGTCAATGGACCAAAACACACGGGGGAAAACCCTCCTCACACACACACACACACACACACACACACACACACACACACACACACACACACACACACACACACACACACACACACACACACACACACACACACACACACACACACACACACACACACAGCAAACATAAGGAAGTATATAGATAATCATGCATGCCTAGGTGGAAGTGCACATAAAAAACATATACATTTAAAAAAAAAAAAAAAGCTTATCTCTGATAACAAATTCAGCCATGCCCACTTGTGGCTTATATAACCCATAACGAAGTTTGGTTTCTTTCCCTTTAACCTCCGCCCCACACACACACACGCACACAGACATACACGCACAGACACCTACATAGACCTCTGTGCGCACACAAACTCATATGTTTTTATTTCCACCTCTGGATTGAGGGCCACCTTGACGAGACGGAAATAGTGTCAACTTCCCTAGGCGTGGAAGGTATGGAGACGATTAGGCATATTCATGAGCCAGCACCCTTCCAAATTCCATTCCATTATTATGGAGGAAGTCTAGAGTGACAGTGAGGTGTGTTTGTTAACTTTCCTCTCCTTCTCTGGGGTGTTTTTGGGTTGTGTTCTCCGTCTGCTGGCATGAGGGAGCCGTCTAAACACCTGCCAGAACAGTGTGCTACGTGTGCGGTAAATAATGCATTGGCCGTAATGATGCAGTGTGAGTCTGTGTAGGAATCCGCGTGGCAGGCTGGCAGATGAGGATGATGAATAAGTCATGTGTCGGGAGTCCGCTCCAAAACAAGAAGCTCGGGAGGACAACGTCAACTCCGACTCCAACAGAGAGAGACTTTCACCCCTCCCTCTGCTACAATTTTTTCCTCTTTTCCCTTCGAGACACTAGCCTGACTCCAAATATGTGAAATACACCCTAATTTATTATTGATTTATATTATTTATAATACCTTGTCTCCCTCTCTCTCTTTCATTCTCTCTCCCCCTCTCTCTACAAGTTAGCCAAGACACGTTAGCCCTTTCTGCAGGAGCCTGAGACAGACATACAATCAGGTCATCACGGTGAAACACACTCCATCGAGCGGGGCCGGAGCAAGATGTGGTCGCCCCTTTGATTAATGCCACAATGTTCATTGTACATAGAGCAAACTTTAAATGAAATGTTTGAGGAATTACATATAGCGTTAGCTACTAGCTAGCATTGCCTTTCGCAGAGAGAGTGTTTGGAAACTGACAGAGGGGTTTGGTTCAGTCTGTGTGTGTTTCTGTGTGTGTGAACACGCATGCGTGCGTGCGAGAGAGACATTGTCGGAGACTGAAGGCCTTCCTTTTGCAAGTGTTTCAGGGAGCCAGCCAGAGGCCCTTTGCTAGAAGGGAGGAGCAATTATTATATTCCTGAAAACAAAGTTGATGCGTTGTTTGTTAGCTTGTTAGTTTATCCCCAGCACCTAATTGCAGCCATGAATGGCTGTTTCTTCTCATGTCAGCGCACAAGGCCACACCGAGACAAAGGATGTTCATTCAGACACACAATTGGGCTTCTACGCACACACAAACACACAAACAAAAACAAACACGGACACGCACAAGCAGACACAGACACACACAACCACACACACCTTAACACACAGATAGACAGATTCAAGCACGGGAGGTTGGAGAGAACGGGCTCGTGGTAATGACTGGAGCGGAATGAGTGGAACGGTATCAAATACATCAAACACATGGTTTCCATCCTCCCCTCTGCAGCCTCCTGTGGATTCTAGGAATAACAATCAAAATGCACAACTAAGGCTGCCTGCCTGCCTCTGCTCTGCTAACAAGCACTGTGCCCTCGAACCCATTACTGAACTAAACCAACACACCAACAACAAATCAACTTGCCTTTGTTCTGAACAACAAACAGCCTTAAATACTATTCCTGACATTTCCATCCGCAACGTTCTGAACATTTCAGCTTGCAGAAACCTCTGACCACCCACCAACCCTGTCCTGCTGCCCTGTTCTCCCCTGCACACACATTATTTATAATACCTCGTCTCCCTCTCTCGCTCTTTCATTCTCTCTACCCCTCGCTCTACAAGTTAGCCAAGACACGTTAGGCCTTTCTGCAGGAGCCTGAGACAGACATACAATCAGGTCATCACGGTGAAACACGCTACATCGAGCGGGGCCGGAGCAAGATGTGGTCGCCCCTTTGATTAATGCCACAATGTTCATTGTACATAGAGCAAACTTTAAATGAAATGTTTGAGGAATTACATATAGCGTTAGCTACTAGCTAGCATTGCCTTTCACAGAGAGAGTGTTTGGAAACTGAGAGAGGGGTTTGGTTCAGTCTGTGTGTGTTTCTGTGTGTGTGAACACGCATGCGTGCGTGCGAGAGAGACATTGTTGGAGACTGAAGGCCTTCCTTTTGCTAGACATCAATGGCCCCCCTCTTGGTTTTAAAAACAATCGGCCGGTCTGAGTTTTTGGGCGCATGACGAGCTCAACTCATCCATTTTTACTGACTCCCTCCCTCCCTCCCTCCCTTTTACTTTTCCATCCACCACTGCTTCAATGGTAATGCACTGCTAGCGTAATCAAGAGGGGTTGCAGTAGAGAGGGGGCCATTAGCCGTTAGCTATGCTAGCTCAGTCCAGCGCACTTTAAATGATGTGGATCAAAACCACGACCCTATAGTTAGCATCACTAGCACTATCAGAGGGGTACAAGAGTAGAAGCATATAAAATGGTATATATATAAAATGGCTATATACAGGGGGTACCGGTGCAGAGTCAATGTGCAGGGGCACCGGTGTCGAGGTAATTGAGGTAATATGTACATGTAGGTAGAGTTATTAAAGTGGCTATGCATAGATAATAACAGAGTAGCGTGTGGGGGGGGGGGGGGGGGGCAATTCAAATAGTCTGGGTAGCCATTTCATTAGATGTTCAGGAGTCTTACGGCTTGGGGGTAGAAGCTGTTTAGAAGCCTCTTGGACCTAGACTTGGCGCGCCGGTACCGCTTGCCGTGCGGTAGCAGGGAGAACAGCCTATGACAAGGGTGGCTGGAGTCTTTGACAATTTTTAGGGCCTTCCTCTGACACCGCCTGGTATAGAGGTCCTGGATGGCAGGAAGCTTGGCCCCAGTGATGTACTGGGCTGTACGCACTACCCTCTGTAGTGCCTTGAGGTCGGAGGCCGAGCAGTTGTCATACCAGGCAGTGATGCAACCTGTCAGGATGCTCTCGATGGTGCAGCTGTAAAACCTTTTGAGGATCTGAGGACCCATGCCAAATCTTTTCAGTCTCCTGAGGTGGAATAGGTTTTGTCGTGCCCTCTTCACGACTGTCTTGGTGTGCTTGGACCCTGTTAGTTTGTTGATGTGGACGCCAAGGAACTTGAAATTCTCAACCTGATCTACAACCGCCCCGTCGATGAGAATGGGGGCGTTCTCGGTCCTCCTTTCCCTGTAGTCCACAATCATCCATCTCCTTTGTATTGACCACGTTGAGGGAGAGGTTGTTGTCCTTGCACCACACAGGCAGGTCTCTGACCTCTTCCCTTTAGGCTGTCTCATTGTTGTCTGTGATCAGGCCTACGTGTCATCAGCAAACTTAATGATGGTGTTGGAGTTGTGCCTGGCCGTGCAGTCATGAGTGAACCGGGAGTACAGGAGGGGACTGAGCACGCACCCCTTAGGGGCCCCCGTGTTGAGGATCGGTGTGGCGGATGTTTTGTTACCTACCCTTACCACCTGGGGGCAGCCCGTCAGGAAGTCCAGGATCAGTTGCAGAGGGAGATGTTTAATCCCAGGGTCCCTAGTTTAGTGATGAGCTATGGTGTTGAACTCTGAGCTGCAGTCAATGAATAGCATTCTCACATAGGTGTTCCTTTTGTCCAGGTGTGAAAGGGCAGTGTGGAGTGCAATAGAGATTGCATCATCTGTGGATCTGTTGGGGCGGTATGCACATTTCTGGGATAATGGTGTTGATGTGACCCATGACCGGCCATTCAAAGCATTTCTTGGCTACAGATGTGAGTGCTACGGGTCTGTAGTCATTTAGGCAGGTTACCTTACTGTTCTTGGGCATGGTGGTCTGCTTGAAACATGTTGGTATTACAGACTCAGTCAGGGACAGGTTGAAAATGTCAGTGAAGACACTTGCCAGTTGGTCAGCGCATGCTCGAAGTACACGTCCTGGTAATCCGTCTGGCCCTGCGGCCTTGTGAATGTTGACCTGTTTAAAGGTCTTACTCACATCGGCTGAGGAGATCAAGATCACAGTCATCCAGAACAGCTGATGCTCTCATGCATGTTTCAGTGTTACTTGCATAGAAGCGAGCGTAGAAGTTATTTAGCTCGTCTGGTAGGCTCGCGTCACTCAACATGCATTCAACATGCTTAACAGGCCTCAGGGCAGAAGCCTATCTCCTTTTTTTGTATCTTGATGTACAAGAAGTAGCCTAACACTCCTTGTACAGGACACTAGTCTGTCCCAGGGCCTTTATTTTTATATTTAACCTTTATTTAACTAGGGAAGTCAGTTAAGAACAAATTCTTATTTACAATGATGGCCTACACCGGCCTCATCCAAGTCCATCTCCTTAACCCGTTACACTCGTGGAAATTGGTCTATATGGACAGGGCCAAATTGAAATGCTTCTAACAGAAGAACTATAAAAAGCATGACCATGGTAGCAATTGAGAGAGAACACTTTGGAGAAATGATCAGACCAAAGGTGAAGACACAGTTCACCTGACACAAGACTGAATCCAAACATTACACTTGATTTTATGTGCATTTTACATTTACTGTACTTCACACAGCATTGTTAACAACGAAATCTGAAAATACTCTGGATACATTCAGTAACATAATAAGAATATTCATTGATGTTTTGGAGTAGATGAACGATATGAAAAAAGATTACACAGGTATTGAGTGAGAGGTCTATCTGTTGTCTCTAGCTGTATAGTTATATCTAAAAAAGTATTTTTTATAACTTTTTTTTATGTTTCACTCTAGATTTTTATGAAATTCACTGAGGATGGTCCTCTCCTTCCTCATCTGAGGAGCCTCCACTGGAGAGAACCAATTTGTATTTATTATGGATCCCCATTAGCTGCTGCCAAATCAGCAGCTACTCTTCCTGGGGTCCAGCAAAATTAAGGCAGTTTATACAATTTTAAAAACATTACAATACATTCTCAGATTTCACAACACACCGTGCGCCCTCAGGCCCTTACTCCACCACTACCACATATCTACAGTACTAAATCCATGTGTATGTATAGTGAGTATGTTATCGTGTGTGTGCGCGTGCGCTTGTGTCTGTGCCAATGTTTGTGTTGCTTCACAGTCCCCGCTATTCCATAAAGGTGTTTTTTTTATCTTTTTTTTTTTTTTTAAATCTAATTTTACTGCTTGCGTCAGTTACCTGATGTGGAATAGAGTTCCATGTAGTCATGGCTCTATGTAGTACTGTGTGCCTCCCATAGTCTGTTCTGGACTTAGGGACTGTGAAGAGATGTCTTGTGGGCTATGCATGGGTGTCCGAGCTGTGTGCCAGTAGTTTAGACAGACAGCTCTGTGCATTCAACATGTCAATACCTTTCATAAATAAAAGTAGTGATGAAGTCAATATCTCCTGGCTGAAAGTGGAGAGATTGACTTCATCACTACATGCATATTATTATTATTATTTTTTATTTTTTATTTTTTTTAGTATTAGCTCTCTGTGTACATCCAAAGGCCAGCCATGCTGCCCTGTTCTGAGCCAATTTCAATTTTCCTAAGTCCTTTTTTTGTGGCACCTGACCAAACGACTAAACAGCGGTCAAGGTGCGACAAAACTAGGGCCTGTAGGACCTGCCTTGATGATAGTGTTGTTAAGAAGGCAGAGCATCGCTTTATTATAGACAGACTTCTCCCCATCTTAGCTACTACGGCATCAATATGTTTTGACCATGACAGTTTACAATCTAGTTTTACTCCAAGCAGTTTAGTCATCTCAACTTGCTCTATTTCCACATGATTTATTACAAGATTTGGTTGAGGTTTAGGGTTTAGTGAGTGTTTTGTTCCAAATACAATGCTTTTAGTTTTAGAAATATTTAGGGCTAACTTATTCCTTGCCACCCACTCTGAAACTAACTGCAGCTCTTGTTGAGTGTTGTAGTCATTTCAGTCGCTGTAGTAGCGGATGTGTACAGTCGTGGCCAAAAGTTTTGACAATGACACAAATATTAATTTCCACAAAGTTTGCTGCTTCAGTGTCTTTAGATATTTTTGTCAGATGTTACTATGGAATACTGAAGTATAATTACAAGCATTTCATAAGTGTCAAAGGCTTTTATTGACAATTACATGAAGTTGATGCTAAGAGTCAATATTTGCAGTGTTGACCCTTCTTTTTCAAGACCTCTGCAATCCGCCCTGGCATGCTGTCAATTAACTTCTGGGCCACATCCTGACTGATGGTCAAGTACAATTCTTGTCTTTCATAATTTGGTCCGATATACTTGGATGTGTAGTGTCAGCGTTTGTTGCTGGCATGTCATCCCTAAGTTTGCTTATCTTGCCAATGAAAAAGTAATTAAAGCAGTTTGCAATATCAGTGGGCTTTGTGATGAATGAGCCATCTGATTCAATGAATGATGGAGCCAAGTTGGCTTTTTTTCCGAAAATGTCATTTAAGGTGCTCCAAAGCTTTTTACTATCATTCTTTATATAATTTCTCTTTGTTTCATAGTGTAGTTTTTGAATTTTTTTAATTTAGTTTAGTCACATGATTTCTTAATTTGCAGTACATTTGCCAATCAGTTGGGTTGCCAGACTTAATTGCCATACCAGACTTAATTGCCAATCAAACTCATTGCACAATTTCTGAGCGAATATTGCATTTATAAACGGCCTCCTTTCCAGACCAGTGTGGTCTCAAACAGCCTAAGACACTCTAAACAAAACACCACTGCGGTAGGGGGTCGGGACGTTAATGTTGCTAGCGCTTACCCTAGACATCACCTCAGAGGGAGGATATTATACGCTAACATTAACCATTAGCCTCTGGCTCCATTTGGTTGGCTTCCCCATAATGGAGGCTCTTTCCCGGATCAGCTGACAGAGCTTTGGTCACAGTGGTCTAGTGTCCGGGAGCTGGAAGCCCCAACAAGGCCTTTAGACCATATGGTGGTCATGGATAATAGATACAGTAAGCTATATACTGACATATATAACCCCAGTATGGCTTTTAAAATACTTATAACAATAAGCCCTTTGCCTTAAGAGGTGAGACCGCAAGTTCAGAGGAAGAGTAGAGCGTATTAGAGGTGGGAGGGAGGAGTCTTATGTATACCGCCTTTCCACATAGCCACCTAACCCAACTATATCAAAGCTGGTACACGTGTAAACATTTATATGGTAATTTAGGTGGTGAATCGAGGGTTAATGAAGTGGAAACAGTAAACTAATGTACAGTATGGGCAGACGTTGCTCTCTGAGGTCACAATCTCCAGATGTCTTTCTCTATGGTCACTGACAGCCAGACAGACGGCGTGCCTAAATCAGACTATGCCCTATACAACATTTATAACATGGTAAAATGGAGCCTCACCACACCCATAACCACGCATGCACACACCCGCGCGCACACACACACACTCCTAGACAATAAACGCTCAACTTGATATTGCTTTCAGGATAATGCCACTAAGGCGGATAAAGTAGGTTAGCGCATTGCCCGCTCTGTCGGAAGACAAAAACAAGTCTGTGCCTCAGCTCCTTGCCTTACCCTTCACCAGATTTAATTTCAGTCTAGCCTGTGTGTGTGTGTGTGTGTGTGGTGTGTGTGTGTGTGTGTGTGTGTGTGTGTGTGTGTGTGTGTGTTTAAAGTGGTCAGACAGATATATGGAGGGCATACCCTACGGCACGTCTGCAGTTATATCATTCTGTTTGTAACTCCATTTTGCCAGACTATCTACTCTTTTACCTCTCTCATCCACTTCTTTATTTTAGCCTCCTTTCTCTTGATTTCTCTCTCCCTCTCCTTCACCCCTTTCTCCATCTCCATTCACTCCTCTCTATCCTAGTCTCTCTGTGAGATCACCAGTCCCTGGGTAGGAGGTCTATGTCAACATCATAGTGCCCTCCAAGCTCGTCACTAAGCTCGGGATCCTGCGACTGAACACCTCCCTCTGCAACTGGATCCTGGACTCCCTGACTGGCTGACCCCAGGTGGTAAGAGTAGGCAACAACAACTCCGTCATGCTGACCCTCAACATGGGGCCCTCCCAGGGGTGTGTGCTGTACTCCACGCACGACTCCAACTCCATAAAGTTTGCTGACGACACGACGGTGGTAGGCCTGATCAGCAACGGCGATGAGACAGCCTACAGGAAGGAGGTCAGAGACCTGGCAGTGTGGTGCCAGGAGCACAACCTCACCCTCAACGGCAATTAGATCAAGGAGCTGATCTTGGACTACATGAAATGGGGGTGGGTGCACACCCCCATCCACATTGATTGGGCCGCAGTGGAGAGGGTCACGAGCTTCAAGTTCCTCAGTGTCCACATCACTGAGGATTTAACATGGCACTCTCACACCAGCACAGTTGTGAAGAAGGAGGCTGAAATGATTTGGCCCCTCAGATCCTTAAGAACTTTACAGCTGCACCATCAAGAGCATCCTGACCGGTTGTACCACTGTCTGTCATGGCAACCGCACAGCCCTCGACTGGAAGGCACTACAGCGGGTGGTGAGGACAGCCCAGCGTATCACTGGGGGTGAGCTCCCAGCCATCCAGGATGTAAATGCTAGGTGGTGTCTGAGAAAGGTTTGAAATATTGCCAAAGACTCCAGCCACCCAAGGCATGGACTGCTCTTCATGCTCCGGTCCGGCAGGCAGTACTGGTGCATAAAGGCTCAGACCAACAGACTCTTAAACAGCTCATAACCCCTGGCCATAAGACTGTTAAATGGCTAACAACTACTGCTCCGTCACACCTACGCTGCTGCTAAAATTATTATTGACTAGATGCATTACTACCACTATGGTGCTGTTCATTGAATATTGATTATCATTACCATTAGTGTCCATCTATTTATCCTGCTACTGGTCAGTAATACTTCTGTTTACATGTATATGTTACCATTAGTATATTACCATAAGTATTTATATATTCCAACTACCAGTCACTTTTCAGCCCTGTTTACATGTACAGTACCAGTCAAAAGTTTGGACACACCTACTCATTATTCTACATTGTAGAATAATAGTGAAGACATAAAAAATAACATATGGAATCATGTAATAAACCTGTTGGGGGTAGGGGGCAGTATTGACACGGCCGGATAAAAAACGTACCCGATTTAATCTGGTTACTACTCCTGCCCAGTAACTAGAATATGCATATAATTATTGGCTTTGGATAGAAAACACCCTAAAGTTTCTAAAACTGTTTGAATGGTGTCTGTGAGTATAACAGAACTCATATGGCAGGCAAAAACCTGAGAAGATTCTGAACAGGAAGTGGCCTGTCTGACAAGTTGTTGTTCATCTTGGCTCTTTTTATTGAAGACTGAGGATCTTTGCTGTAACGTGACACTTCCTACGGCTCCCATAGGCTCTCAGAGCCCGGGAAAAAGCTGAATGATATCGAGGCAGCCCCAGGCTGAAACACATTATCGCCTTTGGCAAGTGGCCGATCAGAGGACAATGGGCTTAGGCACGTGCACGAGTGGACCCCGTGCTTTATTTTCTTTCGTCTGTTTACCTAAATGCAGATTCCCGGTCGGAATATTATCGCTTTTTTACGAGAAAAATGGCATAAAAATTGATTTTAAACAGCGGTTGACATGCTTCGAAGTACGGTAATGGAATATTTAGAATTTTTTTGTCACGAAATGCGTCGTGCTCGTGACCCTTCTTTACCATTCGGATAGTGTCTTGAACGCACTAACAAAACGCCGCTATTTGGATATTACAGTGGATTTTTTGGGGCCTCTCCAACATTTGTTATTGAAGTAGAAGTCCTGGGAGTGCATTGTGACGAAGAACACCAAAGGTAATAAAATGTTTCTTAAAGTAAATCTGACTTTGGTGAGTGCTAAACTTGCTGGGTGTCTAAATAGCTAGCCCTGTGATGCCGGGCTATCTACTTAGAATATCGCAAAATGTGCTTTCACCGAAAAGCTATTTTAAAATCGGACATATCGAGTGCATAGAGGAGTTCTGTATCTATAATTCTTAAAATAATTGTTATGCTTTTTGTGAACGTTTATCGTGAGTAATTTAGTAAATTTTTTGTAAATTCACCGGAAGTTTGCGGGGGGTATGCTAGTTCTGAACATCACATGCTAATGTAAAAATCTGTTTTTTGATATAAATATGAACTTGATTGAACAAAACATGCATGTATTGTATAACATAATGTCCTAGGTGTGTCATCTGATGAAGATCATCAAAGGTTAGTGCTGCATTTAGCTGTCTTCTGGGTTTTTGTGACATTATATGCTAGCTTGAAAAATGGGTGTTTGATTATTTCTGGCTGGGTACTCTGCTGACATAATCTAATGTTTTGCTTTCGTTGTAAAGCCTTTTTGAAATCGGACAGTGTGGTTAGATTAACGAGAGTATCGTCTTTAAAATGGTGTAAAATAGTCATATGTTTGAGAAATTGAAGTAATAGCATTTCTAAGGTATTTGAATAACGCGCCACGGGATTCCACTGGCTGTTACGTAGGTGGGACGAAATCGTCCCACTGGCCCTAGAGAAGTTAAACAAATCAAAATATATTATATTTTAGATTATTCAAAGTAGCCACCCTTTGCCTTGATGACAGCTTTGCACACTCTTGGCCTTCTCTCAACCAGCTTCACCTGGAATGCTTTTCCAACAGTCTTGAAGGAGTTCCCACATATGCTGAGCACTTGTTGGCTGCTTTTCCTTCACTATGCAGTCCAAATCATCCCAAACCATCTCAATTGGGTTGAGGTCGGCTGATTGTGGAGGCCAGGTCATCTGATGCAGCACTCAATTACTCTCCTTCTTGGTCAAATAGCACTTACACAGCCTGGAGGTGTTGGGTCATTGTCCTGTTGAAAAACAAATGATAGTCCCACGAAGACCAAACAAGATGGGATGGCATATCGCTGCAGAATGCTGTGGTAGATATGCTGGTTAAGTGTGCATTGTCACCAGCAAAGCACTATCACACCTCCTCCTCCATGGTTCACGGTGGGAACCACACATGCAGAGATCATTTGTTCACCTACTCTGCGTCACAAAGACACGGCAGTTAGAACCAAAAATGTCACATTTGTACTCATCAGACCAAAGGACAGATTTCCACCGGTCTAATGTCCATTGCTTGTGTTTCTTGGCCCAAGCAAGTCTCTTCTTATTGGTGTCCTTTAGTAGTGGTTTCTTTGCAGCAATTCGACCATGAAGGCTTGATTCATGCAGTCTACTCTGACCAGTTGATGTTGAGATGTGTTACTTGAACTCTGTGAAACATTTATTTGGGGTAACATTTCTGAGGCTGGTAACTCTAACAAACTTAACCTCTACAGCAGAGGTAACTCTGGGTCTTCCTTTCATGTGGCGGTCGTAATGAGAGCCAGTTTCATCATAGCGCTTGATGGATTTTGCGACTGCACTTGAAGATACTTTCAAAGTTCAAATTGACTGACCTTCTCCTCAATGTCCACCTCTTGAAAATCAGACTCTGAGGCCTCATCTTCCCTGTCACTTTCCAACCTTGTTGAGGATGGCTCGTTGTCAGGCTCAAAAAGAAAAAAAATGGCTCAGATGAACACCAATTTTTCAACCCTTGTATTGGTCGGCCTGTTGCGTGCATGGTGTGTGTGTGTGTTCCCAAACAAGGACCAGTTGCGCTCTGAGGCGGCTGATGTTGGTGGGACTTGGAGGATGATGGAGACAACAGGGGAAAGAGCCTCAGATCCACAAAGTCCCTTCCACCAGGTGGCTGATGAGATATTTTGGCACGACTGCCATATTGCATCTCCATCCCAAAGCCCTTGCTTGGAAGTGTACTTCGCCAGACTGCCAAGAACCTTGCCCTCATCCAGGCCAAGGTGGCGAGACACGGTAGTGATGACACCATAGGCCTTTTTTATCTCTGCACCAGACAGGATGCTCTTGCCAGCATACTTGGGGTCCAACAAGTACGCTACAGTGTGTATGGGCTTCAGGCAGAAGTCTTCACGCTTTTTGATGTATTTCAGAACTGCAGTTTCCTCTGCTTGGAGCAACAGTGAAGTGAGCAGGGCAGTACGGATTTCTTCTCCTACATCTGCAAGCAGAGTCTGAACATCAGACAGGATGGCATTGTCTCCCTCAATCCGTGCAATGGCTACTGCTATAGGTTTCAGGAGTTTCAGGCTGCTTACCACTCTCTCTCAAAATACATCATCCAGGAAGATTCTCTTGATGGGGCTGTCCATATTGGCAGACTGTGATATGGCCATTTCTTGGAGACTCCTTCCCCTCCAGGAGACTTTCAAACATGACAACACCACCCCAATGGGTGTTGCTGAGCAGCTTCAATGTGGTGCTCTTATTCTTCTCACTTTGCTTGGTAAGGTAGATTGCTGCTATAACTTTATGACCCTTCACATACCTAACCATTTCCTTGGCTCTCTTGTAGAGTGTATCCTGCCATGATGTCCTTGAGGAGCAGATTCAATGCATGAGCAGCACAGCCAATGGGTGTGATGTGAGGGTAAGACTCCTCCACTTTAGACCAAGCAGCCTTCATGTTCGCAGCATTGTCTGTCACCAGTGCAAATACCTTCTGTAGTCCAAGGTCACTGATGACTGCCTTTAGCTCATCTGCAATGTAGAGACCGGCGTGTCTGTTGTCCCTTGTGTCTGTGCTCTTGTAGAATACTGGTTGAGGGCTGGAGATGTTGTAGTTAATTATTCCTTGCCCACGAACATTCGACCACCCATCAGATATGATTGCAATAGAGACCGCTTTCTCTATGATTTGTTTGAACTTCACTTGAACTCCGCATACAGCAAATGAATAGATAAAGCATGTCTGGTTAGAGGGGTGTATGCTGGGCGAAGAACATTCAGACATCTCTTCCAATACACATTGCCTGTGAGCATCAGAGCTGAACCAGTTGCATACACAGCTTGAGCAAGACATTCATCAGCATTCTCTGACTACGTTCCTCCATTGAGTGAAAAAAAAAATCTGATTCCAGGAGGACCATGAGCTGTTGCTATTGATAAGGTGTCTGATCCATCATTTTCACCTCGAAAAGAAGCAGAGGGACTTTTGTCAGAGGTTGATTGGTGTGAGCAATGAGGGAACTTTATGCACTTGGCCAGATGATTCTCCATCTTTGTTGCATTCTTCAGATGATTTGGCACGGTATTTGCAAATGTACACAGCTTTTCCTTCTATATTAACAAATACAATTCCATATACAGATAAATAGTTAAGCAGTTAGATTAAACAACTCCTTTGTAAGATAAATGTTTTAAAATGAAACATGTATGGAAACAGGTGAATTAACACTCCTCAGTTAGCAAGCGCAAACCCACATGGTAGCAAAAACTAATTACCAGAAATTGTTAGCAAGTTAGAAATGATTTAAACACACTTTGCTGTAGGCTACCATTTACTAGTTAACCTCTTGCATCTAGACGTTCCGCTAGCGGAACCCCGTTCCGCCAGCGGAACCCCTAGCCAACAGCCAATGGCATCGCACGGTGCGAAATAAAAACCAAAAAAACCCAAAACCAACTAAAATACCACAATTCAATTTTCTCAAACAATCAACTATTTTAAACCATTTTAAAGATAAGACTCTTGTTAATCTAACCACATTGTCCGATTTCAAAAAGGCTTTACAGCGAAAGCAAAACATTAGATTATGTTAGAGAGAATACATAGACACAAATAATCACACAGCCATTTTCCAAGCAAGCATATATGTCACATAAACCCAAACCACAGCTAAATGCAGCACTAACCTTTGATGATCTTCATCAGATGACACTCCTAGGAAATTATGTTATACAATACATGCATGTTTTGTTCGATCAGGTTCATATTTATATCAAAAAACAGCTTTTTACATTAGCATGTGATGTTCAGAACTAGCATACCCACCGAAAACTTCCAGTGAATTTACTAAATTACTCATGATAAACGTTCACAAAATACATAAATTATTTTAAGAATTATAGATACAGAACTCCTTTATGCAATCGCTATGTCCGATTTTAAAATAGCTTTTCGGCGAAAGCACATTTTGCAATATTCTGAGTACATAGCTCGGCCATCACGGCTAGCTATTTTGACATCCGCCAACTTCGGGGTCACCTAAACTCAGAATTACTATTAGAAAAATTGGATTACCTTTGCTGTTCTTCGTCAGAATGCACTCCCAGGACTTCTACTTCAACAACAAATGTTGTTTTGGTTCCAAATAATCCATAGTTATATCCAAATACCCCTTTTGTGACAAAAAATGTCAAAATATCCCATTACCGTGCTTAGAAGCATGTCAAACGCTGTTTAAAATCAATTTTTATGCTATTTTTCTCGTAAAATAGTGATAATATTCCAACCGGGCAACGTTGTATTCATTCAAAGACTGAAAGAAAAAAATTGAGAAGTCTCGTGACCGCGCATCTCCAGTCTCACTGTCCCCAGGCTGACCACTTACAAACTCTGCTCCTATACTTTGCCCAGAGACAGCAGACACCCCATTCCACTTTCTGGCGGCTTTAGAGAGCCAATGGAAGCCTTAGAAAGTGTCACGTTACAGCACAGATGCTGTAATTTTGATAGAGATGTAACAGAAGGACAATAAATTGTCAGACAGGGCACTTCCTGCATGGAATCTTCTCAGGTTTTGGCCTGCCATATGAGTTCTGTTATACTCACAGACACCATTCAAACAGTTTTAGAAACTTTAGAGTGTTTTCTATCCAAATCTACTAATTATATGCATATTCTAGTTTCTGGGCAGGAGTAGTAACCAGATTAAATCGGGTACGTTTTTTATCCGGCCGTAAAAATACTGCCCCCTATCCCAAAGAAGTTAACAAGACATCATGTATGTCATATAAAATAGATTCACCCCACCCAGTATTGTAATCAAAACTTACCAGAAAGCATGTTGTCCTTGGCTCAGGCAGTGTAGTAGTGTGGGCTCAATAGCATCTCATTTGTGTGTAAGATCTTGAGAATCAGCTGTACATGTGATGGAAGAGTGCACTGCACATGTGATGGAAGAATGCACTGTTCATGCAGAGGGTTGCAATTCCATTGAATTGGGATAGTTTAACCAAAATATGTCACAAAACCTAGAATTGCCTTATGTGTATGTGGTTCACTGTTATAAGCTACATTTTTTGATGAATTTAAGCAAAATTCCCCAAATTCCCGGGCTTAACTTCCCATGGAAAATGTCAGAAATTTACCGGAAAGTTTCCGACCCTTTGCAACCCTAATACCACCCCTACCTTGTCACAACACAACTGTCTGGCTCAAACGCATTAAGAAGAAAATAAATTCCACAAACGTACTTTTAACAAGGCACACCTGTTAATTGAAATGCATTCCAGGTGACTACCTCATGAAGCTGGTTGAGAGAATGCCAAGAGTGTGCAAATCTGTCATCAAGGCAAAGGGTGGCTACTTTGAAGAATCTCAAATATTAAATATATTTTGATTTGGATAACACTTTTTTGGTTACTGCATGATTCCATATGTGTTATTTCATAGTTTTGATGTCTTCACTGTAATTTGACAATGTAGAAAATAGTAAAAATAAAGAAAAACCCTGGAATTAGTAGGTGGGTCCAAACCTTTGACTGGTACTATATATCTGCCTATCACATTTGACATTGTAATTTAGCAGACACTCTTATCCAGAGAGATTTACGGTTAAGTGCATTCACCTTAAGATAGCTAGGTGTGACAACCACATATCAGTCATAGTAAGTACATTTTTTCTTTAATAAAGTAGCTATCACGCCTACACTAACACCCACCCACCCACCACTTATGCTGCTGCCAGTCACTTTCTCCTAATCCCTGCCTACGTGTACAAATCTACCTCAAATACTCCAGTATCCCTGCACATTGTACATTTGGTGCTGGCACTGACGCTGTATATAGCTTCCTCTCTTATTTCTTATTGATCGTGTTTTTATACTATTTGATATCGTTGGGCAGGGCTTACACGTTCAGCATTTCACGGTACTTGTGCATGTGACAAATCAAACTTGTGTCGTCCATGCTGTACCCTGCCCCGGGTCCATCTGAAGCAGTGTTTCTTAACTCCAGTCGTGAGTACCCCCAACAGTAAACATATTTATTGTGGCCCAGGACAAGCACATCTGATTCAACTTGTCAACTCATCATCAAGCCCTCAATTAAATGAATCAGGTGTTTTTGTCCGGGGCTACAACATAAATGAGTGCTGTTGTGGGTACTCATGGAATGGAGATGGGAAACACTGATCTAAAGCTTAACATTGATGAATGTATCTTGACTTAGGTCCTTTTTACTACCGGACATAATGTGTGTGTGTAGTGTGTGTGTGTATCCTCCTAGGGATAATTGAAGTAGGGATGAAACCTGTCTCAAACAACTGGAACAACTGTTGAGTAAGCAACGAGAGAGCGTGAGGCCATTGGGTAGTATGGACGGCTATTGATCAGCCACAAGGCCAGTGGGTGTAGTATTACAGCATTACTCTGGGCCAGTCGTTCTACAGCACTAAGTGCTAAGCTAGCAGGCTCCAGCGCCTAACAACATGCGTCTTAATGGGCAGTGCGTGGGCCGAGAGTGTTCCTATTCTCTCTCAGGGACCAGACTCAATGGACTGGGAAGCTGTGAGACTCTTGATACAAGGGCCCACAAATCAATCAATCGTTCGATCAGTTTATTGGTAGGGTGATTTCATCGATAGGGAATATGAGTGATCAACTTTACTTAGTATGATGCATATATGTAAGGGATAAAGGTTTTGAAAGAAGTGAGAAGTGGGAGGAAGAGAGAGATGCTTCCATTATCATGCACTTCATGTAGTAGTCTGCTATTTTAAAAGGTAAATGTACTCAAAAACCACCAGTTCAGCAAGAGGTCAAGAAGACAAGTCCTTGAGCAATGATTGATGTGTCAGTCAATGTATGTGTGTGCGCACACGCGCATCGCCACTTACACAGCGTGTGTGTGTGTGTTGCGGTTCTCCAGAACTGAGGCAGCTGGCTCCCTGCTACCGCCCGCTTGCCCTGGCAGCACGACCGGGCACCGATGCCAACGCGGGGGACAGAGCAGGAGCCGTCAAGGCCATCTGTGAGGCTGGCACCAGGGCTCGAGTAGAGGGGGGGGGGGTGCCCCATCTGCAAACACATGTACAGCAGGCGGGTGGCCTTTCATTGTGAAAATGAACTGCCACAAATCACTCTGTGGACTCTCTGGTCCCTTAGTGGTTTAATCACTCTGCTAAAATTAGCTAAAAGTCGGTTACTCTGTTCGTTTGGAAATCTATAACTTTTGTTATCTGTTTGTTTTATAAGATACGCACATAGATGGTGCATACCAAAATAGACATATACACAAGCAAGCATGGGTTTATTACACAAGCAAACGCACACACACAGACACACACAACGCACACACACCGGCACTGCGGTCTAGTGAGCAGAATGGTCTCTGCTAACCCAGCGGTAGCTCTGCTGTAGCAGACGGCCCCCACGGAGGGGTCAAGGTGACCCGTGATGCCTGTCCTCTGGACTACTCTCCCCCTCTTCCTGTCCTCCTCTCCTGCTCACTCTTTTCCCCCTCCTCTCATCCGCAGTCCCTCTCTCCACAAGGCCAAATCCACAGCCAGTCATTACACAATGCACCTGTCTGTTTCACTCAACTACACTGCGCTATAGAGGCAATGCATTAAACATGGATCCCACCGCTGTCACCAAATGTCAAGTTTGGATCTAAATTGTATACAGCACAGACATTCTATATTTGTCTTGTTCCTTCAGTAATACAGTGCATTCGGAAAGTATTCCGACCCCTTGACGTTTTCCACATTTTGTTACGTCACAGCCTTATTCTAAAATGTATTAAATTATTATTTCCCCCCCTCATCAATCTACACACAATACCCCATAATGACAAAGATAAAACAGGTCTTTAGACATTTTTGCAAATGTATTAAAAATACATAACTCAAATAATACATTTACATAACTATTCAGACCCTTTACTCAGTACTTTGTTGAAGCACCTTTGGCAGCAATTACAACCTTGAGTCTTACATTTTACATTTTAGTCATTTAGCAGACGCTCTTATCCAGAGCGACTTACAGTAGTGAATGCACACATTTCATACATTTTTTTCCCGTACTGGTCCCCCGTGGGAATCAAACCCACAACCCTGGCGTTGCAAACACCATGCTCTACCAACTGAGCCACACAGATCTTCTTGGGTATGAAACTACAAGCTTGGCACACCTGTATTTGGGGAGCATCTCCCATTCTTCTCTGGAGATCTTCTCAAGCTCTGTCAGGATGGATGGGGAGCGTCACTGCACAGCTATTTTCAGGTCTCTCCAGAGATGTTCGATCAGGTTCAAGTCCGGGCTCTGGCTGGGCCACTCAAGGACATTCAGAGATTTGTCCTGAAGCCACTCCTGCGTTGTCTTGGCTGTGTGCTTAGGGTTGTTGTCTTGTTGGAAGGTGAACCTTCGCCCCAGTCTGAGGTCCTGAGCGCTCTGGAGAAGGTTTTCATCAAGGATCTCTCTGTACTTTGCTCCATTCACCTTTCCCTTCATCCTGACTAGTCTCCCAGTCCCTGTTGCTGAAAAACATTCCCACAGCATGATGCTGCCACCACCATGCTTCACCGTAGGGATGGTGCCAGGTTTCCTCCAGATGTGATGCTTGGCGTTCAGGCCAAAGAGTTCAATCTTGGTTTCATCAGACCAGAGAATCTTGTTTCTCATCGTCTAAGAGTATTGAGGTGCCTTTTGGCAAACTCCAAGCGGGCTGTTATGTGCCTTTTACTGAGGAGTGGCTTCCTTCTGGCCACTCTACCATAAAGGCCTGCTTTGTGGAAGGCTGCAGAGATGGTTGTCCTTATGGAAGGTTCTCCCATCTCCACAGAGAAACTCTGGAGCTCTGTCAGAGTGACCATTGGGTTCTTGGTCACCTCCCTGACCAATGCCCTTTCTTCCCCAGATTGCTCAGTTATGCCACGCAGCCAGCTCTAGGAAGAGTCCTGGTGGTTCCAAACTTCTTCCATTTAAGAATGATGGAGAGCACTGTGTTCTTTGGGACTTTCAACGCTGCAGAAATGTTTTGGTACCCTTCCCCAGATCTGTGCCTCAACACAATCCTGTCTCAGAGCTCTAAAGACAATTCCTTCAACCTCATAGCTATTGCTCTGACATGCACTGTTAACTGTGGAACCTTATATAGACAGGCCTTTCCAAATCATGTACAATCAATTGAATTTACCACAAGTGGACTCCAATCAAGTTGTAGAAACATCTCAATGATGATCAATGGAAACAGGATGCACCTGAGCTCAATTTAGAGTCTTATAGCAAAGGGTCTGAATACTTATGTAAATAAGGTATTTCTGTTTTATAATAGATTTGCAAAAATTTCTATTAACCTGTTTTGGCTTTGTCATTGATGAGGGAAAAAAAGTAATTTAATCAATTTTGGTATAAGGCTGTAACATAATAAAATGTGGAAAAAGTCAAGGGGTTTGAATACTTTCCGAATGCACTGTAAGCATCTACCAGGAAAGATAAAGCCTAGCACAAAGACATCTACTCAGGCAGTTGATGCATACAGCTTGTATTTGTAATCATGATATCTAATGGAAATGCTGGTTTATTTAAATATAGCCTAGTCATAACACGAAATACATTTTCCAACATAGAATGAGGCATGACTAAGGTTGGTCAATAACTAATAAAGTCAAAATGGGTACTTTAGTAATGAGTACAGGTTAACGTTCAGTGTTTGTTCCCCATAAAGGGGACATGAGACCAACACATGATTTGACTGGATGGATCAAAATCCCTTAAGACATAATGACTGGCATGACATGGCTGTTTAATCAGCCCCTGAATCGAACAATCTGACCACTGTATTTACAATAGAGGAACTAACACTTCCACATGTCCACCGAGCAATGAGGGAGGCTGATCTATTTTCCAACTTGTGACTAGGATGGTTGAGTGCTTTACATGACCTACACATCACACTGTAAAGACCTGAGCTATAGAGAGTGAGCTTGCGGTGTGAGTGAGTTATTGAGCGAGCGAGCAAATGAGGGAGGGAGTGAGTTAGTGAATGAGTGAGTGAGCGTGTGAATGAGGGAGTGAGTGACACAGTGCAAGAGAAAGACAGCAACAAACATCAAGAGATGTAGAATGAAATTCATGTGGCCATCGGCTGAGATGACTAAAATGACCGCCCCTACCCAGTGCAATACGACATAATACAGTGAGTGGAGGATACAGTCGGCTTTCTGTATGGGGGTATAGAGATGACATACTGCTGACATACTGCAAGCAGATGGCTCAACTAGTTCCCACTGCACCCCCCTCCCCCACCCCCACCCAGTGGGCACCCGTATAGGTGCCAGACAGGACAGACTGACCGGGGGGAGGGTCCTGCCTTCCAGTGTGTGTGTGTGTGTGTGTGTGTGTGTGTGTGTGTGTGTGTGTGTGTGTGTGTGTGTGTGTGTGTGTGTGTGGTGTGTGTGTGTGTGTGTGTGTGTGTGTGTGTGTGTGTGGTTTGCAAAACTTACTTTAGGTCAGTGTCTAGGGGGCATATTTATCTGCCTCTACTCTGGCCCAAAACCTAACCCAGGAAGCAGCTTTGAGAATAAAACACAAAATGGTAAACAGGAAGCTCATGGGCATCTTTTCCCGCCTATAAGACAGAGGGCGCAACCTAAATGGTGGCATATTCCCGATATAGTGCACTACTTATGACCAGAGCCCTATGGGTCAAAAGTAGTGCACTACAAAGGGAATAGGGTGCCATTTGGGATGGGCCCAGAGCCTTAGTGCCAGTTGATCAGCTTGCAGCATGCATTAATGATGTGGCAGCGTGTCTGTGCATGTGGTATGAAGAGGACGGGTACGCTCGCTGCAAATGGAAAGACTGAGAGGGAACGTGAGAGAGAGGGAGAAACAGAGAGAGAGTCAAATAAAAGATGTGAATAGAAAATGAATGACCAAGAGGGAGTTAGAGAAAGACAGTGTAGGACTGTGAGAGGGAGAGAAAGACAGAAAGAGCGAGAGCAGAGGGACTGTGAGAGGGAGATAGCGAGAGAGGGAAGGTGAGGGAGAGCGCGAATGAATTTGATCCGGCTCACACACAGCACTCTCCTGATTTTCATGCTCAAGTTTTGAAATGCTAATGAATCAGGGTTAATTTGCATAGTGTGCCGCTCTTCCTTTCGCTCTCTTCCGGTCTTTCTCTCTCTCTCTTTCCGTCACTCTTCCATTAACTCTCTCCAATCCTCTGCATCTCTCTTTCTCTTCTTCCCCCATCTCTCTCTCTCTCTCCCTCTTTCCCTCACCCTTCCATTAACTCTCTCCAATCCTCTGCATCTCTCTCTTCTTCCCCCATATCTCTCTCTCCCCCTCTCCATCTTCTCTCTCTCTCTCCAGCACTTAAACATTCATCTATAATTCAGCATGCTAAATAAAGGCTGCTCAGTGAAATGACTGAGACGAGCAAACAGGGTCTGTCACTTACAGTATCCCCCATCTCGTCTCCTCTCCTCCTCTCTCGTCTCCTATCCTCCTCTCTCGTCTCCTATCCTCCTCTTATCTCTCCGCTCACCACTCCTTCACTCCCTCTCCACTCCTCCTCCCCTTCACCTATGCCCTCGCTCAACAAAAGATTGGCCCAACAGGACCTTTCCCTATGAGATAGAGAGAGAGGGAGAGAAAGAGAAAGGTTGGTTAGAGAGAGCACGAGTGGGAGAGATTTAAAAAGAAAAAAGGTTATTAAAAGAGAGAGAGAATGAAAGAGAGAGCGTACTGTAGCCAACCCTGGTCTGACAGCCCACTCAATGTGTGAGTGCGTGGGCTGGTGCTAATTTGTGTAGAGAGGGAGAAAGCTGTTTTGGCTGAGGGAGAATGGGCTGAGATTAGTGGACTGTGGAACACCGGCTCCCCCCCCCCCCCACACACACACACACACACACACACACACACACACACACACACACACACACACCTAACGCATAGTAATTAAACAAGCTACACACACACACAAAACACACACACCATCAGGTGTGGGGTTCCACCTCCATTGCATCCCTCTCACCTCCCAGTTGAAGAAACGGCGAGCGTGTTACTCACACTCTATTAGTATTCACACATACAGTATCTGTCCCAACCAACCTACCCACCCATCCCTCTTCCTCCTGTTACACACATCTGTCCCAACCAACCTGCTCACCCATCCCTCTTCCTCCTGTTACACACATCTGTCCCAACCAACCTGCTCACCCATCCCTCTTCCTCCTGTTACACACATCTGTCCCAACCAACCTGCCCACCCATCCCTCTTCCTCCTGTTACACACATCTGTCCCAACCAACCTGCTCACCCATCCCTCTTCCTCCTGTTACACACATCTGTCCCAACCAACCTGCTCACCCATCCCTCTTCCTCCTGTTACACACATCTGTCCCAACCAACCTGCCCACCCATCCCTCTTCCTCCTGTTACACACATCTGTCCCAACCAACCTGCTCACCCATCCCTCTTCCTCCTGTTACACACATCTGTCCCAACCAACCTGCTCACCCATCCCTCTTCCTCCTGTTACACACATCTGTCCCAACCAACCTGCTCACCCATCCCTCTTCCTCCTGTTACACACATCTGTCCCAACCAACCTGCTCACCCATCCCTCTTCCTCCTGTTACACACATCTGTCCCAACCAACCTGCTCACCCATCCCTCTTCCTCCTGTTACACACATCTGTCCCAACCAACCTGCTCACCCATCCCTCTTCCTCCTGTTACACACATCTGTCCCAACCAACCTGCCCACCCATCCCTCGTCCTCCTGTTACACACATCTGTCCCAACCAACCTGCCCACCCATCCCTCTTCCTCCTGTTACACACATCTGTCCCAACCAACCTGCCCACCCATCCCTCTTCCTCCTGTTACACACATCTGTCCCAACCAACCTGCCCACCCATCCCTCTTCCTCCTGTTACACACATCTGTCCCAACCAACCTGCTCACCCATCCCTCTTCCTCCTGTTACACACATCTGTCCCAACCAACCTGCTCACCCATCCCTCTTCCTCCTGTTACACACATCTGTCCCAACCAACCTGCTCACCCATCCCTCTTCCTCCTGTTACACACATCTGTCCCAACCAACCTACTCACCCATCCCTCTTCCTCCTGTTACACACATCTGTCCCAACCAACCTGCTCACCCATCCCTCTTCCTCCTGTTACACACATCTGTCCCAACCAACCTACTCACCCATCCCTCTTCCTCCTGTTACACACATCTGTCCCAACCAACCTGCTCACCCATCCCTCTTCCTCCTGTTACACACATCTGTCCCAACCAACCTACTCACCCATCCCTCGTCCTCCTGTTACACACATCTGTCCCAACCAACCTGCTCACCCATCCCTCTTCCTCCTGTTACACACATCTGTCCCAACCAACCTGCTCACCCATCCCTCTTCCTCCTGTTACACACATCTGTCCCAACCAACCTCCACCCATCCCTCTTCCTCCTGTTACACACATCTGTCCCAACCAACCTGCTCACCCATCCCTCTTCCTCCTGTTACACACATCTGTCCCAACCAACCTGCTCACCCATCCCTCTTCCTCCTGTTACACACATCTGTCCCAACCAACCTGCTCCCCATCCCTCTTCCTCCTGTTACACACATCTGTCCCAACCAACCTGCTCACCCATCCCTCTTCCTCCTGTTACACACATCTGTCCCAACCAACCTGCTCACCCATCCCTCTTCCTCCTGTTACACACATCTGTCCCAACCAACCTACTCACCCATCCCTCTTCCTCCTGTTACACACATCTGTCCCAACCAACCTGCTCACCCATCCCTCTTCCTCCTGTTACACACATCTGTCCCAACCAACCTGCTCACCCATCCCTCTTCCTCCTGTTACACACATCTGTCCCAACCAACCTGCTCACCCATCCCTCTTCCTCCTGTTACACACATCTGTCCCAACCAACCTACTCACCCATCCCTCTTCCTCCTGTTACACACATCTGTCCCAACCAACCTGCTCACCCATCCCTCTTCCTCCTGTTACACACATCTGTCCCAACCAACCTACTCACCCATCCCTCTTCCTCCTGTTACACACATCTGTCCCAACCAACCTGCTCACCCATCCCTCGTCCTCCTGTTACACACATCTGTCCCAACCAACCTGCTCACCCATCCCTCTTCCTCCTGTTACACACATCTGTCCCAACCAACCTGCTCACCCATCCCTCTTCCTCCTGTTACACACATCTGTCCCAACCAACCTACCCACCCATCCCTCTTCCTCCTGTTACACACATCTGTCCCAACCAATCTACTCACCCATCCCTCGTCCTCCTGTTACACACATCTGTCCCAACCAACCTACCCACCCATCCCTCTTCCTCCTGTTACACACATCTGTCCCAACCAATCTACTCACCCATCCCTCTTCCTCCTGTTACACACATCTGTCCCAACCAACCTACCCACCCATCCCTCGTCCTCCTGTTACACACATCTGTCCCAACCAACCTACTCACCCATCCCTCTTCCTCCTGTTACACACATCTGTCCCAACCAACCTACTCACCCATCCCTCTTCCTCCTGTTACACATATCCCTCTCCACTCACTCCAGTACACTCTACCAACAGAAAGCTTACAAATACTTTGAGCATACGCTTGAGCCTGGAGTTCCAGATGGGCAAGTGTTGCACTTTTGGAGTTGACTAATAACCCACACACACAGTCGATACATTTGGCTTCGGCAGAGAGAAACCACCAACAATTAAAGTATGTATTTGGCGCCAGGTGCTGCTGACAAGCTGGAACGTTGTTGATGAGAACAGCGCTGTGGTTTTCACGCGGTGTGATGTGGGCGTCTAACACACATCCCAGTGCTCCACATCTCCATATTTCTATTCATTTTCCCTCCCTCACGTTGAGTGATAAACAGACGGAAGTGGAGGAGTTTTAATACGGCCTGGCTTTGACCTGGGCTGCATCTCAATCATCAGAAGAGGCTCCATCTCGTCATCGCCCCTCCCTCATCTGTACAGCCAAAAGAGGACTGGCCATCAATCAGAGCCTAGTTCCGCAATACGGTTTCTTCCTAAGTTCCTGCCTTCTAGGAAGTTTTTCCTAGCCCCTGTGCTCCTGTCTCTGCATTGCTTGCTCTTTCGGGTTTTAGGTTGGGTATCTGTTCAGCACTTTGAGACAACTGGCTTTATAAAATAAAATTGATTGAAATTATATACTGCTACCAACATAGAGGGTGGGTGAAAGCTATATTCTACTTATGTCCTATCAGTCTAACAGTGAGTAAAAATGACATTAAGATGTATCAGGCTTCCACCACTACGAATCTAATCTCGGTCACATTGTGACGTGTTATTGATGTGTTGATGGCGTGTCATTCCCGTGCTGGCGTAGTGTGGCGTTGGAATGGTGTTGTTTGGCTCATCCCATGTTCCTGTGAACCATGAGTGTGGAGCAAGGGCTTAGGTGACACAAAAACACACACACGTACATGTACACACACCATTAATAAAACAGAGATGTCCTGCTAAAATCAGAGAGCTTGCAGAGAGCACCTCACACACAAAGGTACGTGCGCAAACACACACAGACACATTGCACACAAAGAGACTCCAACACACTCATTCTGTCTCACCACACACACACACACACACACACACGCACGCACACACGCACACACGCACACACCACACACACACACACACACACACACACACACACACAGCACTTTGACTGAGAACTACAGCGAGTGGAGACGAGACATGCAGTCCGGTGACGAAAGAGAGAAAAGAAGAGAGGAGTTCAGATGAAGAGAGTGTTTCATTAAAACTTGTGTGCAGGTTAGAGAGGGGTTACCTGGGAACAGTAAATGGATGGTCATGCTGTTTTTGCTTATAGTTAGTGGCTTGTCCTAGAGGAGAACAACGGGATGCTACTGAGTACCCTCTTATACTGGCCTGACCTGCTGCACTCCTCGAGTGAGAGCTCACATGTGAACATTTACTATGGTTGTGGGTTCTTCGACAGCATTTGGAACAATTTGAGGGGACTTCATTAGTCTTTCCTTTGACGTTCTAGAAAGTGTTGTGGTGGCTAGATTAGATACGTCTAGGTATGTAATAAAATGCGTCACTGAAACCAGCCGGCTAGCCAGCCAACCAACCAGCCAGCCAACCAACCAGCTAGCAAGCCAGCTAGCCAACCAACCAACCAACCAGTCAGTCAGTCAGTCAGTCAGTCAGTCAGTCAGTCAGTCAGTCAGTCAGTCAGTCAGTCAGTCAGTCAGTCAGTCAGTCAGTCAGTCAGTCAGCCAACAAAACAGTCCTTCATCAACACCAACGAGCCAGCTAGCCACCCAACCAGCAACACACACAAACAGCCAACCAACCGGTCTGCCGGTCAGCAATACAAAATAAGTAAATAAAATCAACCTGGCAGTGTAACGCCACCAATCAACACGCGTTCAGACTAAGCAACATCGCAAAGTGTTTTAGAGACTGACAGACAGGGTCTGATCGAACATCTCTGGAGAGACCTGAAAATAGCTGTGCAGCAACGCTCCCCATCCAACCTGACAGCTTGAGAAGATCTGCAGAGAAGAATGGGAGATGCTCCCCAAATACAGGTGTGCCAAGCTTGTAGCGTCATACTCAAGAAGACTCTTGGCTGTAATCGCTGCCAAAGGTGCTTCAACAACATATTGAGTAAAGTCAAATCAAATCAAATGTATTTATATAGCCCTTCTTACATCAGCTGATATCTCAAAGTGCTGTACAGAAACCCAGCCTAAAACCCCAAACAGCAAGCAATGCAGGTGTAGAAGCACGGTGGCTAGGAAAAACTCCCTAGAAAGGCCAAAACCTAGGAAGAAACCTAGAGAGGAACCAGGCTATGAGGGGTGGCCAGTCCTCTTCTGGCTGTGCCGGGTGGAGATTATAACAGCACATGGCCAACATGTTCAAATGTTCATAAATGACCAGCATGGTCAAATAATAATAATCATAGTAGTTGTCGAGGGTGCAACAAGTCAGTAACACAAGAGTAAGTGTCAGTTGGCTTTTTCATAGCCGATCTTTGAGAGTATCTCTACCGCTCCTGCTGTCTCTAGAGAGTTGAAAACAGCAGGTCTGGGACAGGTAGCACGTCAGGTGAACAGGTCAGGGTTCCATAGCCGCAGGCAGAACAGTTGGAACTGGAGCAGCAGCACGGCCAGGTGAACTGGGGACAGCAAGGAGTCATCAAGCCAGGTAGTCCTGAGGCAAGGGTCTGAATACTTATGTAAATGTGATATTTCTGTTGTTTATTTTTAAGAAATTAGCAAAAATTCTAAAAGCCTGTTTTTGCTTTGTCATTATGGGGTATTGGGTGTAGATTGATGAGGGGAAAAACTATTTAAATCTATTTTAGAATAAGGCTGTAACCTAACGAAATGTGGAAAAAGTCAAGGGGTCTGAAAACGTTCCAAATGCACCGTATTTATTATGCCCATCCAAATGTTAGCTATTAAAATCAGATCCAACAATAATATCAACGGCCTAGAAATCCAGGACGTAAAAAGAAAGCTGTCATTGTACGCTGATGATCCATTTTTAAAAATCCACAATTTGGATCCCTCCACAGCCACAGAGGATCTAGATTATTTTTCTAACCTCTCTGGATTACAACAAAATTATGCTAAGTGTACTATGTTACGTATTGGATCACAAAAAAATACAACTTTTACATTACCGTGTAGTTTACCAATAAAATGGTCTGGCGGTGAAGTGGACATACTCAGTATTCATATCCCAAAAGAAAGAAATGATCTCACTACAATGCATTTTAATGAATAAGTTAGCAAAAATAGATAAGATCTTGCAACCATGGAAAGGAAAACACCTGTGTATTTCTGAAAAATATCACCCTGATTAACTCTTTAGTCATATCCCAGTTTACCTATTTGCGTATGGTTTTGACAACACCTAGCGACTTGTTTTTTGAAATTATATGAGCAAAAAATATTCAATTTTATTTGGAACGGCAAGCCAGACAAAATAAAACGGGCCTATTTATATAATGAATATTAATTCGTATGGCAGAAATGATTAAATATTAAAGCATTAGACCGGTCACTAAAGGCTTCAGTCACACAAAAGTTATACTTAAATCTGAACTAGTTCTCCAGCAGATTAGTAAGATTAATAATGACACTTTTTCCCTTTATTCAGATTACAACCTCTCACTTTCGGTTATTTGAAAAGGAAATAATCTCCAAAATATAGCTATTTTTAAAACAAGCTATAGAGAGTTGGTTGCAATTTCAGTTAAATCCACCAGAAAAGACAGAACAAACATTACAATAAATATTATGGTTAAATTCAAATATACTAATCAATCCCCCAAAAAACGATATTTTTGGAGAAAACAATGTATGAAAACGGCATAATCTTTGTAAATGATATCATAAATACGACTGGTGGAGTTATGTCACACATGCAGGTAACAAAAATATATGGAAATGTCTGCTCTACTCAAAATTACAATTAATTGCAGCATAGACGGCAAAAAATGGAAGAAGCAAGTTGAAGGGGGAGAAAGTAAGGAACTTGTCTGTCGGGCCTCCATTAAACACCATAATTGGTTAAAGAAAATTGTGATCAGTAAAAAGGTATACCAGTATCATTTAAGGACCCAAAAATGTGACAGCCGTGCCATATAGATTGCAAAATAGTTGGGAAGAGATTTTTGTCATACTGATTCCATGGCACATGGTTTATGAACTGACACGCAAAACGACGCCGGATTCAAAACGTAGAATTTTTCTATTTAAATTATAATACAAAATTATTGCAACCAATAGAATGTTATTTATATGGGGGATACAACCTTCCCGATTCTCTAGATTTTTCTGCAAAGAGACAGAAGCTTTATATTATTTATTTTGGTACTGTCCATATGTAACTTGTTTTTGGTCGCAGATCCAGGAATGGCTGAAGAATTGCAACATTTACCTGGAGTTAACCCTGCAGATAGCACTACTGGGTAATCTGAAAAGTCAAAGTCAATCGATCAATAATATAATAATAAATGTAAAATCTGTAGAAACTATGAGAATAGAAAGGTTCAGAACTTTTGTGAAGCATCACAGCACAATTGAAAAATATATGGCAAATAGAAATCAAATATGGATGGTTTTAAGAGATAGATAGGAGGAGCTGAAGGTTGGGACTAATATGTAAAACATACTGTGTCCGTAAAATATATACAGGTTAAGAACCTCTGTGAAAGAGCACAGTTTGAAAGATATGGCAAATAGAAATCAAACCGGATGGACATGGGAAATAGATGGGGAGGTTGAGGGTAGAGGAAGGACAGGACTAATAAAAAACAAAACAGAACTATTGTAAAATAGACTGTGTCCATAAAATGTATACAGTATGTATAAGCTGGAAGTAGAAGCCTAAGCGTTGTTGTTCACTAGTTTACTCCAATTAGGGGAGGGGTTGTAGGGTCAGAAAGTAATAAAGGAAAAAATATTTTTTTAAATGTATGTGTATGTATTTATTTGTATGTATGTATATATTTATATGTTATGTATATGTGTGCATGTATGTATGTGTACAGTACCACTCAAAAGTTTGGACACACCTACTCATTCAAGGGTTTTTCTTTATGTGTACTATTTTAGAAACTCAGCAAAACAAGAAACGTCCCTTTTTCAGGACCTGTCTTTCAAAGATAATTTGTAAAAATCCAAATAATGTCACAGAGCTTCATTCTAAAGGGTTTAAACACTGTTCCCCATGCTTGTTCAATGAACCATAAACAATTAATGAACATGCACCTGGTCGTTAAGACACTAACAGCTTACAGAAGGTAGGCACTTAAAGTCGCAGTTATGAAAACATAGGACACTAAAGAGGCCTTTCTACTGACTCTGAAAAACACCAAAAGAAAGATGCCCAGGGTTCCTGCTCATCTGTGTGAATGTGCCTGAGGCATGCTGCAAGGAGGCATGAGGACTGCAGATGTGGCCAGGGCAATAAATTGCAATGTCTGTACTGTGAGACGCCTAAGACAGAGCTACAGGGAGACAGGAAGGACAGCTGATCGTCCTCGCAGTAGCAGACCACGTGTAACAACAACTGCACAGGAACGGTACATCCGAACATCACAGCTGCGGGACAGGTACAGGATGGCAACAACAACTGCCCGAGTTACACCAGGAACGCAAAATCCCTCCATCAGCGCTCATACTGTCCGCAATAGGCTGGGAGAGGCTGGACTGAGGGTTTGTAGGCAGGTCCTCACCAGACATCACAGGCAACAACGTCGCCTATGGGCACAAACCCACCGTCGCTGGACCAAAAGTGCTCTTCACTGACGAGTCTCGGTTTTGTCTCACCAGGGGTAATAGTTGGATTCGCGTTTATCGTCGAAGGAATGAGCGTTACACCGAGGCCTGTACTCTGGAGCGGGATCGAGTTGGAGGTGGAGGGTCCGTCATGGTCTGGGGCAGTGTGTCACAGCATCATCGGACTGAGCTTGTTGTCATTGCAGGCAATCTCAACGCTGTGCGTCACAGGGATGACATCCTCCTCCCTCATGTGGTACCCGTCCTGCAGGCTCATCCTGACATGACCCTCTAGCATGACAATGCCACCAGCCATACTGCTCATTTTGTGCTTGATTTCCTGCAAGACAGGCATATCAGTGTTCTGCCATGGCCAGCGAAGAGCCCGGATCTCAATCCCATTGAGCACGTCTTTTTTTTTTTACCCCCCCCTTCGTTCAGGGACACATTATTCAATTTCTGTTAGTCACATGGCTGTGGAACTTGTCCAGTTTATGTCTCAGTTGTTGAATCTTGTTATGTTCATACAAATATTTACACATGTTAAGTTTGCTGAAAATAAACACAGTTGACAGTGAGAAGACGTTTCTTTTTTTGCTGAGTTTACATTGTAGAATGATAGTGAATACATCACAACTACGAACAAACACACACTGGACACTGGACTGGTGGCTTTGGGCTGTGGTCATATACTCACAATTGTTATTTTAAGGGGTAGATCAGCATTAACATTGCAGATAGATTATGGCTTAAATCAATGTAATTGCCTGCATCATTTATTATCTCTCATGTATATTTTTTTTAAATATATAAAATATAGATTTTTTTTAATATACACTGCTCAAAAAACTAAAGGGAACACTAAAATAACACATCCTAGATCTGAATTAATGAAATAATCTTATTAAATACTTTTTTCTTTACATAGTTGAATGTGCTGACAACAAAATCACACAAAAATAATAAATGGAAATCCAATTTATCAACCCATGGAGGTCTGGATTTGGAGTCACACTCAAAATTAAAGTGGAAAACCACACTACAGGCTGATCCAACTTTGATGTAATGTCCTTAAAACAAGTCAAAATGAGGCTCAGTAGTGTGTGTGGCCTCCACGTGCCTGTATGACCTCCCTACAACGCCTGGGCATGCTCCTGATGAGGTGGCAGATGGTCTCCTGAGGGATCTCCTCCCAGACCTGGACTAAAGAATCCGCCAACTCCTGGACAGTCTGTGGTACAACGTGGCGTTGGTGGAGGGAGCGAGACATGATGTCCCAGATGTGCTCAATTGGATTCAGGTCTGGGGAACGGGCGGGCCAGTCCATAGCATCAATGCCTTCCTCTTGCAGGAACTGCTGACACACTCCAGCCACATGAGGTCTAGCATTGTCTTGCATTAGGAGGAACCCAGGGCCAACCGCACCAGCATATGGTCTCACAAGGGGTCTGAGGAACTCATCTCGGTAGCTAATGGCAGTCAGGCTACCTCTGGCGAGCACATGGAGGGCTGTGCGGCCCCCCAAAGAAATGCCACCCCACACCATGACTGACCCACCGCCAAACCGGTCTTGCTGGAGGATGTTGCAGGCAGCAGAACGTTCTCCACGGCGTCTCCAGACTCTGTCACGTCTGTCACATGTGCTCAGTGTGAACCTGCTTTCATTTGGGAAGAGCACAGGGCGCCAGTGGCGAATTTGCCAATCTTGGTGTTCTCTAGCAAATGCCAAACATCCTGCACAGTGTTGGGCTGTAAGCACAACCCCCACCTGTGGACGTCGGGCCCTCATACCACCCTCATGGAGTCTGTTTCTGACCGTTTGAGCAGACACATGCACATTTGTGGCCTGCTGGAGGTCATTTTGCAGGGCTCTGGCAGTGCTCCTCCTACTCCTCCTTGCACAAAGGCGGAGGTAGCGGTCCTGCTGCTGGGTTGTTGCCCTCCTACGGCCTCCTCCACATCTCCTGATGTACTGGCCTGTCTCCTGGTAGTGCCTCCATGCTCTGGACACTACGCTGACAGACACAGCAAACCTTCTTGCCACAGCTCGCATTGATGTGCCATCCTGGATGAGCTGCACTACCTGAGCCACTTGTGTGGGTTGTAGACTCCGTCTCATGCTACCACTAGAGTGAAAGCACCGCCAGCATTCAAAAGTGACCAAAACATCAGCCAGGAAGCATAGGAACTGAGAAGTGGTCTGTGGTCCCCACCTGCAGAACCACTCCTTTATTGGGGGTGTCTAGCTAATTGCCTATAATTTCCACCTGTTGTCTATTCCATTTGCACAACAGCATGTGAAATTTATTGTCAATCAGTGTTGCTTCCTAAGTGGACAGTTTGATTTCACAGAAGTGTGATTGACTTGGGAGTTACATTGTGTTGTTTAAGTGTTCCCTTTATTTTTTTGAGCAGTATATTTTCCCTTATTGTCCCCTAACCCTTAAACCCCTAGCCTAATTGGAGTAAAATAATGGACATCAGGGTTCCGCTTCCAGCTTATACATAATATATATACAGTTGAAGTCGGAAGTTTACATAAACTTAGGTTGGAGTCATTAAAACTAGTTTTTCAACCACTCCACAAATTTCTTGTTAACAAACTATAGTTTTGGAAAGTCGGTTAGGACATCTACTTTGTGCATGACACAGAAGTTTACATACAGTAACTTGACTGTGCCTTTAAACAGCTTGGAAAATTCCAGAAAATTATGTCATGGCTTTAGAAGCTTCTGAAGCTTCAAGGCTTACCTTCAAACTCAGTGCCTCTTTGCTTGACATCATCGGAAAATCAAAAGAAATCAGCCAAGACCTCAGCAAACAAATTGTAGACCTCCACAAGTCTGGTTCATCCTTGGGAGCAATTTCCAAACGCCTGAATGTACCACGTTCATCTGTACAAACAATAGTACGCAAGTATAAACACCATGGTACCACGCAGCCATCATACCGCTCAGGAAGGACACGCCTTCTGTCTCCTAGAGATGAACGTACTTTAGTTACGAAAAGTGCAAATCAATCCCTGAACAACAGCAAAGGACCTTGTGAAGATGCTGGAGGAAACAGAAAGGTATCTATATCCACAGTTAAACAAGTCCTATATCGACATAACCTGAAAGGCCGCTCAGCAAGGAAGAAGCCACTGCTACAAAACCACCATAAAAAAGTCAGACTACCGTTTGCAACTGCACATGGGGACAAAGATCGTACTTTTTGGAGCAATTTCCTCTGGTCTGATAAAACAAAAATAGAACTGTTTGGCCATAATGACCATCGTTATGTTTGGAGGAAAAAGGGGGAGGCTTGCAAGCCGAAGAACACCATCCAAACCGTGAAGCACGGGGGTGGCAGCATCATGTTGTGGGTGTGCTTTGCTGCAGGAGGGACTGGTGCACTTCACAAAATAGATGGCATCATGAGGAAGTAAAATTATCTGGATATATTGATGCAACATCTCAAGACATCAGTCAGGAAGTTAAAGCTTGGTCGCAAATGGGTCTTCCAAATGGACAATGACCCCAAGCATACTTTCAAAGTTGTGGCAAAATGGCTTAAGGACAACAAAGTCAAGGTATTGGAGTGGCCATCACAAAGTGGCCTGACCTCAATCCTATAGAAAATGTGTGGGCATAACTAAAAAAGCGTGTGTGAGCAAGGAGGCCTACAAACCTGACTCAGTTACACCAGCTCTGTCAGGAGGAATGGACCAAAATTCACCCAACTTATTGTGGGAAGCTTGTGGAAAGCTACCCAAAACGTTTGACCCAAGTTAAACAATTTAAAGGCAATGCTACCAAATACTAATTGAGTGTATGTAAATTTCTGACCCACAGGGAAAGTGATGAAAGAAATAAAATATGAAATAAATCATTCTCTCTACTATTATTCTGACATTTCACATTCTAAAAATGAAGTGGTGATCCTAACTGACCTAAGACAGGGAATTTTTACAAGGATTAAATGTTAGGAATTGTGAAAAACTGAGTTTAAATGTAATTGGCTGAGGTGTATGTAAACTTCCGACTTCAAGTGTACATTTTACAGAAACAGTATTTACAGTACCAGTCAAAAGTTCGGACACCTACTCATTCAAGGGTTATTCTTTATTTTTACTATTATCTACACTGTAGAATAATAGTGAATACATCAAAACTTTGAAATAACACATATGGAATCATGTAGTAACCAAAAAAGTGTAATAACAAATCAAAATATATTTTAGATTTCAGATTCTTCAAAGTAGCCACCCTTTGCCTTGATGACAGCTATGCACACTCTTGGCATTCTCTGAATCAGCTTCACCTGGAATGCTTTTCCAACAGTCTAGAAGGAGTTCCCACATATGCTGAGCACTTGTTGGCTGCTTTTCCTTCACTCTGCGGTCCAACTCATCCCAAACCATCTCAATTGGGTTGAGGTTGGGTGATTGTGGATGCCAGGTCATCTGATGCAGCACTCGATCACTCTCCTTCTTGGTCAAATAGCCCTTACACAGCCTAGAGGTGTGTTGGGTTATTGTCCTGTTGAAAAACAAATGATAGTCCCACTAAGTTCAAACCAGATGGGATGGTGTATCGCTGCAGAATGCTGTGGTAGCCATACTGGTTAAATGTGCAATGAATTCTAAATAAATCACAGACAGTGTCACCAGCAAAGCACCATCACACCTCCTCTATGGTTCACGGTGGGAACCACACATGCGGAGATCATCCGTTCACCTACTCTGCGTCACAAAGACATGGGTTTGGAACCAAAACTCATCAGACCAAAGGACAGATTTATACCGGTCTAATGTCCATTTCTCATGTTTCTTGACCCAAGCAAGTCTCTTCTTCTTATTGGTGTCCTTTAGTAGTGGTTTCTTTAGAGCAATTCAACCATGAAGGCCTGATTCACGCAGTCTCCTCTGAACAGCTGATGTTGAGATGTGTCTGTTACATGAACTCTGTGAAGCATTTATTTGGGCTGCAATTTCTGTGGCTGGTAACTCTAATGAACTTATCTTCTGCAGCAGAGTTAACTCTGGGTCTTCCTTTCCTGTGGTGGTCCTCATGAGAGCCAGTTTCATCATAGCGCTTGATGGTTTTTGCGACTGCACTTGAAGAAACTTTCAAAGTTCTTGACATTTTTCAGATTGACTGACCTTCACGGCTTAAAGTAATGATGGACTGCTTATTTGAGCTGTTCTTGCCATAATATGGACTTGGTCTTTTACCAAATAGGGCTATCTTCTGTATACCAGCTCTACCTGAATGGCTTAAACACATTAAGAAGAAAATAAATTACACAAATGAACTTTTAACAAGGCACACCTGTTAAATTAAATGCATTCCAGGTGACTACCTCATGGAGCTTGTTGAGAGAATGCCAAGTGTGTGCAAAGCTGTCATCAAGGAAAAGGGTGGCTACTTGGAAGAATCGCAAATATAAAATATATTTGGATTTGTTTAACACTTTTTTTGGTTACTACATGTTCCATATGTTTTTTCATAGTTTTGATATCTATCAATGTAGAAAATAGTACAAATAAAGAAAAACCCTTGAATGAGTAGGTGTGTCCAAACTTTTGACTGGTACTGTATATACTGTTTCTGTAAAATGTATATATTATGTATAAGCTGGAGGTAGAAGCCTGTTGTTGTCCATTAGTTTACTCCAATTAGGTGAGGGATTTTAGGGTTAGGGGACAATAAGGGGAAATCTATAAAAAAAAAAAATGTTTTATATATTTACAAAAACATATATGGGGCATGGTAAATGATGCAGACAATTAAATTGATGTAAGCCACAATCTATATGCAATGTTAAAGCTGATCTACCCCCTAAAAATAACAATTGTGAGTATATGACCACAGCCCAAAGCCACCAGTCCAGTGTGTGTGAGTGTGTGTGCGTGCACAAGGGTGCGTGTGTGCGTGTATTCGCATGTGCATGTGTTGGTGTGAGTGTGTGCATTCATTCGTGTGCATGATGTGTGTGCGTATGGTGAACTAACATCTTTTCCCACTGAAATAGTCATTACCAAGTGTCATGCTCTGAGGGACGACTGTTGTGTCAGGTTGTTCCCAGCTGTTTGATACTTCACTGCACGTTCCCTGCTCCGTCTCGCAGCCACTCTCGCAAAATAAAATGACCCCTTAGCTAACATGCAGGTAATGATGATAGTATTTGACGGCGATAGTAATCCTAGCATGTAGCAACACAAGCAGTGTGTGTACGTTTACATGCACCTGTGTTCTACCATAGACTCTGTGTATGGGATTGTGGGGTTAGTATGGTTGCATGTGCGTGCAGACATGTTGCTTAGTGACGCATTCTTCCTCTGGTCTCTAGCCTTGAGCCAGACCTGCAGGGACACACATGGTAAGGCATGAGCCCACAGCAGAGCCAAACACACACCACACAGACACACAGAGGGAGAGAGAAAGAGGTTAAGAAAGAGCGGGAGAAAGAAAGAAGGAAAGAGAGCTAGAGATAAACATTGAGAGAGAGAGAGAAAGAAAGAGATAGAAAGGGGAGAAAGAGAGAGGGAAAGAGAGAGACAAAGAGAGAGGGAAAGAGAGAGAGAGAGAGAGAGAGAGAGAAGAAAGAGGGAAAGAGAGAGGGAAAGAGAGAGAGAGACAAGAAAGAGAGGAGAAAGAGATAGAAAGATGAGAAAGAGAGCGAGAAAGAAAACAAGAGAGCTTGAGAAAGAGTGAGAGAGAGAGAGTCATGGTGCTCCTACCAGATTGGATGTGGTTGAGGCCAGATGGCTTCAGAAGTTCCAAGGGCTGCTCTTTCCTGGGCAGTCCATCTGCAGGGGAGAGAAAGGAAGGAGAGTCCGTTTCAAATATGGTCCGCAGCATCGATAACAAAGGGGAATGTGTATAATCTACTGAGGCCCAGCTAAAAGACTACATATCCCAGAGAGAGAAAGAGAGAGAGAGCGATAGAAAGAGAAGGAGGGAGAGGGAGAAGCCAGGGATAGACGGCGGTAGAGAAAACCAGTTGAATGAGGAGAGGAAGAGCAGAGGAAGAGGAGGCTTCTGCCTAGCCTAGTGCTGCAACACAGTTGAAGCTGCATGTGCTCAGCGTTCTGTTATGACTTCAACGTGATTGGTTCAGTGTCTGCACAGAGAGAGAAAGGGGGAGGGAGCGAGGGAGGGAGAGGAGAGAGAAAGAGGCATGTAAAAATAAACTAATGTGAATCGAGTATGCAGGCACCTATGTATGCTTCTACTGTTTAAACAAACACATGCATTTCTCGCATGTTTGCACGTGCACACACACACACACACACACACACACACACACACGTAGGGTGCGTCTTGGTGAGGATGATAATTATAGTGGTAACATGAAAAGGCTTTGGATCAGCTCAGGGAGGACCCGGCTATAAATAGACCAGTGGGGGAGAGGGGGAGAAACACACACACACACACTCACACACACACACACACACACACACACACACACACACACACACACACACACACACACACACACACACACACACACACACACACACACGCACACACACACGCACACACGCACACACACACAGACAGTACTTGACAATCCCACACATTTAAAATGACAATCCCACACATTTAAAATGACATGATTCTCAAGCAAGCCAAAAACACACGTGAGCATACACATCCACAAACACGCTGATTGGCTAACAAAAACGAGAGACAGTAAAACATTGTTGGGCTTTCCTGCATAAAGATAGAGACACACTTTCCCTACTCACACAGCTCAGTGGAGCTTATATACTGTATATAGAACTGAATAAACAAGTCTATGGACTCACTATCACCAGACTGGTGGTGACACATACGCCTTCCCTGCTGGCTCAACACCTGTCACAGCAGCTCTCCTAAACAAACCACTGTCCCCCTCGTTTCCTTCTTCCTTCTCCTCTATCCCTCTCTCCATCCCTCCCTCCCTCCCTTCATCCATCCATCCACAATGGCGGGTAAATCATAGTAAATTGACCCGAAAGCGCGAAAGTAAGTGCGAAGGGACGTGCGAAGGGACGTGCGATGCCAACGCATGGGCTGACCGAAAAGCAGTCTATTTCTTGGGCGTACTAGTCTATGGAAAGGAAGGAAACACTCCCACTTGGAACCTGTTCCTCCTTCTATATCTCTCCGTCTCTCCTCGCTCTCCCAATACCACTGCTCCAGTCTCGTTGCTTTGACTAGCCCATCAAACCACCTTGGCAGGAGGCCGACAGCCGGGGGTGAATCAAGTGAACGGAGAGCTAAATACAGAACCACTCTAGGAGTTTTTAATGGGTGGTGGGGGGGGGGATTGGGGCACAGTGTTTACTAAGGTAGACATCCGGTGTGATTCTCTTGTCTCCCGAGCCGAAGCATCTAGAGTATATCAGCTTATGACATTTAGAAATGTCTATGTGTACACAGACCCACAAACAAAAACACACGTGGCCTGTGTGGTCCAGCGGTTACAGCCATGGACCCCCGGGACACGTGTATACTAGATTCAGGATGGGTTCTAATCCGGCTGACTAGCGCCCTTTCTTTTCAACACTTTACGATCTACTCCAAAAAAGCAACAAAATTGCAAAAGTAGCGACTACACAAAAACAATATATACAACAACAGAAACAATTGCACATTCACTGTAACTGACACCTGCATTGAGATGTGAGCAGAGCCTTAACAACATGTGGATAACAGTGGGAGATAGCCTGGCTATAATGGCTGGACAATGCCCAAGTAGAGTAGGTACACACACACACACACACACACACACACACACACACACACACACACACACACACACACACACACACACACACACACACACACACACACACACACACACACACACACAGCTTTGTTTTTCTGGGTTGCACGGCGCTATTTTCAGCCCATCCAGACTGGGGTCATGATTAATACATGATGGAGGGCGAGGAGGAGGGATTAAACATTCATATCACACACACACACACTCACGCTAAATTACTAATACATACACATCTCCAAACACACACACCCACTCTCTCAGACAAATATGCACATGGACACACACACTCTCTCAGACAAATATGCACACGCACGCACGCACGCACGCACGCACACACACATACACACATACACACACACACACACACACACACACACACACACACGTTGCATGCCTTCCCCTCTGCTGAAAAAGAAGGATGGTGGGAAGACGAACGCAAAGAGAAAGAGGGGAGACAACAAAGAGCTGGGGTGTGTGTGCGTGTGTGCGTGTCTTTGTGTGTGTGTGGTGTGTGTGTGTTGGCAGGGCTATTTTTGGAGGGGCTGGTAGAGCAGGCGGGCCGTGATGCCTGCGATGCCATAATGGCATTTTAATTAGCCAAGAGAGCAGAGAGGGGACGCGCCCCGCATCACTAACCAGCAGCCAACGCCAGGGGACACAGGCAAATCAGGAAGCGCACGCACGCACGCACACACACACACACACACACACACACACACACACACACACACACACACACACGACGCACACACACACACGCACACACATATATGTTCTTGCATGCACGCCACACACACACACACACACACACACACACACACACACACACACACACACACACACACACACACACACGTGACATGATACACTACTTTACGGTACTCAAGGTGTTCAAGTGACAAACTTCACTTCTGTCTCACTGCAAAAAGATGCATCTTATTGTGTGTGTGCGCACGTGTGTGTGTGTGCGCGCAAGTGTGTTTCTCTGCCGCAAATATAAGTCCTAATGCAGTGTCGTTACAGAGCAGGATTAGACACATTTGGATGGCAGAGATGTAAGAATTGTCGATGGGTAGCATTTGTGTGCGTGTGTGTGTGTGTGTGTGTGTGTGTGTGTGTGTGTGTGTGTGTGTGTGCTAGTAGGGTGGCAGTGGCAGATGGCAGAAAGATGACACCAAAGCCTGATGGGCCGGAGGAGGACTGGCCCGTCTGTCTCTCTCTCACACACAAACACACACACGCACACACACAAACACCCCTCCCAGAGAAGCTCCTAATTGTAATCTAACTGCACTTCTGTCCCTCCAATGCCTTCCATTCCCTTTGTGAGAATGTGTTACAACTAACACCTTATGTGACCCAAAAGGCAGAGGGAGGGAGAGAGAGAAAAAGAGGGAGAGAAGAAGGTACGACGAAGAGAAAGGGAATGAAAGTGTGAGAGAGACAACAGAAAGAGCCCATAGAGAGAGAAAGAAATGGAGAGCGGAGAGAGCACATGAGAAATAGAGTGTGTGAGAGAGCGAGGGAGAGAGATATGTGCGTGCCACAAGGGGAAGCGAGGCGTCAGGGAGGAGGGCGCATTTTCTTTTCATTAAAGCGGTGGAGTGCATTTGAACCTTGACCCCTGACAGCCAGGGAAAGAAGAGAGGGCCGTGAGGGGGCAGGTGGCCGACAAACAGTACAGCCGGCTGAGAGCACATCATCTTCTCCACGGCAACCAGAGCAAACACAGAGCAGAGATACTGGTGTGTCCTCAGGAAGCCTCACACTCAACCTCTCTCTCTCTCTCTTTAATGAAATATCAAACAGAAGGCCTTCTGGGAGGGAGGGGAGGGAGGGAGGGGATGTGGGGGGAGAGACAGAGAGAGAGAAAAGCCAAGAGGGTGAGATAGAGAGAGAAAGGGTGGCGAAAGAGACCGAGCAAGACGGAGAGCGAGAGAGAGAGAGATAAATAGCCCCCTCCAGCCTTAGGATGGGACCCAGTGAACTGTGAAGAGGCTCATCACAACATGTTTAGAGCAGACAGCAGCCTTTCAAGAGAAAAGCCCTTATCCGCAGCTAAACTGAAACAAACACATACAAATCACACACACTCTGTTTGGACCTCGCTAAGTATCCGATGGACAGATGGATTTCACTACTCAAAATAGAAAATAACAACCTATGTAAAGCTGAGCTGACCTGGAGCTCAGTCCTGCCTGGCTACCCAAATTCCATGTTCCGGCCAAACGTTAACCACGCCGACGGACGTTACTTTCTTCTACCAATGAGTCTGGATCTGAGTACCTCCCCGATGATTTCTAGAACGCAAACGCATTCGAACCGTTCTGATTGGTCCCAGAGCACGTGGGTAAAGTGGCATGTAGAAATTCGTCGTTGGCTTTGATACTCTTGATTGGTTAGAGATTATCCAAATCGCTGAAGACTTTGTTACGTAAAACACCCCTCATTTGGACATCAACATAAATCAAATTGTATTTGTCACATGCGCCGAATACAACAGGTTACCGTGAAATGCTTACTTACAAGCCCTTAACCAACAATGCAGCTCAAGAATTGACTAAATAAAGTAAAAAATACATCTAATCAAAAAAAAGTAACAAGAAAATGACATAACAATAACGAGGCTATATACAGGGTGTACCGGTACAGAGTCAATGTGCGTGGGTACAGGTTAGTCGAGGTCATTTGTAAAGTGTAAAGTGAAGACGCATAGATAATAAACAGCGAGTAGCGACAGTGTAAAAACACGGGGAGAGACAATGTAAATACTCCAGTATATCCCCGGGAACACAAACAACTTAAATGATCGTATGTAGCTAACGATAGAGCAGCGGAAGAATTCAGCTTGAGTCGTCAGGCAAGTCCCAAATATGGTCCATTTTGTGCACTGTGAGGGCTATCTAATGGACAGAAAATGTCACCCTGAGGTTCAAATGTCACGATTCCACATAGTAGTAAGGTTATTGTAACCACTCGGGTTGGCAAAGAGCTCTACTTGTCTCGAACTAGCATGTAAGAAAAGGACAATTGTGTATAATGCAATGGTAGGTGAAGTAACCGGTACGACTATGAACCATGGACAGTAAGGTTTAAAGGGAAAAGACAGATTCTGTGATGTTCCAACTGCATACGAGGTGAGGCATGTTGACAATCAGCCAAAACAAACCAGGTCAGCGTCTGGCTGAGTGGACAGATCTTCATCTTGACAGGACAGAGAGCCTGTAGCCTGAAGACTCCAATAGCCCCCTTGAGACGGGCAAATCACAAGCAAATAAATGAAGGTCAGGATTCAGGGAAAAGGCGGAGACGGCCGTGTGTGTGTGTGTGTTGTGTTGTGTCAGAGAGCCCATTAAAGGGAGCTAGTGGCGGGACCCTCAGCGGTCACCTTGATCAATAAATAGCCATAGTCCTGAGGCTTGACTCATAGGGAGGGGGTAGAGGATGGATGCATTAGCTGAATAAACATGGATGTGCTCCGTATGGTCAGTGAGGGGTGTCTGTGCCAAGTTGACCACACTGACAGGACACAGGCTGGTCGGGCAGGAAGTAGAGGGGGAGAGCGCGGGGGGGGGGCACTCCTGCCAGGCGAGACCACCCCACTGGGCACACAGCCGGTGTAGTTCAAGTGGAGCCCCCCGATCCAACACACACAGACAGAGACACATGCACACACAAACATGCATGTGTGAACGTACAGGTTGTGCGCACACACATACATACACACACTAACCCACCCACACATAACCTCAACACTCCAACAGCTCACACTTACACCTGATAGACCACTGAACAGAAGCCAAGCTGCCCCTCTCCCCCTCCCTCCCTCCCTCCCTCCCTCCCTCCCTCCCTCCCCTCCCTCCCTCCCTCCCTCTCAGCCTCAACCGGCCTCTACTCTATAACCTACACACGGTGGCCAAACTGTCTTCCCAGCGCAAACCAGACTGGACAACCCAGCCATGATGGCTGGCCTGCCAGCCAGACCAATCTACACACAGTAACCAAAACTCAGGCACCAGACAGGTGTAATCAATATGGTGATAGCGCCACCCTCTTCTATTCATATTGCTGCTAGGTGGTTTAGATTTAAAAAACCAGCACACCCAGACTCACTACATCTCAGGATGTTCATCACTGCTCCCCTCTAAGATGGGAGGGGAACGCAGGCTAGGAGGAGAGGAGCTACTCAATCCCCATGCATGATCCAAAACCCCCCCTCTCCCCCCAGAAGCCCCATAACATACCCTGCCTTTAGAACGTACAGTGAGTAGATACTCAATATGGAGTAGCGGCAGAAGGCTCGTCTCCCCAAAGGAGCAAAGGGATCCCCCGCAAAACTCAAGAAGGGCGCCCGTCAAAAAGGATCATGGGATGGTGGGGCGTCTTTGAAGCACCCTGGAGAGGATCTGCCAAGGAGTCGAGGACACTGGAGGACTTAATGGGCTATTAGGAGGGTAGGAGTGTTCTGTTGGTCGGGAGGCTGAGGAGAAGGCTCCTGTAGCAGGCATCCATCAGCCTCTCTGGAGGGGCTAGCATTAGCACGGGCTAACGGAGAGGGGGGAGAGAGAGCAAGGGGACAGTGAGAGGGCGCGGAGTGTGGGTAGATGGGGAGGGGGGTGAGTGGAAGGAGGTGGAAGAGAAGATAGGATGAGGAGAATAGAATCCCATGTTAACAGTAAACCTTGGACAAGGACACCAATACATGTCTCAAGGATTACTTCTCCCTAGCTACAGAACTGCTCTCTCTCTCTCTCTCTTCTCTCCTCTCCCTCTCTCTCAGAAAGAGGGGACCAGAGATCACTGAATGAAAAGAAATGGACACGACCATTGTGGTTACAAAGCACTTTGCACTGTAAAGCTAAATGTACCTCCCTTTTCAGATGATAACCTATATTTAAGACAATCAGCCCTATCTTTCTAAAACTGTGGTCGGATGCCAGTGTACGGGTGTGATTTCCTGACATGTAACATCATGCAGAAGTGACGCTTCTGAAAGTCATTTATCGTCACGCTCAACTCCAGGCACAGTCTAAGGGAGAATAGCATGCCTCTAACATGCTGCAAATCATCTATTCTGCATATTAACACATGCAAAAATGTACCGACATATGTAGACACACACACGGACAAACACAGTAAACACACACCCACACACACAGGTGTTAGCTCTGCGGAAACAGCTCACATTCTAACCATTACCTTCACTTAGTATTGATATTCCTAGAATGTTGTGTGCTGTTTTTTACTGAAGGTCACAGAGAATGGAGTGGATATACAGTGTGTGTGTGTGTGTGTGTGTGTGTGTGTGTGTGTGTGTGTGTGTGTGTGTGTGTGTGTGTGTGTGTGTGTGTTTTTGCATGTGTGTGTGTGTGTGTGTGTTTTTTGCGTGAGTGTGTGTTTTTTGCATGTGTGTGTGTGTGTGTGTGTGTGTGTGTGTGTGTGTGTGTGTGTGTGTGTGTGAGAGCGTGCGTGCGTGCGTTTGTCTATGCAGTGAATCACGTCTGGAGGCAGGTTCACGTCGCTGAGACAAACAGAAAGTGTGAGTCACTGCCTCTGTTCCCTGGGTGAACACGCCTTTCAGCTGGTTGAAACACACACCAATCATCCTCTCAGTCAGCGCTTGATGACACACACACACTTTACATTCACAAGAATATTGTACGTTCACAACTAGTTTGAACTAGCATTTACAGTAACATTTCCTAGGATTGTGACTCATGTTAGATGAAAAGGCATGAGCGGTCAAAACAGAAAGGAACTCAATCAAGTAAAGCTTCAACAAGAGCACTGTTCAGTTCAGTGTGTGTGTGTGTGTGTGTGTGTGTGTGTCTCTAATCTACATACATTTATCAGGAAAGGATCCACCATCTGGTATCCAAGCAGAGTTCTGATTAAAGTACATCCACTACTTAGCCCTTGTCCCCCCAGACAATGAACAGTGGGACAGTGGCGGTTCTAGACCATTTCAACTGGGGGGGGGCCAAGCTGGGGCCAGTTGTACTGTTAGAGGGGCCAGTTATATTAGACGTTATTGTTGTCATATCATTTTCTTCACTGCCTTGCAGCATTAGCAGGCAAAAGACCATGTTCATAATCACCAGTGTTCCGCGTTGCCACTGTCTAATAACGTATGTAAAAAAAAGAACGATAGCAAAAGTTAGTTATGTAAAACTTATTTCATACTCCACATTTAGGGGGGCCACAAGGGGGTACACAATTGTTGTCACAGGGGCACTGCCCCCCCCCCCAGAACCGCCCCTGCAGTGGGATCGTGCTTTACAGCCATATACACATGTACCAGTTACTAATCACCAATACCACCCTTCACCACATACAGATGTGCAAACACATTCAATTCTCATGCATCTCTCACACTGCGCACCACACAGACCTCTTGCATTCATGAACCTCAACCAGGAGTGAATGTGAAAAGCTTTATTGAAATGTGCTTTATGAAATGAACAACACACACACACACACACACACACACACACACACACACACACACACACACACACACACACACACACACACACACACACACACTCTCTGGAATAACACTACCAACAGTTCATCTAGGCTCTGGGTTTAGATACAGTCTGTGGCTGTCCCTCTGTCTCGACTGTGATGGAGCAGACCAAGTGGGGGGGACTCTGTAACACAGCAACCCACAGCCCCAGGTGTTCGGGGAAGAAGAGAGAGATTCGCGCCCCAGATCCTCCAAGAATAGCTTTGCATGCCGTGCCGTGGTGCCCAGCCAGGAGGCAGAGCACAAACAACTGGCCGCCAAGCCGTCTGGATTAAACAACATGCCCTTAGCCTGGCACTCCTTGATACCCCAGGGCTGACTGGCTTTTGTTCCTCTTTTAACCCTCCACCATGCACCCCGCATTGTTACCGTACAGAGCACTGAGGATACGGTGGGTTATGCTGCGTATGGATGAGATGCTAAATGCAATTCCTATACTAACAGTAAAGCGATAGTGTTCAGTGAAACAATGCAGCCTTAGCTTCACTAGAATGTTCTATGGAATATCTGCAAAACCGACAAGAGGAGGATTGCTAAAAACCCAGTGTTGGGTCTCTCCCCCCCCCCCACTGGGGAACGATCAGGGCTGGCTCTCTCATGGCATGCGTCCAGGGGGAGAACTTTAAAGCCATTCCTAGCGCCGACACAGAGGCCTCTGCAAATCCCTGGGTACCACCCAGTCTCTACTAATCCAACCTCCCAACCACCACGTCAATCCAATGCACGTTGGACAGGACGGGGGAGAACACCCTGAGCTTGACTTTGTTTCGAGATGGCCCTCGCTACCATTTCAGCTCCCGTTCACTTCCTGACAGACTTCCTAAGAAGGGAATATCCGAGGGTGTTTCACAGAGTTCTTATGTTCCCCACTGTGGCACACTTTTGCCACTGCTACAGTACCTGTAGCTGGTTGTTGCTGTGAACTTGAAAATCAGAGTTCAGTTGGAGTACTTTTGTTACTTTGAATGCTCTATTCAGAGCAACTTCAATGGAGTCATCTTACTGCAGCAAATTCTTTTCATAAAGCCAGGTATTGCATACAGATTAGACTACAGTATGTATTAATACTCAACAGTGAACATACCGGCATCAAAGATTGACAGTGTTCTGATTCTCCATCGTTCTCCTGAAGTATGCACTTGTTCACTCGCCTTTACACCAGTCCATTCCTTTTCAATCAATGAGGTATAGTGTACAAGTGCACACTTTGGGAGAAGGGTAGCCATTGACTTTACTCCAGAAGCAGACTGGAGTCCAACAAAAACCTCTCGTTACACATCCCCCTTGTTATATCTACTCTTATACTTTTGACAAAATAAGCTTGGAAAGAGGATACGATACAAACAAATGTAAACTTTAGTATGGCCACCTTTATCAGTTGCCTCCAAAAATGATGTGGCCCAGTTGTGTTTCAATTTTACAGATTGCGACGCAATCCACTTTCCATGCATAATCCGCCAACATTTCAAACGCTCCATCTTTGGATTTCAAGGCCCTAGCTAATAGCAGGAGAGGGTGATTCCAGGCGCAGCAACAAGTCCAAAGGGTATGAGAAGGAACCAAAACAGGCCTGCCGTCTCCACTTTATCTTGCACTGCTGCTTCCATAGGTCAGATATGATCAGGAAAGAGAGGGAGTAGAGCGGTGTGTGAAAAAGAGGGTCTGGAGGAGAAGAGAGGAGGAGAGGTGAAGAGAGGACAGGAGAGCAGAGCAGAGCAGAGTGGCTAGAAGAGGAGAGAGATTGCCAGGCCAGAAAACGCGCCTTTGGCGCACGCCACGCAAGCTGGAGCATTTTACAATAACCCAGGACATTCCAAGTAATTAGCCAAGAATGTCTTACATGTGGCTCTCTCTGACGTCAATCATGTACTTTCCAAGATTTCCCTTCTTTTTTACATTTTTTTTGCAACTGGCATTGCGTAACGCTGCTTTTGTGAGCTGCTCTTGGCATGGGTGTTACATTGGTTCAGGGGGGTGGGCCGTGGAGGGAGCTCCCAAAGTGGGCGGGGGGCACACTGACCTCAATCTAACTGACCATTTCATTTAAGAGGCTGGTGTGTGTGTGTGTGTGTGTGTGTGTGTGTGTGTGTGTGTGTGTGTGTGTGTGTGTGTGTGTGGGTAGACTCTTGGTGGGTCACTGTAACATGAGAGATACTGTACATGACATGCCCAAACATACCTCCTCTGTGAAATTCATGACAAGCTCTTATCCTTGGGGAATTCGGTAAAAACAAATAACTCGGCACAAACACAACGGAAGTTACGGAGGCTCAAATAGATCCCGATTGAACATTCTGACTGTGTCATGCCATTGACCTACAGTCTGAGCCTCCGTGGATTTCAAATGGATGTGTCATAATTAGGGTTGCACAGTGTGGGACTTTCTCCATGAGAAGTTAAGCCTGGGAATTTGGATAATTTTGCTTAAATTAATAAAAAATGTTAGCTTATAACAGTGAACCTTTTTTGTGGGATACACATGAGGTAATTATTGGTTTTGTGGCCTATTTTGGTTAAACTATCCCCAATTCAATGGAATTGCAACCCATCACATGTGCAGTGCACTCTTCCATCACATCTACAGCTGATTTTCAAGATCTTGCACACTAATGAGATGCTATTGAGCCCACACCACTACACTGTCTGAGCCAAGGACTAAATGCTTTCTGGTAAGTTTTGATTACAATACTGGGTGGGGTGAATATATTTTATATGACATACATTATTTTTGTTAACTAGTAAATGGTAGCCTATAGCAAAGTGTGTTTAAATCATTTCTAACTTGTTGTTTTCTGCTAGTTAGTTGTTGCTACCATGTGGGTTTGAGCTTCCTAACTGAGGAGTGTTAATTCACCTGTTTCCATACGTGTTTCATTTTAAAACATTTATCTTACAAAGGAGTTGTTTAATCTAACTGCTTAACTATTTATCTGTACATGGAATTGTATTATTTATTTTTTTACAGATTTCTTTCTAATCTTTACAGGAAAACGCCACAGGCACTATCTGATGTAGAAGGAAAGGCTGTGTACATTTGCAAATACCATGCAAAATCATGTGAAGAATGCAACAAAGACACAGAATCATCTGGCCAAGTGCATAAAGTTCCCTCATTGCTCACACCAATCAACCTCTGACAAAAGTCCCTCTGCTTCTATTCGAGGTGAAAATGATGAATCAGACACCTTATCAATAGCAACAGCTCATGGTCCTCCTGGAATCAGACGTTTTTTTTCACTCAATGGAGGAACGTAGTCAAAGAAATGCTGATGAATGTCTTGTTCAAGCTGTGTATGCAACTGGTTCACCTCTGATGCTCACAGGCAATGTGTATTGGAAGAGATGTCTGAATGTTCTTCGCCCAGCATACACCCCTCCAACCAGACATGCTTTATCTACTAATTTGCTGGATGCAGAGTTCAACAGAGTTCAAGTGAAGGTCAAACAAATCATAGAGAAAGCAGACTGTATTGCAATCATCACTGATGGGTGGTTGAATGTTCGTGGGCAAAGAATAATTAACTACATCATCTCCACCCCTCAACCAGTATTCTACAAGAGCACAGACACAAGGGACAACAGACACACCGGTCTCTCCATTACAGATGAGCTGAAGGCTGTCATCAATGACCTTGGACCACAGAAGGTATTTGCACTGGTGACAGACAACGCTGCGAACATAAAAGCTGCTTGGTCTAAAGTGGAGGAGTCCTACCCTTACATCACACCCATTGGCTGTGCTGCTCATGCATTGAATCTGCTCCTCAAGGACATCATGGCACTGAAAACAAAGGATACACTCTACAAGAGAGCCAAGGAAATGGTTAGGTATGTGAAGGGTCATCAAGTTATAACAGCAATCTACCTCACCAAGCAAAGTGAGAAGAATAACAGCACCACATTGAAGCTGCTCAGCAACACCTGTTGGGGTGGTGTTGTCATGTTTGAAAGTCTCCTGGAGGGGAAGGAGTCTCTCCAGTATGGACAGCCCCATCAAGAGGATCCTCCTGGATGATGTATTTTGGGAGAGAGTGGTAAGCAGCCTGAAACTCCTGAAACCTATAGCAGTAGCCATTGCACGGATTGAGGGAGACAATGCCATCCTGTCTCATGTTCAGACTCTGCTTCCAGATGTAAGAGAAGAAATCCGTACTGCCCTGCCCACTTCACTCTTGCTCCAAGCAGAGGAAACTGCAGTTCTGAAATACATCAAAAAGCGTGAAGACTTCTGCCTGAAGCCCATACATACCGCAGCGTACATGTTGGACTACAAGTATGCTGGCAAGAGCATCCTGTCTGGTGCAGCGATCAAAAAGGCCTATGGTGTCATCACTACTGTGTCTCGCCACCTTGGCCTGGATGAGGGCAAGGTTCTTGGCAGTCTGGCGAAGTACACTTCCAAGCAAGGGCTTTGGGATGGAGATGCAATATGGCAGTCGTGCCAACATATCTCATCAGCCACCTGGTGGAAGGATGTTTGTGGATCTGAGGCTCTTTCCCCTGTTGCCTCCATCATCCTCCAAATCTTACCAACATCAGCCGCCTTTGGTGTGTGTGTTTGGGAACACACACACCAAAGCACGCAACAGGCTGACCAATGCAAGGTTTGAAAGATTGGTGGCCATCCGGGCAAATTTGAGGCTTTTTGAGCCTGACAACAAGCCATTCTCAACAAGGTTGGAAAGTGACAGTGAAGATGAGGCCGCAGAGTCTGATGTTCAAGAGGTGGACAGTGAGGAGGTCCAGGGAGAAGACATGGAAGCCTGACAGGAAGACAACCAAAACTTTAGTTTCTAGACTATCATTTTACAGATGCATGGTGAAAATGTTTTAGGGAGATGCGATGAATCATTTGGGATCAATATTCCCTTTCTTTGGTTGTTCAGTGGAATCATCCCATGTGAAGAGTCAACTCATTTAATTAAAGTTCAATTCGTAACTACATTTTTTTTTCTATTGGAAGGATTTAATAATTTGCAATTATGTCAACATATGATAAGGTAAAGGGTTTATGTTTCTGTCTCCATTATGATATGGTAAATATATCCCATGCAAAAAAACATCTACATTTAAATGGTATTAATAATAGTTTGTATATATTTCCGTTAAACCCCATATATTCCCGTTAATTCCCACGGAAAGTTTCCACCTCTGAATATTCCCCAAAATGTGCAACCCTAGTCAGTAATACGTAGCCTAGATGTGGAGGGAGGAAACAGAGGCAATAAAACAATGATCTGTGCGTCGGACGGTAGCGGCGAGAAGCGAGTGGGAGGGTTTGCTCTATTGCTCTCAGGCTCTAGTGCTGATGTCATGTAAACCAGGAAGGGGGATTATCAGTAATCACACTCACTCACTCAGGTTTTAGGGAGAGTTTGCAGAGGATTACTTCCCCATCTGATGCCGAGTGGATTGCTGCGTTATCATTATGATTAAATTCCTTATGCAGGCTTGTGTATGTGCGCCTGCTTCTTTCACTGCTTGGAAGGGTAAAAAGGATTGGGGCAGGTCCACAGGCAGAAAAAGATTGTTGGCATGATTAACGGCACATGTACCGTAGCACATCTAGCCGATTCGATAAGGACAGGGTAAAGACACTTTATTTGACAGTGTCACTATGACATGGACATGACAGTGTCATAGATATAAATTAAACTGTCAATCATATGAACTTGAGTACACCCGAAAACTGTTCAAATGTTCCTTAAGTAACCACATTTCAACCCCAGTGGGTCTAAAATGTTGCTTTAGCCAAGCTCATTTCACATCATAAAAATGAAGTCATTGACTTTGGTTCCATTTGTGAACCAACATTTTAATTTACTCCCTCACTTCATTCAAAACGTACATAAACTCAGAAAAAAAAGAAACGTCCTCTCACTGTCAACTGCGTTTATTTTCAGCAAACTTAACATGTGTAAATGTTTGTATGAACATAAGATTCAACAACTGAGACATAAACTGAACAAGATCCACAGACATGTGACTAACAGAAATGGAAAAATGTGTCTCTGAACAAACGGGGGTAAAAATCAAAAGTCTGTGGCCACCAGCTGCATTAAGTACTGCAGAGCATCTCCTCCTCATGGACTGCACCAGATTTGCCAGTTCTTGCTGTGAGATGTTACCCCACTCTTCCACAAAGGCACCTGCAAGTTCCCGGACATTTCTGGGGGGAATGGCCCTAGCCCTCACCCTCCGATCCAATCGGTCCCAGAAGTGCTCAATGGGATTGAGATCCGGGCTCTTCGCTGGCCATGGCAGAACACTGACATTCCTGTCTTGCAGGAAATCACGCACAGTACGAGCAGTATGGCTGGTGGCATTGTTATGCTGGAGGGTCATGTCAGGATGAGTCTGCAGGAAGGGTACCACATGAGGGAGGAGGATGTCTTCCCTACAATGCACAACGTTGAGATTGCCTGCAATGACACCGCCCCAGACCATGACGGACCCTCCAGCTCTAAATTGATCCTGCTCCAGAGTACTGGCCTCGGTGTAACGCTCATTCCTTCGACTATAAATGTGAATCTGACCATCACCCCTGGTGACCGCGACTCGTCAGTGAAGAGCACTTTTTGCCAGGTCTGTCTGGTCCAGCGATGATGGGTTTGTGCCCATAGGCGACGTTGTTGCCTGTGATGTCTGGTGAGGACCAGCCTTACAACAGGCCTACAAGCCCTCAGTCCAGCCTCTCTCAGCCTATTGCAGACAGTCCGAGCACTGATGGAGGGATTGTGCGTTCCTGGTGTAACTCGGGCAGTTGTTGTTGCCATCCTGTACCTGTCCCGCAAGTGTGATGTTCGGATGTACCGATTCTGTGCAGGTGTTGTTACACGTAGTCTGCCACTGCGAGGACAATCAGCTGTCCGTCCTGTCTCCCTGTAGCGCTGTCTTAGGCATCTCACAGTACGGACATTACAATTTATTGCCTGGCCACATCTGCAGTCCTCATGCCTCCTTGCAGCATGCCTAAGGCACGTTCACACAGATGAGCAGGGACCCTGGGCATCTTTCTTTTGGTGTTTTTCAGAGTCAATAGAAAGGCCGCTTTAGTGTCCCCTAAGTTTTCATAACTGTGACTTTAATTGCCTACCTTCTGTAAGCTTTTAGCGTCTTAACGACTGTTCCACAGGTGCATGTTCATTAATTGTTTATGGTTCATTGAACAAGCATGGGAAACAATGTTTAATCCCTTTACAATGAAGATATGTGAAGTTATTTGGATTTTTACGAATTATCTTTGAAAGACAGGGTCCTGAAAAAGGGACGTTACTTTTTTTGCTGAGTTTATATTTAGTCGGCGATGGCTCAGTTTACTGTGTTGATTCTGAATCATACGTATTGTTCTCACTCTGGAGTTGCAGAAGAGTGATTGCCAGAGTGGGGAGCTGGTTTCAGTGTTTGCTCTCCCTCGTCTCGATGTGCTCAGAGCAGGATTGGCTGGGTTTCTGCTTGAGCCCCATTTGTTGATGCATAGATCCCATACCATCTGATGTCAACAAGCTATTCAGACGATTTAATCCACTTGTGTGAATAGAGTAAGTCCTCCAAATCGCGATCGTCATTGGCACTGCTTAGAAAGAAAGTCATCAGACAGCCAGATGAGTTGGTTTAACAGTACAATGACAAGGTCAACATTTCGAATCCTTGTGCGTCACTGGAGCTCGACGTAAAATATATATTTTAGGAAAACAAACATTTCTTAGATCTTCTCCAGAGTGCAATGACAAAGAGATTGTCCAAAATCCACTCTCCACTGGTAGGAAAGGTGTTACCGTTAAACCACCCAATTATTTTTTAAAACCAACGGTAATGTCTAAGCCTTCATTTGCAAACCAGTTTCTCCTCCTAAAGCTGAACCTCATATGGCTGAATCCAGCAAGGATGGGGGAATGTGGAAATGATAGGGCTGTCACGATGAGCTCTCTGACAAGCAGGACCATAGCCATTAACATCATGGAGGAGATGCTTTAATTATAAGATTTGCTTTATGAAACGGAGCCTTTCCTCGCTGGAGAACTCAAACCAGTAATTAGGCAAATATCGGGTGTTATAAACACAGGGTGAAACAGGTAGGACATCTCTCGGATTCTCTCATATTTTAATGTTGTCTCAGTGTAGGCATTCTAACTAAGAGGTTCACATTATCATGATGTTGAGGAGTCAGCCGTAAGACTACAGCAAGGTGTTCCCAACTAGGCCCTCAATAACTAGTTGGTTCTCATCTAGTCTTGACGCAATTCCTTGCATCCTCTCCCCTCACCTCCTTCTCAACTGCATCCAAGGTCCCTCCACTCTGACCTTCTTCTCCAGGTTGTGTATAACCAAGCAAAGATAAATTGCGAAATAGGCTAGCCTTAGGGACCAGAGCAGTATTCAAAAAGCTTCCCAGAGTAGGAGCGATGATCTAGGTTCAGGTCTCCGCTGTCCGTGTTATCCTATTCAGTGTGATCTACAAGATAAAATCTGATCCTAAATCAGCACTTTAACTCTGAGACGCTTCATACATACATCCCCAGTTGACTATGTGCTAGCTGGGGGTCACGAAGCTATAGAGAAAAAATGCTTTGTGCCCCGATCCCAGCCACAATTCGAAGAGCCATTCAAGCAGCCTGTCGTAACAACAAGGCATACTGACACATTGTCTTTGAACCGTCGAAGCCCTAATAAATGCCCCTGGCTAGCACTGAAGAAACACCACCTGGGCTCACACAAAACAAAAACAACAACGGGAGCAAAGTAAGAGAGCCTCGCTTCATGTGATTGGCTTGCTTCCTACACCAATTAAAATCTGCACGCTTGCGTGCATGCTCCGAAGCCAACACTCCAAAGAGCCTAGAATGGATTGTTTGTTTACTGCGACCCCATTGGCAAAAATGGGCTTGAACGTAGCAAGCTCAGGGTCTGAGTCTTTTCTTAAATCTTCTTTCTCCCAGCAAAGAGTTTAGTCTTGCTTTCCCAAGGTATGGAGAGAGAACCTGGAAGGGACAGTGCCTAAACTGGAGGTGGTGGCCATCCTAATGGGACAACTCTGAGAGGACATAGCGGAGGGACCAGAAGTCAAGACCAGAAACATGGCTCCACATAGAAACGAACAAACACACATGCGTACGCACACCCACACTCCCACAAACACCAATTGGTACACACATGCACACGCGCACACACACAATATTTGCTTTACATTCCCTTCAGAGCCTGAGGTTTTAGACCCAATATGACCGCTTCTCCGCCCCGCTTGACGTCAATGGGGGCAGAGGGGCCAGGCGATTACACAGTGTAAGCGGCGTAAGCCAGGGATGATTGTTTACGTAGGTCATCACCGTTGTCGTTATTATTAAGGCATTACTTCATTAGATAATGGAAGGGTCTTGATCCTCCATGGATGTAATAGTGTAGTAAAATGACGCTGGTGATATGATCTTACAGATTAGATCATTCCCTGATTCCCTTGGTGTTTCTTTGGGGAGCATGGCTTTGGATTTCTCTAATCCATTCTACTTTTACATTTTAGTAATTTAGCAGACACTCTTATCCAGTGTGTCTTACTGGAGCAATTAGGGTTAAGTGCCTTGTTCAAGGGCATAGACATATTTTTCACCTAGTCGGCTTGGGAATTTGAACGAGAGACCTTTCGGTTTCTGGCCCAATGCTTTTGGTCCATGGCCTCTTTTGGCCAACACAATCTAAACGCATGACTATGAAAACATGCGAATGACACGCAACTCAACCCAATTGCAACAGCTTTTTAAAAATGTTTTCCCCACCACATGAGTAACAAAAACAAAAGTGAGTCACTTGTGCCAAGCACAATGCTACGTTACTCTGTCGACTTCAGAGGGGGTCTGCTGTGTTCGGTTGACAGCTGCTATAGCGTGGAGGGTTAGTGAGATGCTGGGCTGATGAAACACATGGAAGGGGACTCTATTAGTGTGGTGACTATGGTCAGATCAATGAGTGGGAGGCTCAACAGTCGCCCTCTTTGTGCATCTGAGCACATGTATGAGTGTTTTATTTGTGTGTGTGAGAGAAAGACGGAGAAAGCCTTGTGTGTCTATAAATATCTGCATTTCACCCCCCAATGCTCTGGCGACCAGGGTAGCTCTCAGCATGCCCTCTCTCGCTCCATCCCCCCCTTCTCTCTCCAGTCCACCCGCACTTAATAATGCTTTCAGGCCTGGTCCGCTCCCACACAAAAAGGCTATACCACAATGGCGAAGTTGTTATAGGTTAATCCTGAAGGGACGTCTAGGAAGAAGAGGGGATGGTTTATAGCGCTAATGGTTGGTAGCCAATGGGGATGGATAATAAGGTACACTATATGACCAAAAGAATGTGGACACTTACTCGTCGAACATCTCATTCCAAAAGCATGGGCATTAATATGGAGTTGGTCCCCCCCTCGCTGTTATAACAGCCTCCACTCTTCTGGGAAGGCTTTCCACTAGATGTTGGAACATTGCTGCGGGGACTTGCTTCCATTCAGACACAAGAGCATTAGTGATGTCGGGCACTGATGTTGGGCAATTAGGCCTGGCTCGCAGTCGGTGCTCCAATTCATCCCAAAGGTGTTTGATTGGGTTGAGGTCAGGACTCTGTGCAGGACAGTCAAGTTCTTCCACACTAATCTCGATAAACCATTTCTGTATGGACCTCGCTTTGTGCCTTCTGCCCCAAAGTTGGAACCACAGAATGTCATTGGATGCTGTAGCGTTAAGATTTCCTTTCACAAGAACTAAGGGGCTTTGCCCGAACCATGAAAAAAACTGACCCAGACCATTATTCCTCCTCCACCAAAATGCACAGTTGGCATTATGCATTCGGGCAGGTAATGTTCTCGTGGCATCCGCCAAACCCAGATTCGTCCGTCGGACTGCCAGATGGTGAAGTGTAATTCATCACCCCAGAGAATGCGTTTCCACTAATCCAGAGTCCAATGGCGGCGTGCTTTACACCACTCCAGCCGACGCTGGGCATACCACATGGTGATCTTAGGCTCGTGTGCGTCTGCTCAGCCATCGAAAACCAATTTCATGAAGCTCCCGACGAAGAGTTCTTGTGCTGACGTTGCTTCCAGAGGCAGTTTGGAACTCGGTAGTGGGTTCTACAACTGAGGACAGATGATTTTTACACGCTACGCGCTTCAGCACTCAGACGGTGCCATGTTGAAAGTCACTGACTTCTTCAGTAAGGCCATTCTACTGCCAATGTTCGTCTATGGAGATTGCATGGCTTTGTGCTCGATTTTATACACCTGTTACCAACGGGTGTGGCTGAAATAGCCGAATCCACTAATGTGAAGGGGTGTCCACATACTTTAACGCATAAAGCATGAGAGGTTAACACATGCCAGTTCTAAACATAGCTTAATTTGACCCCCCAAAAAACTGTGATTCCTGTGTATTTAAAGCTCATGAGAGTTTGGAATATATGTCAACATGTGCATGTTAAAGTGATTGGGAGAAAGAGAGACTGAAAGACAGAGAGCAATGAACTCAAAGAACTCAATTTCTCCTTCAGTCGTTCATTCATCAACCCGCTGCTTGAGAACCCTATGCTGTCCCCAGAGCGTTGGCACGACGTTAGCGGACCCGCATTCTCCCCAAAGCGACATTTCTCATTAGCCGGCGCTACCCCCGCTAGCTCATTAATCTAGCTAGCGGCTAATGGGCTGCAGCAGCATCGCAGGGGAAATGAGAGAGTGGGCGGATGACAAATCTCCCCTCCACTCGCCCGGTACAACATACAGGTTGTTGCTTCTCACGCAACCCGGGCCGTGTTCAGTGGAGCGCACATCGTACGTAAAATGCAATTGAAAAAAATCTGCTTTGATAAGTTACGGTAGTACCTGCCCGTTTTACTTTGTCAAAACACTTTATGTAGTCGTTCTTATCTCAGAAGTGCCTGAGACAAGCTTATTCTCAAAAGTGCACAAAATGACAAATCACAGTGAGATGGCTATCTCAACGGGTTTATGAGTGACAGGCCAATTACCCAATGGGGAACAGATGGGAGGGGGGTCATGGTAGGGTTGTTCTCTGACTAGGCGGGACTTTAAGCTAGCGGCCAATCATCAAAAATGTCTTACGTTTTTGAGATGCTCCTACGGATGTTATAACAAAGCATAACCATGTTTTCCCATATCTCTACGGTCTCACAGATATAAAATTGATGGTTGTGTAAAACTATTTAACTACAAAAGTGGTTGAATTTATATATGTTGCAAGCTCTGATATTGCTCAAATGTGGAATACAAGTAGTCAGTTGTCTGCCCTACATACACAAACAAACAACATTAGGCTCTCTTAATGCATCTTAGAAATACAGACCTGTAAACAGATACAATAGGAGGATATATCAATACTTATGATAAGCTTGACTTTTTGGTAGCTGTTCAATAAACAAGTTTCTAACTCAAATATGTTCTCATTCAGTGCTGTATGGTCCTGCCTGACAAAAACGCATAATTACATGTTTTTTTATGTTGTGGCTATTGTAATCGTCTCTAAGGCAAGTGCACTCATACACTGAAAACTGTAATTTTTTCTAGTCCCGCTGGCTCACTGCATTTGTGTTGCACATTGGGATGATCCGGTGCACTCTTATCCTGATCAGGTTGAGCTGGCAAATTGATTCTTCCAGACAATCATGTCCACAATCCTGGCAGTCTGCCCTGGAGTTGCCTTATATGTTGACTTCAAATCAAATCAAAAAAATGTTGTCACATGCGCCGAATACAATAGTTGTAGACCTTACAGTGAAATGCTTACTTACGAGCCCCTAACCGACAGTGCAGTTTAAAAAAATACGGATAAGAATAAGAGATAAAAGTAACAAGTAATTATGTGGAGCAGTAAAAAATACAAATATATACAGGGGTGCCGTTACAGAGTCTACGTGCGGGGGCACCGGTTAGTTGAGGTAGTATGTACATGTAGGTAGAGTTCATTTAAATGACTATGCATAGATGACAACAGAGAGTGGCAGTGGTGTGTGTGGGGGGGGGGGTCAATGTGAATAGTCTGGGTAGTTCAGTAGTCTTATGGCTTGGGGGTAGAAGCTGTTTAGAAGCCTCTTGGACCTAGACTTAGTGCTCCGGTACCGCTTGCCGTGTGGTAGCAGAGAGAACAGTCTATGACTAGGGTGGCTGGAGTCTGACAATTTTCAGGGCCTTCCTCTGACACTGCCTGGTATAGAGGTCCTGGATGGCAGGAAGCTTGACCCCAGTGATGTACTGGGCCGTTCGCACTACCCTCTGTAGTGCCTTGTGGTCGGAGGCCGAGCAGATGCCATACCAGGCAGTGACGCAACCAGTCAGGATGCTCTCGATGATGCAGCTGCAGGACCTTTTGAGGATCTAAGGACCCATGCCAAATCTTTTCAGTCTCCTGAGGGGGATTAGGTTTTGTCGTGCCCCCTTCACGACTGTCATGGTGTGCTTGGACCATGTTAGTTTGTTCATGATGTGGACACCAAGGAACTTGAAGCTCTCAACCTGCTCCACTGCAGCCCCGTCGATGAGAATGGGGGTGTGCTCAGTCCTCTTTTTCCTGTAGTCCACAATCTCCTTTGTCTTGATCACATGGAGGGAGAGGTTGTTGTCCTGCCACCACACGGCCAGGTCTCTGACCTCCTCCCTATAGGCTGTCTTGTTGTTGTCGGTGATCAGGCCTACCACGGTTGTGTCATTGGCGAACTTAATGATGGTGATGGGAGTTGTGCCTGGCCATGCAGTCATGAGTGAACAGGGAGTACAGGAGGGGGCTGAGCACGCACCCCTGAGGGGCCCCTGTGTTGAGGATCAGCATGGCGGATGTGCTATTACCTACCCTTAACACTTGGGGGCAGCCTGTCAGGAAGTCCAGGATCCAGTTGCAGAGGGAGGTGTTTAGTCCAAGGGTCCTTAGCTTATTGATGAGCTTTGAGGGCACTATGGTGTTGAACAATGAGCTGTACTCAATGAATAGCATTCTCACATAGGTGTTCCTTTTGTCCAGGTGGGAAAGGGCAGTGTGGAGTGCAATAGAGACTGCATCATCTGTGGATCTGTTGCGGCGGTATGCAAATTGGAGTGGGTCTAGGGTTTCTGGGATAATGGTGTTGATGTGAGCCATGACCAGCCTTTCAAAGCACTTCATGGCTACAGACGTGTGCTACGGGTCGGTAGTCATTTAGGCAGGTTACCTTAGTGTTCTTGGGCACAGGCACTATGGTGGTCTGCTTAAAACATGTTGTATTACAGACTCAGACAGGGAGAGGTTGAAAATGTCAGTGAAAACACTTGCTAGTTGGTCAGCGCATGCTCCCAGTACACGTCCTGGTAATCCGTCTGGCCCTGCGGCCTAGTGAATCTTGACCTGTCTAAAGGTCTTAAATCAGCTGCAGAGAGTGTGATCACACAGTCTTCCGGTACAGCTGGTGCTCTCATGCATATTTCAGTGTTATTTGCCTCGAAGCGAGCATAGAAGTAGTTTAGCTCGTCTGATAGGCTTGTGTCACTGGGTAGCTCTCGGCTGTGCTTCCCTTTGTAGTCTGTAATGGTTTGCAGGCCCTGCCACATCCGATGGGCGTCAGAGCCGGTGTAGTATGACTCGATCTTAGTCCTGTATTGACGCTTTGCCTATTTGATGCTTCATCGGAGGGCATAGCGGGATTTCCTATAAGCTTCCGGGTTAGAATCCCGCTCCTTGAAAGCGGCAGCTCTAGCCTTTAGCTCAGTGCGGATGCTGCCTGTAAACCATAGTTTCTGGTTGGGGTATGTACGTACGGTCACTGTGGGGATGATGTTATCGATGCACTTACTGATGAAGCCAATAACAGATGTGGTGTACTCCTCAATGTCTTTGGAGGAATCCCGGAACAAATTCCAGTCTGTGCTAGCAAAACAGTCCTGTAGTTTAGCATCTGCTTCATCTGACCACTTTTTTATTGATCTAGTCACTGGTGCTTCCTGCTTTAATTTTTGCTTGTAAGCAGGAATCAGGAGGACAGAATTATGGTCAGATTTGCCAAATGGAGGGAGCGAGGGAGAGCTTTGTATGCATCTCTGTGTGTGGAGTATAGGTGGTCCAGAGTTCTTTTCCCTCTGGTTGCACATTTAACGTGTTGATAGAAATTAGGTAAAACTGATTTAAGTTTCCCTGCATTAAAGTCTCCGGCTATTAGGAGCGCCGCCTCTTGGTGAGCATTTTCTTGTTTGCTTATGGCGGAATACAGCTCATTCAATGCTACCTTGGTGCCAGCCTCTGACTGTGGTGGTATGTAAACAGCTACAAAGAATATAGATGAAAACTCTCTCGGTAGGTCATGTGGTCTGCAGCTTATCATGAGAAACTCTACCTCAGGCGAGCAATGGCTCGAGACTTCCTTACATATTGTGCACCAGCTGTCGTTTACAAAAATACATAGACCGCCGCCCCTTGTCTTACCAGACGCCGCTGTTCTATCCTACCGGTACATCGTATAACCAGCCAGCTGTATGTTGATATCGTCGTTGTTCAGCCACGACTCCGTGAAGCATAAGATGTTACAGGTTTTAATGTCCCATTGGTAGTTTAATCTTCCCAATAACTTGTCCATTTTATTGTCCAAAGATTGCATGTTTGCGAGCAGAATTGAGGGGAGTGGGGGTTTATTCGTTCACCTCCTACTCCTCAGAAGGTAGCCCGCCCTCCGGCCTCTCTTTCTCCGCCTCCTCTTCATGCAGATCACTGGGGTCGGGGCCTGTTCCCGAGGGAGCCGTATATCCTCCGCCTCAGTCTCGTCAGAGTCGTGAAAGAAGAAAAAGGATTCTGCTAGTCCTTGGTGAGTAATCGCAGTCCTGATGTCTAGAAGTTATTTTTGGTCATAAGAGATGGTAGCGACAACATTATGTACAAAAATAAGTTACAAACAATGCAAATAAACAAACAAAAAAACACAATCTGCTGGGGGCACGTAAAACGTCTGCCTTCTGCTCTGGCGCCATCTTGCATCATGACTTGGTGACATTATGGTGCATGAGGAGGATGCAACCATGACAAGCTCATAAGGCAGGTGTCCCCTACAATGAACCAACACAACCTGACATTCATTGACAAGAAATGCCATCAACATAGGCCTTCACATCATAGGAAGTGGACCTCTCCAATGTCAATGCCATCCTGAATCTCCCAGAACTGTCCTGGATAGACCTGCTCAAACATCAGTCCTCCCCTCAGGCAGTTACTACAGACAGAGACATCATAGAACTGGGCTGCCACATGTCAGGAGGCCATTCAACAGCCAAAATGCCATCTGGAAATTGCCATACCTATTTTGCTACCAACTATAGCTGGCCAGCACGTGACACCTGAAGTGAACTCGTATGTGAAGAATGAGCTCTCATGCTGGGGTGATTCATGGATGGGTCTTGGAAACTGTGCAGTAATCCCAACATCCAATTAACCTCTTAGTGACCCCTTAACATACGAATCCCGTTAGCGGGATCGATTTGACAACAGCCAGTGAAATAGCACAGCGCCAAATTCAAAAAACAAAGATCTCATAAATCAAATTTCTCACACATACAAGTATTATACATCATTTTAAAGATAAGATTCTCGTTAATCTAACCACAGAGTCCGAATACAAAAAGGCTTTACTGCAAAAGCAAAACATTATATTATGTTAGCACATCACCTAGACAAGAAAAGCCAAACAACCATTTTCTAAGTAAGGAGAGGCGTCACAAAAACCAGAAATACAGCTAAAATGAATTACTAACCTTTGATGATCTTCATCAGATGACACTCCCAGGACTCAATGTTACACAATACATGTATGTTTTGTTTGATAAAGTTCATATTTATATCCAAAAAACCCATTTTACATTGGCGCGTGATGTTCAGAAAATGTTTTGCCACCAAAACTCCCGGTGATTTTGCAGAGAGCCACATTAATTTACAGAAATACTCATCATAAACGTTGATAAAATATTCAACAGTTAATGAAAGAATTATAGATAAACGTCTCCTTAATGCAACCGCTGTGTCAGATTTCAAAAAAGCTTCACGGCGAAAGCACACATTTGCAATAATCTGAGTACGGCGCTCAGAAAACAACCACAAGCCAAGCAGAAACCCGCCATCTTGGAGTCAAGAAAACTCAGAAATAGTATTATAAATATTCACTTACCTTTGATGATCTTCATCAGAATGCACTCCCAGGAATCCCAGTTCAACAATAACATTTTGTAAAATGTTGTTTTGTTTGATACACTTCATCTTTATGTCCAAATACCTCCATTTTGTTTGCGTGTTAGGTTCACTACTCCAGGCGCGCGCTTGCTAACTTATACTACAGTTTGTAGAATCATGTCAAACGATGTATAGCATCAATCTTTAGGATGTTTTTAACATAAAACTTCAATAAAATTCCAACCGGACGATTCCGTTCTCTTTAGGAATGAATATGAAGTCAGCTCGCTCCCAAGCCTGTGCGCGTGACTGAACTCGTGCCTTATCCTGGGACACCTGTTTCCAGAAGCTCTTGTTGGCTGTCTGTTCACAGTAAAAGCCTGAAACAACGTTCTAAAGACTGTTGACATCTAGTGGAAGCCTTTGGAAGTGCAACATGACCCTGTAAACACTACAAATTCAATAGAAATCCACTTGAAAAACAACAAGCCTCAGATTTCCCACTTCCTGGTTGGATTTTTCTCAGGTTTTTGCCTGCCATATGAGTTCTGTTATACTCACAGACATCATTCAAACAGTGTTAGAAACTTCAGAGTGTTTTCTATCCAAATCTACTAATAATATGCATATCCTACCTTCTGGGTCTGAGTACCAGGCATTTTACTCTGGGCAGGTTTTTCATCCGGACGTGAAAATACTGCCCCGTCAAACAAGAGGCACCTTACGATGGTAAAACCTGCTGTATGTGATTATTTATGGTGGTTGGGGATTGACTGTGAGAGTGGTCTTTGTGCACAGTGATTGATCAGCTCGGCCTCCTCTGCAACCCTTTTATCGTCTATCAAAGCCCAGGGATCATCTTCAAATGTATGTGTGTGGAGCTGTGCTATGTCCCTCACAACCAACACTTCTTAGACATAGCCTATAACCTAGCTACACTCTAACCTCTCTAAGTAAGCTGAGGTCAGCCCTCACAGGTTCTATTACTTTCCACATCTACTGCTGGGCGTGGCCCAGTCTGTAATTAATGCCAACCGCCCACAGTTAATATCTGCCAAATAACCATCCTACCCGACTTCCAAAGGAATATAAAAAATAATATGTTGGATGTGACCTGCTGGATTTTATGCCATATTCAACATTAAAAAAACTCCACACACAGGCCAATTGGGCCTCTAAAGGCAAGTCTGTCTGGGACAGCACTTTCACAGACTTTCCGTCACAACCAGACAACCAACCATTTCACTACTGGAGTATTCCCAGCATCATTTAGGCTGGGATAACATTCAGTTAATCAATGGGTCTCATTGGCATGCAAGCTGCATCTGCTCACTGCCTATAAAGAACTGTAGAAATGGAAACTGATCACCCCACAGCCTAAAAACCCCACCAGTCATACAGGAAGGATGCTGTGTAAGCTGGTCAGGCCCCAGAACTACAACCACCACTAGTAAGTTAGCCACTGATAGCGGTCATCACCGTTAACTCGGACATCAGCCAGCCTCAGCCCGGTCAATTCCTGCCAGTCTGCACAGTACGATATCAACCCAGAGCATATCGGAATGTTTTTCTCTACCTCATCTCTGGATTCCTACCGCAAGATTTGAAACTTTACAACGGATCATCGCAGCTAGCTAGCTGCTATCCGATTGGCTACTCCTGGCTAATGTCTCTGTCCCGAAGCAAGCACCAGATAGCCAGGAGCTAGCCTCGAGCTAGGCCCATCTCCTGGCTAGCTGAAGAGGTCCATCAGCCAATTCTTGGGCTAGAAAACCTATTTTTCCTATTGGCCTGGACCGTTTTACTGCCGACACGGAGCACCGTCGATCCATCACGACTGGTCTGCCGACGTAGACGTCCGAGGGGGTTTCAACAGGCTCTTCTGTTGCGACGTCCCCGAAGGCCCATCTACTAGCCTGCTAGCCCCGGCCTGCTAGCTGTCTGAATCGCCATGTCTCCAGCTCGCCAAGCTACTCACTGGACCCTATGAACAGTAGGCTACACATGCCTCTCCCTAATGTCAATATGCCTTGTCTATTTCTGTTTTGGTTAGTGATTATTGTCTTATTTCACTGTAGAGCCTCCAGCCTTGCTCAATTTGCCTTACCTAGCCCTTTTGTTCCACCCCCAACACATGCGGTGACCCCACCTGGCTTAAATGGTGCCTCTAGAGACAAAACCTCTCTCATCGTCACTCAATGCCTAGGTTTACCTCCACTGTATTCACATCCTACCATACCCTTGTCTGTACATTATGCCTTGAATCTATTCTTCCACGCCCAGAAATCTTCTCCTTTTACTCTCTGTTCAGAACGCACCAGACAACCAGTTCTTATAGCCTTTAGCCGTACCCTTATCCTACTCCTCCTCTGCTCCTCTGGTGATGTAGAGGTTAACCCAGGCCCTGCAGTGCCTAGCTCCACTCCCATTCCCCAGGTGCTCTCATTTGTTGACTTCTGTAACTGTAAAAGCCTTGGATTCATGCATGTTAACATTAGAAGCCTCCTCCCTAAGTTTGTTTTATTCATTGCTTTAGCACACTCCGCCAACCCGAATGTCCTAGCTGTGTCTGAATCCTGCATAGGAAGGCCACCAAAAATCCTGAAATTTCCATCACTATCTATTACATTTTCCGTAAAGATATAACTGCCAAAGGGGGCGGAGTCGCAATCTACTGCAGCGACAGCTTGCAGAGTTCAATCATACTTTCCAGGTCTATGCCCAAACAATTAGAGCTTCTACTTTTAAAAATCCACCATTCCGGAAACAAGTCCTTCACCGTTGCCGCTTGTTATAGACCCCCTTCAGCCACCCAGCTGTGCCCTGGACACCATATGTGAATTGATTGCCCCCATCTATCAGCAGAGTTCGTACTGTTAGGTGACCTAAACTGGGACATGCTTAACACCCCAGCCGTCCTACAATATAAGCTAGATGCCCTCAATCTCACAGAAATTATCAAGGAACCTACCAGGTACAACCCTAAATCCGTAAACATGGGCACCCTGTTAGATATCATCCTGACGAACTTGCCCTCTAAATACACCTCTGCTGTCTTCAACCAGGAACTCAGCGATCATTGCCTCATTGCCTGCGTACGTAATGGGTCCACGGTCAAACTACCACCCCTCATCACTGTCAAACGCTCCCTAAAACACTCAGCGAGCAGGCCTTTCTAATTGACCTTGCCCGGGTATCCTGGAAGGATATTGACCTCATCCCGTCAGTAGAGGATGCCTAGTTGCTCTTCAAAAGTGCTTTCCTCACCATCTTAACTTCTTTGGGATAGGGGGCAGGTATTTTCACGGCCGGATAAAAAACGTACCCGATTTAATCTGGTTACTACTCCTGCCCAGAAACTAGAATATGCATATAATTAGTAGATTTGGATAGAAAACACCCTAAAGTTTCTAAAACTGTTTGAATGGTGTCTGTGAGTATAACAGAACTCATATGGCAGGCCAGAACCTGAGAAGATTCCATGCAGGAAGTGCCCTGTCTGACAATTTGTTGTCCTTCTGTTGTATCTCTATCGACATTACAGCATCTGTGCTGTAACGTCACACTTTCTAAGGCTTCCATTGGCTCTCTAAAGCCACCAAAAAGTGGAATGGGGTGTCTGCTGTCTCTGGGCAAAGTATAAGAGCAGAGTTTGTAAGTGGTCAGCCTGGGGACAGTGAGACTGGAGATGCGCGGTCACGAGAACTCGCCATGTTTTTCTTTCTCTCTTTGAATGAATACAACATTGCCGGGTTGGAATATTATTGCTATTTTACGAGAAAAATAGCATAAAAATTGATTTTAAACAGCGTTTGACATGCTTCTAAGTACGGTAATGGAATATTTTGAATTTTTTTGTCACGAAATGTGCTCGCGCGTTACCCTTCGGATAGTGACCTGAACGCACGAACAAAGCGGAGGTATTTGGATATAACTATGGATTATTTGGAACCAAAACAACATTTGTTGTTGAAGTAGAAGTCCTGGGAGTGCATTCTGACGAAGAACAGCAAAGGTAATCCAATTTTTCTAATAGTAATTCTGAGTTTAGGTGACCCCGAAGTTGGCGTATGTCAAAATAGCTAGCCGTGATGGCCGAGCTATGTACTCAGAATATTGCAAAATGTGCTTTCACCGAAAAGCTATTTTAAAATCGGACATACCGATTGCATAAAGGAGTTCTGTATCTATAATTCTTAAAATAATTGTTATGTATTTTGTGAACGTTTATAGTGAGTAATTGAGTAAATTCACCGGAAGTTTTCGGTGGGTATGCTAGTTCTGAACATCACATGCTAATGTAAAAAGCTGTTTTTCGATATAAATATGAACTTGATTGAACAAAACATGCATGTATTGTATAACATAATGTCCTAGGAGTGTCATCTGATGAAGATCATCAAAGGTTAGTGCTGCATTTAGCTGTGGTTTGGGTTTATGTGACATATATGCTTGCTTGGAAAATGGCTGTGTGATTATTTGTGTCTATGTACTCTCCTAACATAATCTAATGTTTTTCTTTCTCTGTAAAGCCTTTTTGAAATCGGACAATGTGGTTAGATTAACGAGAGTCTTATCTTTAAAATGGTGTAAAATAGTTGATTGTTTGAGGAAATTGAATTGTGGTATTTTAGTTGGTTTTGTATTTCGCGCGATGCCATTGGCTGTTGGCTAGGGGTTCCGAACGTCTAGATGCAAGAGGTTAAATAAGCATACCCCTTTCAAAAAAATGTAGAACTAAGAACAGACATAGCCCTTGGTTCACCACCAGACTTGACTGCCCTTGACCAGCACAAAAACATCCTGTGGCATTCTGCATTAGCATCGAATAGCCCCCGCGATATGCAACTTTTCAGGGAAGACAGGAACCAATATACTCAGTCAGTTAGGAAAGCAAAGGCTAGCTTTTTCAAACAGAAATTTGCATCCTGTAGCACTAATTCCAAAAAGTTTTGGGACACTGTAAATTCCATGGAGAATAAGAGCACCTCCTCCCAGCTGTCCACTGCACTGAGGATAGGAAACAGTGTCACCACCGATAAATCTACGATAATCGATAATTTCAATAAGCATTTTTCTACAGCTGGCCATGCTTTCCACCTGGCTACCCCTATCCCGGACAACATTTCAGCACTCCCTGCAGAAACTTGCCCAAGCCCCCCCTGCTTCTCTTCACCCAAATCCAGACAGCTAATGTCCTGAAAGAGCGGCAAAATCTGGATCCCTACAAATCAGCTGGGCTAGACAATCTGGACCATCTCTTTCTAAAAGTATCTGGCGAAATTGTTGCAAACCCTATTACTAGCTTATTCAACCTCTCTTTCGTATCGTCTGAGATCCCCAAATATTGGCAAGCTGCCGCTGTCATCCCCCTCTTCAAAGGGGGAGACATTCTAGACCCAAACTGTTATAGACCTATATCCATCCTGCCCTGCCTTTCTAAAATCTTCGAAAGTCAAGTTAAACAGATCACCGACCATTTCGAATCCCACCGTACCTTCTTCACTATGCACTCTGGTTTCCGAGCTGGTCATGGGTGCACCTCAGCCACGTTCAAGGTCCTAAACGATATCATAACCACCATCGATAAAAGACAGTACTGTGCAGCCGTCTTCATCGACCTGGCCAAGGCTTTCGACTCTGTCAATCACGGCATTCTTATCGGCAGACTCAATAGCCTTGGTTTCTCAAATGACTGCCTCGCCTGGTTCACCAACTACTTCTCAGATAGAGTTCAGTGTGTCAAATTCAAGGGCCTGTTGTCCGGACATCTGGAGGTCTCTATGGGGGTGCCACAGGGTTCAATTCTCGGGTCGACTCTTTTCTCTGTATATATCAATGTCGTCGCTCTTGCTGCTGGTGATTCTCTGATCCACCTCTACGCAGACAACACCATTCTGTATACATCTGCCCCTTCTTTGGACACTGTGCTAACAAACCTCCAAACGAGCTTCAATGCCAAACAAGCTTCCTTCTGAGGCTTCAACTGCTTTTAATGCAAGTAAAACTAAGTGCATGCTCTTCAACCGATTGCTGCCCGCACCCTTCCGCCCGACTAGCATCACTACTCTGGACGGTTCTGACTTAGAATATGTGGACAACTACAAATACCTAGGTGTCTGGTTAGACTGTAAACTCTCCTTCCAGACTCACATTAAGCATCTCCAATCCAAAATTAAATCTAGAATCAGCTTCCTATTTCGCAACAAAGCCTCATTCACTCATGCTGCCAAACATACCCTCGTAAAACTGACTATCTTACCAATCCTTGACTTCGGCGATGTCATTTACAAAATAGCCTCCAACACTCTACTCAGCAAACTGGATGTAGTCTATCACAGTTCCATCCGTTTTGTCACCAAAGCCCCATATACTACCCACCACTGCGACCTGTATGCTCTTGTTGGCTGGCCTTCACTACATATTCGTCGCCAAACCCACTGGCTCCAGGTCATCTATAAGTTTATGCTAGGTAAAGCCCCGCCTTACCTCAGCTCACTGGTCACCATAGCAACACCCACCTTGTAGTACGCGCTCCAGCAGGTATATTTCACTGGTCATCCCCAAAGCCAACCCTTACTTTGGATACTTTAAATTGTAATTATTTCGCCTCTATGGCCTATTTATTGCCTTACCTACCTACTCTTCTATATTTGCACACACTGTACATATATTTTTCTATTGTGTTATTGACTGTACGTTTGTTTATGTGTAACTCTGTGTTGTTGTTTTTGTCACACTGCTTTGCTTTATCTTGGCCAGGTCGCAGTTGTAAATGAGAAATTGTTCTCAACTGACCTACATGGTTAAATAAAGGTGAAATAAATAAAAAACTAGCTACATTGTCTCCTCACCCTTCTAGGACACACATGTCCAGGTCACCTCAGATACTGTACTTTCAATCAACATTGCACACTTAGTTCTGATGGGGAAAAGAGAGTGTACATACACTGCTAGAGTAGCTGGCTGTTGTATTACAGTTGCTTACGCTACGGTGTGCTTGTGTCGTGAAAAGGCTTGTTATTATATTTTGTGGATTTGCCCATTGTTGATATGCTGTAAGTGTGTGAATGAGATTAAAACATGAACACACATTGAACAATCAGTTGGCTTGGCTGATTCAAAACACAACAGAGGCATGGCAGTGCCACTCCCAAGATATTCCAAGAGCCTTAAGAAACTATTTAAAAGACAGAATAACACAATACAAAGTGAACAAGAGCTGCTTATATGCAGGCGAAGGTGTTTGAGTGTAATCATGTTTACCATATTGGACTCAGTATAACATTTATTTACACTAACAGTCTTTATAGGCATGAGTGTTATACACAATTCTGAAAAAAAATGACAAATATACATATTTAATATTTACAGGGGATTTAATTATGGAAGCCATATTGGATGTTGGACCCCATATTGGATTTGTGGCAAAAATATATGTGTGATGGCCCCCTGACTTAAATGCAAGAGACTAAAGATAAGGGCTAAAGATACAAAATCCTTTAATGAACCTTGAACCCCCAAAAATGTCCCTTAAATGTTGAAGCCCACATGTTTACTTAAGAGCCAATTACAATAGCCACAACATCAAAAATCATGTGTAATTGTATGTATTTTTGTCAGGCAGGACCATACAGTACTGAGAGCAAAGTTGTCTATTGAACAGCTACCAAAAGGTGAAGTTAACATTTACCATAAATATTCATAGTTGATATTTCCACCCATTGTATCTGTGTGATTACAGATCTATATTTCCAAAATGCGTTAAGATATCCTAAATGTTGTTTGTTTGTGTATGTAGGGCAATTGATTACTCGTATTCAAAAATGTTGCAATATCAGCGCAATATTGGGTGATGAGCTTGTGTGGCCCACCCCACCTCCACCCAGGCATTCTGCACTGTTTGAGTTAAGGGGGTGTGTCAATATATAAATTGAGCCACTTGTGCAGAAAAATATTTCTAGACAACCATCCATTTCATATATGGGAGACATTGCAGATACAGAAAAACATGGTTGTGCATTGTTATACCTCGGGCAGGGCAGTGGAGAACTGTGACTATAGAACCTAGGCCTTCAGAGGGACCAAAAACCGTCCAACGTAAAACACGCAAAGATGTAACTTAACGAGAAGCATAGAAATAGCTTTAAAGCTGTAATACCATTTTTTTTAGGTGACCTGACCAAATTCACATAGAAATGTGAGTTATAGATATTTCATTACAATTGAGTCTAAGAAGCAGTACATCTGTTCTATGTGTGTTATTTCTATGCTTCCCGTTCTGAAGTTTCGTTTTGCCATCTTTTACTTTTGGTTTTGTAGACCAGCTTCAAACAGCTGACTGTACAGTATTTTTGGTTTTGGAAAATATATTTCACAGCGGTTTAGACGGTACAATGATTCTCTACACATAAACTGAAATTAGTGAACCATTACAATTTTAGCGACCTGGAAATTTCTGCATAGTGCATAGTTAACCCTTCTCTTTCCAACACAAACTGAAGTTATGAAATCTGAAGATAAAATGTATTGTAAAGATGAAATATAAATTAAAACATGTATTTATTTATAAATATACTTCTCTGAAGGCCCTCACGGTTCCCCACTGGGATGGGGTATCTCAACATTTTGGGGGACTTGCCACTAGCCTACTAGTGAAACCATTTCTCTATCTCAGGTGTGTGTGCAAGAGCAAACCATTCCCAACACTCCTACTGATTTGCACCAGTGGTTGAAGTTCCTGGACTTTGTAAAAAAAAAATATATATTTTTTTAAGCCCCTGAATGACCGTGGGGAAACGCACACTAATAAAATAGCAATTCAGCAGTACTCATCAACATTACAACTCCTGAATGCTTGCAGAAGCTCTGTTCAATACTGACAGTCCAGAAGGCAAAACGTAGCATCTGACGTCTTCATGACGTCCTCTTCTGGTTGTAAAGTCGTTTTCTGGTTGAGAAGATTTCAGAAGACGTCATAATGACAACATTGTAAAAATTGTTGCCTGCTGGGAAACCCGGCAACAAGTGGAAAAGCAGCTCTGGAAACAGGTAGCCTTGGGGATGGCAGTTGAGCAACGTGCAATATTACTGACGTCAGAGGTGGCTTGCTTGTAGCCTATTTGTTTGGATAATGCCCATCCCAGATTAAAATACATCACAATCCACGGGAGAGATGGAGATAATCTGGTAAAGAGCAACAATGACAGAGGCAGAAACCTTAGTCCGAAGGACTAGAGTACTGCTGGTTCCTTTCTCCCTCTTTTGCCAATCCACTCAAATACGGAGTAATGGATTGATAGATTAGCATCTCTTTCTAGGCTACAAACTTCTTTACTGCATAACTGGTAAACTACATAGAAAGAGGCGATTCCACGCCAGCATGGAAGGATAATATTTTTGTTTTGGCAAATCTCACAAAGAAACTTCATTAGGAGGAAGGATGTTTGATATTCTTTTTAAGTGTGTGTGTGTGTATATATATATATATATACTGCTCCAAAAAATAAAGGGAACACTTAAACAACACATCCTAGATCTGAATGAAAGAAAAAAATCTTATTAAATAATTTTTTCTTTACATAGATGAATGTGCTGACAACAAAATCACACAAAAATAATCAATGGAAATCCAATTTATCGACCCATGGGGTCTGGATTTGGAGTCACACTCAAAATTAAAGTGGAAAACCACACTACAGGCTGATCCAACTTTGATGTAATGTCCTTAAAACAAGTAAAAATGAGGCTCAGTAGTGTGTGTGGCCTCCACATGCCTGTATGACCTCCCTACAACGCCTGGGCATGCTCCTGATGAGGTGGCGGATGGTCTCCTGAGGGATCTCCTCCCAGACCTGGACTAAAGCATCCGCCAACTCCTGGACAGTCTGTGGTGCAACGTGGCGTTGGTGGATGGAGCGAGACATGATGTCCCCGATGTGCTCAATTGGATTCAGGTCTGGGGAACGGGCGGGCCAGTCCATAGCATCAATGCCTTCCTCTTGCAGGAACTGCTGACACACTCCAGCCACATGATGTCGAGCATTGTCTTGCATTAGGAGGAACCCAGGGCCAACCGCACCAGCATATGGTCTCACAAGGGGTCTGAGGATCTCATCTCGGTACCTAATGGCAGTCAGGCTACCGCTAGCGAGCATATGGAGGGCTGTGCGGCCCCTCAAAGAAATGCCACCCCACACCATGACTGACCCACCGCCAAACCGGTCATGCTGGAGGATGTTGCAGGCAGCAGAACGTTCTCCACGGCGTCTCCAGACTCTGTCACATGCTCAGTGTGAACCTGCTTTCATCTGTGAAGAGCACAGGGCGCCAGTGGCGAATTTGCCAATCTTGGTGTTCTCTGGCAAATGCCAAACGTCCTGCACGGTGTTGGGCTGTAAGCACAACCCCCACCTGTGGACGTCGGGCCCTCATACCACCCTCATGGAGCCTGTTTCTGACCGTTTGAGCAGACACATGCACATTTGTGGCTTGCTGGAGGTGATTTTGCAGGGCTCTGGCAGTGCTCCTCCTGCTCCTCCTTGCACAAAGGCGGAGGTAGCGGTCCTGCTTCTGGGTTGTTGCCCTCCTACGGCCTCCTCCACATCTCCTGATGTACTGGCCTGTCTCCTGGTAGCTCCTCCATGCTCTGGACACTACGCTGACAGACACAGCAAACCTTCTTGCCACAGCTCGCATTGATGTGCCATCCTGGATGAGCTGCACTACCTGAGCCACTTGTGTGGGTTGTAGACTCCGTCTCATGCTACCACTAGAGTGAAAGCACCGCCAGCATTCAAAGGTGACCAAATCATCAGCCAGGAAGCATAGGAACTGAGAAGTGGTCTGTTGTCCCCACCTGCAGAACCACTCCTTTATTGGGGGTGTCTTGCTAATTGCCTATTATTTCCACCTGTTGTCTATTCCATTTGCACAAAAGCATGTGAAATTGATTGTCAATCAGTGTTGCTTCCTAAGTGGACAGTTTGATTTCACAGAAGTGTGATTGATTTTGAGTTACATTGTGTTGTTTAAGTGTTCCCTTTATTTTTTTGAGCAGTGTATATATTCGGAAGTTTACATACACTTAGGTTGGAGTCATTAAAACTCGTTTTTCAACCACTCCGCAAATTTCTTGTCAACAAACTATAGTTTTGGAAATTCGGTTAGGACATGTTCTTTGTGCATGACAAGTAATATTTCCAACAATTGTTTACAGACAGAACATTTCACTTACAATTCACTGTATCACATTCCCAGTGGGTCAGAAGTTTACATACACTAAATTGACTGTGCTTTTAAACAGCTTGGGAAATTCCTGAAAGCGATGTCATGGCTTTAGAAGCTTCTGATAGGCTAATTGCCATAATTTCAGTCAATTGGAGGTGTACCTCTGGATGTATTTCAAGGCCTAACTGCAAACTCAGTGCCTCTTTACTTGACATCATGGGAACATCAAAAGAAATCAGCCACAAAAAATTGTAGACCTCCACAACTCTGGTTCATCCTGGGAGGCAATTTCCAAATGCCTGAAGGTACCACGTTTATCTGTACAAACAATAGTAAGCAAGTATAAACACCACGGGACCACGCAGCCGTCAAACCGCTCAGGAAGGGCGCATTCTGTCTCCTAGAGATGAACGTACTTTGGTGTGAAAAGTGCAAATCAATCCCAGAACAGCAGCGAAGGACCTTGTGAAGATGCTGGAGGAAACAGGTACAAAAGTATCTATATCCACAGTAAAACGAGTCCTATATCGACATAACCTGAAAGGCTGCTCAGCAAGGAAGAATCCACTGCTCCAAAACCGCCATAAATAAGCCAGACTACGGTTTGCAACTGCACATGGGGACAAAGATCGTACTTTTTGGAGAAATGTCCTCTGGTCTGATGAAACAAAAATAGAACTGTTTGGCAATAATGACCATCGTTATGTTTGGAGAAAAAAGGGGGAGGCTTGCAAGCCGAAGAACACCATCCCAACTGTGAAGCGCTGGGGTGGCATCATCATGTTGTGGGGGTGCTTTGCTGCAGGAGGGACTGGTGCACTTCACAAAACAGTTGGCATCATGAGGACGGAAAATGATGTGGATATATTGAAGCAACATCTCAAGACGTTAGTCAGGAAGTTAAAGCTTGGTTGCAAATGGGTCTTCCAAATGGACAATGACCCCAAGCATACTTCCAAAGTCGTGGCAAAATGGCATAAGGACAACAAAGTCAAGATATTGGAGTGGCCATCACAAAGCCCTGACCTCAATCCTATAGAAAATTTGTGGGCAGAACTGAAAAAGCAGAACAAGGTAGCCTACAAACCTGACTCAGTTACACCAGCTCTGTCAGGAGGAATGGGCCATAATTCACCTAACTTATTGTGGGACGGTTGTGGAAGGCTACCCGAAATGTTTGTCCCAAGTTAAACAATTTAAAGGCAATACTAACAAATAGTAATTGAGTGTATGTAAACTTCTGACCCACTGGAAATTTGATGAAATAAATAAAAGCTGAAATGAATCACTCTACACTATTATTCTGAAATTTCACATTCTTAAAATAAAGTGGTGATCCTAGCTGACCTAAAACAGGGAATTTTTACTAGGATTAAATGTCAGCAATTGTGAAAAACTTTAAATGTATTTGGCTATGGTGTATGTAAACTTCCGACTTCAACATTGTGTATATATATATATATTATATATATATATATATATTAAATATATACAACACTCAGCAAAAAAGTAACGTCCCTTTTTCAGGACCCTGTCTTTCAAAGATAATTCGTAAAAATCCAAATAACTTTACAGATCTTCATTGTAAAGGGTTTAAACACTGTTCCCCATGCTTGTTCAATGAACCATAAACAATTGATCAACATGCACCTGTGGAATGGTCGTTAAGGCACTAACAGCTTACAGACGGTAGGCAATTAAGGTCACAGTTCTGAAAACTTAGGACACTAAAGAGGCCTTTCTACTGACTCTGAAAAACACCAAAAGAAAGACGCCCAGGGTCCCTGCTCATCTGCGTGAACGTGCCTTAGGCATGCTGCAAGACCGCATGTAACAACAACTGCACAGGATCGGTACATCCGAACATCAGACCTGCGGGACAGATACAGGATGGAAACAACAACTGCCCGAGTTACACCAGGAACGCTCAATCCCACCATCAGTGCTCAGACTGTTGTCAATAGGCTGAGAGAGGCTGGACTGAGGACTTGTGGGCCTGATTTAAGGCAGGTCATCACCAGACATCACAGGCATCACCGTCGCTGGACCAGACAGGACTGGCAAAAAGTGCTCTTCGCGGTTTTGTCTCACCAGGGGTGATAGTCGGATTCGCGTTTATTGTCGAAGGAATGAGCGTGTCCCCGAGGCCTGTACTCTGGAGCGGGATCGATTTGGAGGTGGAAGGTCCGTCATTGTCTGGGGCGGTGTGTCACAGCATCATCGGACTGAGCTGGTTGTCATTGCAGGCAATCTCAACGCTATGCGTTACAGGGAAGACATCCTCCTCCCGCATGTGGTACCCTTCCTGCAGGCTCATCCTGACATGACCCTCCAGCATAACAATGCCACCAGCCATACTGTTCTGTTCTGTAATTGATTTCCTGCAAGACAGGAATGTCAGTGTTCTGCCATGGCCAGCGAAGAGCCCGGATCTCAATCCCATTGAGCACGTCTGGGACCTGTTGGATCGGAGGGTGAGGGCTAGGGCCATTCCTCCCAGAAATGTCTGGGAACTTGCAGGTGCCTTGGTGGAAGAGTGGGGTAACATCTCACAGCAAGAACTGGCAAATCTGGTGCAGTCCATGAGGAGGAGATGCACCGCAGTACTTAATGCAGCTGGTGGCCACACCAGATACTGACTGTTACTTTTGATTTTGACCCCCCTTTTGTTCAGGGACACATTATTCCATTTCTGTTAGTCACATGTCTGTGGATCTTGTTCAGTTTATGTCTCAGTTGTTGAATCTTGTTATGTTCATACAAATATTTACACGTTAGGTTTGCTGAAAATAAATGCAGTTGACAGTGAGAGGACGTTTCTTTTTTTTTGCTGAGTTTATATATATATACATATATATATATATATATATATATATATATACATATATATACATATATTATATATATATATATATATACACACACACACACACACACACACACACTATACAGTACTATTTTCTACATTGTAGATAAATAGCGAAGACATAAAAACTATGAAATAACACATATGGAATCATGTAGTTTCCAAAAAAGTGTTCAAAATATATTTTATATTCTTCAAAGTTGCCACCCTTTGCCTTGATGAAGGCCTGATTCACGCAGTCTCCTCTGAACAGTTGATGTTGAGATGTGTCTGTTACTTAAACTCTGTGAAAAATGTATTTGGGCTGGTAATTCCAATGAACTTATCATCTGCAGCAGAGGTAACTCTGGGCCTTCCTTTCCTGTGGCGGTCCTCATTAGAGCCAGTTCCATCATAGTGTTTGATGGGTTTTGTGACTGCACTTGAAGAAACTTGAAGAGTTCTTGAAATGTTCCATTTTGACTGACCTTCATGTCTTAAAGTAATGATATGCTGTCATTTCTCTTTGCTTATTTGAGCTGTTATTGTCATAATATGGACGTGGTCTTTTACCAAATAGGGCTATCTTCTGTATTTTTTTTTATATCACCTTTATTTAACCAGGTAAGCTAGTTCAGAACAAGTTCTCATTTACAACTGCGACCTGGCCAAGATAAAGCAAAGCAGTGCAACACAAACAGCACAGAATACAACACAGAGTAAACCATCCCAACCTAGTTACACCACAACTGATTGGCTCAAATGCATTAAGGAGGAAAGAAATTCCATGAATGAACTTTTATCAAGGCACACCTGTTAATTGAAATGCATTCCAGGTGACTACCTCATGAAGCTGGCTGAAAGAATACCGAGAGTGTGCAAAGCTGTCATCAAGGCAAAAGGTGGCTACTTAGAAGAATCTCAAATATAAAATTAATTTTGATTTGTCTAACACTTTTTTTGATTACTACATGATTCCATATGTGTTATTTCATAGTTTTAATGTCTTTACTATTATTTTACAAGTACAATAGTAAAAGAAAAACCCTGGAATGAGTAGGTGTGTTGAAACGTTTCACTGGAACTGTATATATAAAAGCAAGTGGACACCACTTGAAATTAGTGGATTCGGCTATTTCAGCCACACCCGTTGCTGACAGGTACATAAAATCGAGCACAGAGCCATGCAATCTCCATAGACAACCATTGGCAGTAGAATGGTCTTACTGAAGAGCTCAGTGACTTTTAAAATTGCACCTTCATAGGATGCCACCTTTCAAACAAGTAAGTTAGTCAAATTTCTGCCCTGCTAGAGCTACCCCGGTCAACTGTAAGCACTGTTATTGTGAAGTGGAAACGTCTAGGAGCAACAACGGCTCAGCCGCGAAGTGGTAGACCACACAAGCTCACAGAAAGGAACCATCGAGTGCTGAAGTGTGTAGCGTGGAAAAAAAATCCTCTGTCCTTGGTTGCAACACTCACTATCGAGTTCCAAACCTCCTCTGGAAGCAACGTCAAAACAATAACTGTTCGTCAGGAGCTTCATGAAATGGGTTTCCATGGCCAAGCAGCCGCACACAAGCCTAAGATCACCATGCGCAATGCCAAGCGTCGACTGGAATGGTGTACAGCTAGCCGCCATTGGACTCTGGAGCAGTGGAAACGCGTTCTCTGGAGTGATTAATCATGCTTCACCATCTTGCAGTCCGACGGATGAATCTGGGTTTGGCGGATGCCAGGAGAGCGCTCCCTGCCCCAATGCATAGTGCCAATTGTAAAGTTTAGTAGAGGAGGAATGATGGTCTGGGGTGTTTTTTCATGGTTTCGGACTAGGCCCCTTAGTTCCAGTGAAGGGAAATCTTAACACTACAGCATACAATGACATTCCAGATGATTCCGTGCTTCAAACTTTATGGCAACAGTTTGGGGAAGGCCCTTTTTCAGCATGACAATGCCCCATGTACAAAGCGAGGTCTATACCAAAATGGTTCAGTGTGGAAGAACTTGACTGGCCTGCACAGAGCCCTGACCTCAACTCCATCGAACAATTTTGAGGATTAATTGGAACGCCGACTGCAAGCCAGGCCTAATCGACCAACAACAGTGTCCGACCTCACTAATGTTCTTGTGGCTGAATGGAAGCAAGTCCCCGCAGCAATGTTCCAACATCTAGTGGAAAGCTTTCCCAGAAGAGAGTAGGCTGTTATAGAAGCAAAGGGGTACCAACTCCATATTAATGCCCATGCTTTTGGAATGAGATGTTCGACGAGCAGGTGTCCACATACTTTTGGTCATGTAACGTATAATTATTGAATTACAAAGCATAACACTGTACTGTACCTAATATTATAGCTGGATGCATTGTCTGTGGTGATCATGAGGCAAAATCCCTGCCTACCACCTAGCTAGCTAGCATTATCATCAACAAATAATAGCAACATACTGTCATGTAAACAATCTGCACATCTAGATTTAGCTAGCTAGCAAACTTTAGTTGAAACAAAGCATTAGGGTATCTCGTGAGGTTCATGCATTTTAGAAGATGTCGATACCTAGAGTAGACTCCTTATTAGGTACAAAACAATCCTAATACAAGCTGCAAGCCAGCTAGCTAATACTTCTATACTTCTAGCTACATTGTCAAACACACAAAGGTTAGCAGCTAACATTAGACAGCAAGTAGCTAGCCGGCTAACTTGATTATAAAGGCAACAATGTCAACACTGACCTGAACAGGAGAACTTTGGCCATTTATTTGTGACTTTGATACTTGTCAGTGTCTGTTGTGAATGAGTCTGGCAGCAGGTGTAGCAGCTAGAGATGCTTCCTCTCACTCCACTTGAACAATGGTTGTTCAAGTGGGTGGCATTTAGCGCAAAGACACAGAATGTATCTCTCACAACACAAGCTGTGCATTCTGTTGAGAAAAGCAACTGCGGATCCGGGTTTTAAAGGAATAGTTCAAGATTTTGGCAATGTTGCCCTTTATTTACTTCCCCAGAGTTAGATGAACTCGTGGATACCATTTTTATGTCTATGTGTCCAGTATGAAGGCAGGTAGACATAGTTTCACAGACTAATGCTAACTAGCTTTAGTGCAATGACTGGAAGTCTATGGGTACTGGTCACGGTTCCACGCCGGTGGTGAAGTTCCTCATAAACTTCATTCACCATGGAGTGGAGTTTTAGTCCACTATGATTAAGACTGAAATTCCCAGGTAGGACATGTCTCATTCTTGATTGAAACTTTATACATTAATTACACTGGAAAATAGAAATGTTTCCCTTGGAGAGGTCTGTTAGAATGGCCCCTTTACCTAGCATAACCCTGTCTGGACTGAGATGACACAGGGCACTGACAGAGTTATCCAGAAGAGAGGCAAGAGAACAGACCGATTACTATAGAGAGCACTAGAGGACAGCTCTGAGAAATAAAACAGACCCGGCAAATTCAACCCATATTAAACTGTGTGTGTGTGTGTGTGTGTGTGTGTGTGTGTGTGTGTGTGTGTGTGTGTGTGTGTGTGTGTGTGTGTGTGTGTGTGTGTGTGTGTGTCTGTGTGTGTGTCTGTGTGTATACAACGCAGCCAACACTACTCCACAGAGCCTTTTAAAACTGTCAGACATAGCTACGTGTTTCCTCCCATGAAAGTGGGATAAACTGAATTCCAAATTCTCAGCAGAAGGGTGAGACAGAGAGAAGAAAACGCTGCTGCATTTATCTTAAAAGAGACCGCATTCTCCTGAAAGTATTCCTGTCTTCTCCGTATTACTGAGGTGGGGAGAGAAATCCCATCAGAGGGGGAATGTCAAGAGCTGGGAGGGAAGGTAAAAGTGACTGCGATAGAATGAATAAAGAAGACTCGGATAGTCATTGGGATAGAGAATGTGATAGAGACTTTGAGAATTCTGGTTCACACTCTGGTTCAGTGGGTCAGAGAAAGAGCACATTAGCAGACAGGCCAAACCACAGGTCACTACTTCTGCCTACTGGGCACTGTGAAATACCAGAGCACTGGCCTTAGGTCTTCCCACACTGTATGTTGGATTCAGTCTTTTACCATTATTACATGTCACACTGTACAATGTTACCAAATTAAAATCTTCATATCAACCTTGCAAGGCTACGTCAACTGACATAGGCTATGTCAACTGCAGCGGTGTATTTGCTCTGCGCATGTGCCAGCACCAGCAGTGCAAGCCTCCCTCTATACTTATGCCCGAGTGAAGTGATTTTGGGGAAACTGAAAGCATGTATCCTAGAAATAAACAGAGTACAAAACATTAGGAACACATGCTCTTTCCATGACATACTGTAGACTGACCAGGTGAATCCAGGTGAAAGCTAGGATCCCTTATTGATGTCACTTGTTAAATCCACTTCAAATCAGGGAAGATTAAGGGGAGGAGACAGGTTAAAGAAGGATTTTTAAGCCTTGAGAAAATTGAAACATGGATTGTGTATGTGTACCATTCAAAGGGGCAAGACAAAATATTTAAGTACCTTTCAACGGGTTATGGTAGTAGGTGCCAGGCACACCGGTTTGAGTGTGTCAAGGATTGCAACGCTGCTGAACAGTTTCCTGTGTATCAACAATGGTCCATCACCCAAAGTACATCCAGCCAACTTGACACAACTATGGGAAGCATTGGAGTCAACATAGGCCAGAATCCCTGTGGAATGCTATCGACACCTTGCAGAGTGCCCCAAGGAATTGAGGCTGTTCTGAGGGCAAAGGGTATGCAACTCAATATTAGGAAGGTGTTCCTAATGTTTTGTATACAGTGTAGTTTTCACATAAACTTTATATATCAGAACTCGGAATCAAATAGGGTTCCCAAAAATAACATGGTCGCTGTGGTAGAAAATGTATTTTGATTGGAGATTCTGTGCATTTATCAAAATCAAGTAGCCTGATTTCAGATGTGTCGTGTAAACAAGATTATTAAGGAAATCATTCTTCTTGCAAACCATGTAAACTTTGAAATCAAACTATTATATTAAAGGAATAATTCTGGATTTTGGCAATTATGCCCTTTATCTACTTCCCCAGAGTCAGATGAAGTCATGGTAGTTTCGCGAGCCAATGTTAACTAGCATTAGCGCAATGACTGGAAGCTTTCTTGTCATTTCGTCTTTGGGCGATTCCACGGAAGCATGGATGGGAAATATTTTTGGTATCTCAGATTGTTCTGCTAATTCTCACATAGAACCTTCATTGGGAGGAAGGATGTTCGATATACAGTACTTTTTACATTGGTATCACACATTTTTGGGGGGAAATCATGATGAAGTGGCACTTTTAAGCTCCTTTCAGACCTACACATTCCTCCTGTAACCATAAATGATACAGAAGAAAATCTTGTTTTCAATATACTCCTTATATTGTGCTCTAAAATATGGAGTATGTCTAGATTCTGAAATACAATTTTTCACATTAATTTATTCAACGTGAATAATATTAATATTAATATAATTTTTAGACAAATTGATTAAAACAATATACTCTACAAGTACATCACATTTCCAAGGTGGGCAGTCTGGTACTTTTGAAAAATATTATCAATTTTATACATAGAAATTTACATTATAGGTCATTGAAGGGATACTTTGTGATTTTGGCAATAAGGCCCTTTTTTACTTCCCCAGAGTCAGATGAACTCGTGGATACCATTTTTATGTCTCTGTGTGCAGTTTGAAGGATGTTGCTAACTAGCGCTTGCACAATTCCCTACTAGCTTTAGCACAATGACTGGAAGTCTATGGGTATGTGCTAGCATGCTAACGCTTGTGAGCATTTGCTCGCAAAACTACCTCCAACTTCCTTCATATTGGACAAAAAGACATACAAATGGTATACAGAAGTTCATCTGAATCTGGGGAAGTAGATACAATCTCAAAGTATCCCTTTAATCTGACTATTCACAATAATTAAATCGGGCCTCCCGAGTGGCACAGTGGGGTAAGGCACTGTGTTTTGGAGGACGCACGGCTCTCGACCTTCGCCTCTCCCGAGTCCGTATGGGAGTTGCAGCGATGAGACAAGACTGTAACTACCAATTGGATACCACGAAATTGGGGAGATAAAGGGGTAAAAAATAAATAAATAAATAAAAATATCGTATTATTGTGCGCATACTCAGTGTCCGCTGTGTTCTTATTGGTCAGTCACAGGGATCGGCTCGTAACACCAACTACACTACACGATAAAGACTTCATTTCTGACACTGTCAGAACTTTGTCGGCGCCTACGACTGCACATAGTGGTACTTAATTGGCAGACCTAGACCCTGTCACACTGAACGAGCCAAAGCACCTGATAATCATTTACGACCTAAGAATTTGCCCACGACGTAGACATTTTGTCTAGGATGGCAAAATCGTGGCATAAGACGGCTAAAATCGTACAGTCTGTGCGGGCCTTTAAGAGAGGGATAGGGAGGGAGAAGGAGGAAGAGAGAGATCCCTGGGTAAAGACAACAGTGGTGCTGGCGCTCCGCCCTGGGGCTCCCATGGACACCGCCGAAGCCGCCGGTGCCCAATCAAAACACACCCAGGCAAGGGGAGAGCAGAGGAATGTGGGGGTTTCATGGTGGCCATACGGACAACAGCTGTGACAGCAAAACACCACACACACACGTACAAGAAACACATAAAATCACGCAGATGCAAGGAACAAGCGAGTGGAGGCAGAGAGCCCACGTCAACTATTCCCTAGACACATGTGAGCACACTGAAACAAACACATATGAGCACCATGCAACATAAAACACGTACGCAATACAATCCACTCATGCAAGCAAGTGCATGTGTGTGCATGTCAGGATGAGTATGGACGATGAGGCTTCTGTCGCTGGTTGCTCTGCTGCCAGTGGTATTGTTCTAGTGCTTCAGAAGGAAATGGCTCCATCATTCAAACAATGGCAAACCCTGCCAGCTATTTCACCAGTTCCCTTCCAACTGTTTATGTTGATTTACCTTGAATTGAGCTGAATTCTCCATCAGAGATGTTTCCCAGTTCTCTGTGCGATCCATTTAAGACAGGTTCAACTGAGTAGGTGGTGGTGGGCTCAACAGGGGAAACACTAACAAAAAAGGATACAGTTCTCCAGGCTGCCAGGAGTTTGAAGGTCTTCGTTGCGGGGCTATCCATGGGATTAGTACCTGGAAATGTTCGAACCCAGAGTGCCGTGAGCCTAGCCTATTGAGATTGTGTAACTGGGGGGGGGGGGGGGGGGGTTATTTTCCACAAGAAGCCTAGGATTATGTCCTCACCCCACCTGCTCCTGCCACAGCTCCCTGTCCCGGTTTGAACCCTATCCCAGATTCCACCCTCGTTTCCTGAGGTAACCAACCTGACTGGAGGTCAATTTTGATTGTTTACTATACATGGTGGGGGATGGGAAATTAAGAGACAACAAGACATGGGTTCAAATATATATCTTTTTTCAGATGCATTTAGCTGCACTTGATTGAGTTTGCCTGGCACAATGTAGCCAGTGGAATAGTCCCAAAAGTACAAGCCTGCCCATATTGTCACGACTTCCGCCGAAGTTGGTGCCTCTCCTTGTTCGGGCGGCGTTCGGCGGTCGACGTCACCGGCTTTCTAGCCGCCACCGATCTATGTTTCATTGTCCATTTGTTTTGTCTTGATTGTACACACCTGGTTTCAATTACATTATTATTTATTCCCTATTTAACCCTCTGGTTCCCACATGGTTTTGTGCGTGTTTGTTCGTTGTCAAGTGTTCGCTATTTCTGTGAGCTGGAGTATTTTCCCTGCGTGGAATTATTTTGTGGTTTATTCGAGTAAAGTACGTTTTTTTACTCAGTTCTGTGTTCTGCGCCTGACTCCGTCCTACCCGCTCCACACTGACACTTGACAAATATGGCACTCCAAGCAGGCAGGAAAGGCTCAATGAAAGGCTCACTGTATTTGAAAGAAAACTATTTGAACCCTGGTCTGGAGACAAACCAAACGTTTGCACTTACTATGCTTTAAAACAGACGTCAGTCCTCATGGGTTAGTTTGAAGTTGTTGCCTGTTCCTAACTGCCATTCTGTGATGGCTAGTTTCTGCTGTTGCAGCGCTGGGGTGGGCTGCATCTGTGCTAGCCTATAGCTGGTCTAATGAACAAACTCTTCTTTTAAACAACCACAAAGGAAGATTAACCGCATATTAATACTTATTTGTAACAATAGCACACTGAATCTTGAGATTTCTTGAAAAATGATTTAATTGTAAACTTCCCTTTTGGCATATTAGTGCCTTGAGCATTCACTAAATTCATTACAAAGACAATATGCCTGCTTGGTTCATCCTCCAATGAGATTAGCTGAATGGAATAGTATGGAAAACTGTAAGAGAGGGACTGATGAGGCAGTATAATCTCAACTCCACAGTGAGCTTCATTGTTCTCCAGAGGATTTGTTTAGTCTGGTCCCACTCTTACTATGCCTTCATTTCCATCTTTCCATTGAGGACATTTTTCCACAGTAGAGGATGAATGAGAACCAAAATATTTTTGTGATGTTCAAACGATCTACTCACGATACAAGGGAACGCTATTTCTATCCCTCGAGCAGTATTGAAAATCGGTCGATACATTAAGTACTTGCTGGTTGAAAGAAACCAAGAAACTGAACGTGAGGCATCCGTAAAAGGAAAAAAAAAATAGTTCAAGGTTTGATATCTGAAGCCGCCTCCTTGTTTAACTTCAATCATATTGAAGCAGCATTTTAAACCTCTTCCCTGAATTATATCAATTAACATCGGGGAGCCTTTTCTTGGGCCTTTGCTCCAGTGAATGAGGACTCTTCTGGGACGGGTGGTGGAGGTTAAGCCCCTCTTTTGAAGATAACGCTTCGCTTTCCAGTCGCAAGGCCCAGAGACTAGACAACCACTGTAATCCACCACTGCAGGCTTTTGATTGCTCCCAGAGCAAGTCATTATTCGATTAAAAAGAAAGAAAGAGAGAAAGAGAGAAAGATTGAGAGAGTGACAGACAGAGGAGATTTACTTTTTTGGGATGTAGTGAAGGAGCAGAAAGTAAATTCTAAATGCTCCAACTAAACTGGGGTGACCTAGTGAGATGGATTAACTGCGTCTTTCCGATGACGAGGTGACACTTTGAAAAGACGTCAAACTGATGTAAACTCTCCCTATGTAGGGTATTATGGGTAACTACTGTACATTTATACCACTATATTGTAAGCTATTGTCTCAAAATCAATAACAATATACTACTCGTGAAGCTGCTGTCACATGGCAACGAGGGTAGTCACATATCAGTGTGGGGTAAATGGGGCTTGAAATGTCACCGGACCCAACCATTTGATTCCTACATATACTTATGTACCCAGCTCCATGTATCAGCTGTGTCTTTGCCAAACCCTTTCTGTAGATAACAACTAGCCTCACCATCTCCTTACCCTTCCCCTACAACTGCTGTTGTTTGCGCCTCTCCCATACCACCTATTTTTGTATTTGACTAAAACATAAAAACACTAAAACGCTTTAGAAGCAAAACTTCCCATTCTCTTTTGTTTTTTTTGTGAGCAAATGCAATTTTAAAAAGCAATATGTAAAACACATTCTACAGAACAAGTATTTTCTTAATGTCGTAAAGGGAGCAAACGGTGTTGACATCCCAAAATCGTGCTTCTCAAAATAAATGACTAGTCTTGTGATGCCAGTAATGGTCCCCCAAGTTATTCTAACATGGAACGGAAAGTATCAAACTGCTCCAAAAAAGATTTTAACAAACTGGTACTCAATTAGCAGCATTCCCTTTTGCTTAATATTGCAGAGTGAGATTACAGGAGTGAGTGTTAATTGCTATTCGTTGTTTACAATACCTTGTAAATCATTTTCTCTCTCTCTGATATCGAATAATATTGAGGATAAATCTGCACTTGGCCGTGCACTTCCCACAAACTTAAATTAATTATTTACAACCATCTGCCACAGATCAAGAGTCAGAAAAGGACTCAAGGTGCTTAACGAACCGTCATTCTCTTGGTTATCCCCCAAGCTGATATACTCTCCGAAAGACCTGGCAACCCAAGCTGACTCGTCTCAGTCTATCCAGTGTACTCTCTCCACCAGAACTGGCAACCCTTTGCTGGTGGGGAGCAGGTGGAACATTGATTGATTTTGATTTATTTATTTAATTTCAGTGTCATACACCAATGGGTGCACAGCCCATATGTGCGTATCAAATATGGCATTGGTGTTAGAAATGGGATCCTGCGCAAAGAGAAGTGGCAATGTTCTTTTGGGGGAATAACAGTGAATTGTCGATCAGCATCGACAGCACTGTGAAGGTTACAACTTCAAAAGCATTGGATAAAACTCAGGCCTTGCTTGGATCACAACATTTAAGGGGTCCTACGAGCATCCAAATCTAATAAAAAACATTATGTTCTGCGCTTCACAACAGATAAAATATCAGCTCAGATCTACCCTCATTCACGTTGGACCACACATCTGAACCGTCTCTGGAACAGCTCCTTCACAATGTATCCACACCCAATAAACCCAGCACGCTCATACTATGTAAGTTCGTAGGCCTGCGAGGGCCTTTAACTAGGGCTGGCTTGGGCCTCTCTTCTCAGCGCTTCGCCCTCTCTGTGTTTGTGTTCCAGGCAGGGGAGTTGCCCTTCATGCCGATTTATTGACGCAAGATCCCCCCGGCTTGGCCTGCCAGCAATTACTCACAGCGGGAGAGTGGAGAGGAGAGGAGAGAGAGGGGGGGCTGGCTCAGACATGTGCATATGTGTGTGCATGCTGGCTCGACATGAGTTAGCTCGACCTGGCCAGGGATGCAACCCAGTTACAAAACGCCAAGCAAAACGTACATGTCACCCAGCCAGGCATGGCCACCCAAGTCTAACATGGACAAAGGCCTTCAAGTGGAGACTGTTGCACTTGAAGTATGTAGAGAGTAGGGTGCCATTTCAGATGCAACCTAGGATGCAAGGATGCATTTCAGATGCAACCTTCAGATGCAACCTGTTCTAGAAATGGAAAAGGATTAACTCTAAAGAAGTGGACAAGGTTTCCGCTATCTTTCAAGCGAACCAGTGAAAAGTCTTAGCTCCTGGCTCCTAGGGGAGAAATGGCTTGGCAAGGAATAGCTTGTTCAAATAAAAGACAATCCCGATAACATTATCAAAAGTTATGTGGCCCTTTATCCAATATAGAATAAGGTCAGCAAAGACCTGCATTATCATGGGTCATACAGAAGGTCTGTAGAGAATCCATTTCCCAATATGTAGGACTGTGTTGTCAATCCGATCTCATTGCTGTGTTAACCTGTATTGGTCAAAGGTCACATCCACAGCAGTTCAAAGCTGACCCATGCTTGATGGGTTTCGATCATCTGTTTGCTGTTGACAAGGATTCATCTCCGTCTCAGTTTGGTAAATGTTACAACTGGGATGACTTCACTAAATGTCACTGAAAAAGACCGCTAGTTAAAAAGCTTCTGGTTTATCGTCATTTAATTTTTGTTCCATTCGCCCTGGGAGCACATTCCTTCCGCATGCCAGTGTGATGAAGCAACGGTGAAAAGAAGCAGAAAATAACACGCATGCCTCAAGATCGACGACACTGAAATTCTAATACGGCCTCATGAATTCTTTGAAGACTTTCAACAACTTCAGGGAAAAGAAACGGGTCTTCAGCCAAAGCACATGAGACAGCGAAGCAAAATAAACACGCCAGGGAAAACATGATCAGAACTCAAATGAAATATATATATATCATTTATATATATATATCCATTTATATAACCAAACTTACAATGGCAAAGAAAAAAAGTCGGGACCCACTCTACCAGAGAGAGAACGTAATAGATAACTTCGGCCTGAGACAGTAAGGCACTGCAGTGTCCAGGCTGACACATAATCCCTTGGATCCAGAACCCGAGAGAGGTCGCGCCAGCGTTCCAGAATGCCCTGACCTGCACTGGGTCAATAGCGCAACCATAAGCAATCAGTACCTGGGACCTCAGCTTGTTAGACACGGTGAAGGCGGCCAGAACATTTGGGGTGAGACAAAATTGGCCTTTCATGGGGAGGCTAACATAGCAGGATGTTTGTTGGATAAAATATACCCACAAACTTTCATCCAGTTTGGAAAAAAAGATATTTGCCAAGAAGGGTGTTACAAAGACATACAGTGCTGTGAAAAAGAATTTGCCCCCTTTCAAATTCTCTACCTTTCCATATTTTTGATACTAAATGTTATCAGATCTTCAACCAAGACCTAATATTAGTTAAAAGGAACCTGAGTGAACAAATAACACAATTACATACTTATTTCATAAACAAAGTTTAGAAACACCCAATGCCCCTGTGTGAAAAAGTAATTGCCCCCTTACACTCAATAACTGGCTGTGCCACCTTTAGCTGCAATGACTCCAACCAAACACTTCCTGTAGTTGTTGATCAGTCTCTTACGTCGTTGTGGAGGAATTTTGGCCCACTCTTCCATGCAGAACTGCTTTAACTCAGCGACATTTGTGGATTTTCAAGAATGAACTGCTTGTTTCAAGTCCTGCCACAAGATTTCAATTGGGATTAGGTCTTGACTTTGACTAGGCCATTCCAAAACTTCAAATTTGTTGATGTTTACCCATTTTCATGCTGACTTGATTATGTGTTTTCGATCATTGTCTTGCTGTATGATCCAGGACCGCTCCTGTCAATGTTGAGTAAGGACACGCACCTGATTACACATAGAATTAGGCTTAGGCTACCTGGCCTGCGCACAAATGTGCCCATTTGGGGATCTGATAGTATTTCTGATTGTCTTAACTCATCACCACTATTGAGGTGTGGAGCTTCTCAAAGTAATTTCTTCTTCACCTCAAACAGCAAGTAAACAAAGTCTGTTTTTACATCCATTGAGAATGATCATAGTTCCTCAATGTAGCCTATTTGAAAAATATTTCAAGTTCTCTCCCTTCCGATAACCACCTGGCGTGCAAGGGGAAAAGAACGTTGTGCTCTGGTTCGGTGGAAACGTCATAAAATAGGCCTACCTGATTACTTCTTATCCCTTGCACAAATAGCCTACAGTTGTGTCTATCCGGAGCTCACTTCATAGGGAAATTCTGAGGGTCCAGAATATTTTATGCAAGATTGCAAGTTTGTTAGTGCAAGCTTCTGGCTGGACCAAGTTGATAGTTGATACGTTTCATGCATAGCCAATGTAATTTATTTTTATCAGGATATTTTCTACCTGCATGTTGCAATGTTTTTATTTATTTGTTGGCTTTATGTAGGCTATTTTTACATAGTTGGTAATTGCAATAGAAGATACTTTTAGAATTATATACATTTTAATTTGGATTTAGATATAATTTTTATTAATCACATGACAATGATTTTGAGACAGTTAGACTTTATTATAAAATAAATGAAACTGTTCCACAAAAATGTGCATATGAAAATCATAACTGGCACGCAGATTGGTAGAAATTGTAAGATAAATTGGCACTCCAAATGGAAAAGGTTGTTGACCCCTGGTGTAGCCTATTACCAGCAACTTCGGGAGTGTAATGACATAATCTGTGAAGGCCAGCAGCTGCGGGAGGAGGTTCAGGAACAGGTTTTTTTCTTCTGGTTAGGCTATCTTGATCTTTGGCTCCCTCGAGTCATTTGTGTATCTTAATTACTTAATTACAGTGTGCTTAAATCACCAGACAAGCTCAGTAGCCTTCATATAGAAGATGTTATTAAAACACATTTGGAAAAATACACGGTTTAAAATATCGACCAGTTAAATAGTCGAAAGAACACTCCTCTTGGTCAACCAACTTTTGTTTTAGTCAGGGACAGCCCTAGATCCAAAACAGACAATGAAGTCTACATGAAAATGGTTAAAAAGCAACAAATTTGAAGTTTTTGAATGGCCTACTCAAAGGCCAGACCTAATCCCAATTGAGATGTGGCAGCACTTGAAACGAGCAGTTTATGCTTGAAAACCCACAAATATTGCGCCGTTAAAGCAGTTATGCATGCAAAAGTGGGACAAAATTCCTCCACAGCGATGTAAGCGACTGATCAACAACTACAGGAAGCATTTGGTTAGTCATTGCATAACCAGTTATTGAGGGTAAGGGGGCAATTACTTTTTCACACAGGGGAATTGGGTTTTGCATAACTTTGTTAATTAAATAAATAAAATAAGTATACTTTTTGGGGGTTATTTGTAAACGCAGGTTCCCTTTATCTAATATTAGGTTTTGGTTGAAGATCTGATAACATTCAGTATAATAAATATGGAAAAAGAGAGAAAATCAGAAAGGGGGCAAATACTTTTTCACGGCACTGTAGTAACTAAACACTGGTGATGCTCGGTATTGGATTGGCAGCTCAACACCATTCCGAGTAACAGTAACGTCACTGAGCAGTAAAAATGTTGGATATTTGGGCTGTGTTTGTTGGCATATCTCAACCAAAGCTCATGCTGAGTGAGCTCAACATCCTACTGTGGGTGTGGTTGGAGCTATTTGCTATTAAATGCTAGCATACTCCATGCAAAGACCACTGGATATAAAAGAGAGAGAGGGTATGATGAAGGCCTTAAGCTCTCCACAGCCAAGCTAAATTGTCCTCTCCGAGTCCCCTGTTATGGCATTAGAAAATATCTTACAAAGATGTGGTTTTAAAACTCTTAGGCAAACAAAAACACACTGAACTCAAGAATTCATCCTGCAATAAAGTCTCTTTGGTTTTGGTACTGTATTGACAACTTCTTCAAATGGAATTCTCCCCAACGATGCCATACAAAAGCAAAAATGAAAGCACTTGAGGGCATAGCCTGACTGTCTTGGGCTGCATGTCTCCGTATGACTTCAGTCTATGTGATGCAGCTAGGAAGACCGGGAGAGATGTTGGTGGGTTGTTCTTGAATTGCGGTGGCATTTGGGCAAGACATTATAGACCACTCCCCCGATAAACGTTTGCCACTGAAGGGAATGCTCAAGGTCCTTGTATATCTTTGTAATGAGTGATTTTCAAGGCAGTAACACCAATGACATAAAACAGAGGGACAGACATTATACTAGTAAAAAAAATAGGTATTTTCATAGCCTTCTTTGTTTTTATAGTTCTATACAATATAATAATAATTTTGCTCACTTTCTAGCATTCAAAATATTAGATCGCTAAAGCCCAAAGAATGTCGCTATGTCACTCCCTAAGCCTGTTCCCCCTCTCCAGTGCTCGATATCACTGGTCTATTAACCACCAGTCCTGGCAACATCATTACGCAGACCTACTGCCCATTATTACGCACACCTGGACCTCATCATCACCTTGATTAATCTCCCACCAACAAGAGCTCCAAGGTTGCCACAGTCATTTCCCTACTGACCGGGTGGGCGTTGGAGTGGGCTACAGCCGTCTGGGAGAGAGGAGAGGAAGAGCTGGGTTCCTACGAGAGGTTCATGGCTCTGTTCAGGGCGGTCTTCGACAATCCACCGGAGGTCAGAGGGAGGTGAGCGACTATTCCAACTCTGGCTGGCTGCCCAGACCGCTACGGAGTACACCCTCACCTTCCTGACCGTGGCAGCCTCCAGCGGATGGGATGAACCAGTGCTCTGCACCCCATTCTGTGGAGGACTGCGCAAGGAGGCCCACACGCAGTTGGCGTGCCGGGACGACAACCTTTCCTTGGACGCGCTCATCGTGTTGGCCATCCGTATTGACAACCTTCTTCAGGAGTGCCAGAAACTCTCTCGCCCTCCTCCTTTAGCCGTCCTGAGGCAGAGCCAGATCCCATGGAGATAGGGGTCACACACCTCTCCATGCAGAACGGCGTCACCGGAGACAGCTGGGGCTGTGTTCCTATTGCGGCCAGGAGGGGCACGTCCAGCGGTGTCCAGTGCGTCCCAACCCGAGGTCCACTGGAGCAGAGGGACGGCCCCGTGATCATCCGTTTCCCAGGGTAGGCGTGAGTATTCCTTCATCATTGTTTTCCGACAAACCCTTCCTGGTTTCCATTTCACTGGCTGGCTGTCCCTCAGGTGTTGTCGCTACAGCTCTAGTGGACGCCAGTGCTGCGGGGAATTTCATCAGCCAGGCCTTCGCCTCCTCCCTAAACATCACCTCGTACCCTTTCTCCTCTTCTTTTCTGGTCCTAGCCCTGGATATTAGACGATTGGGATCCGGCACAATCACACACATCACAGCCCCACTCACCCTCACCGTGGGACCCATGCACCAAGAAAGCCTTCCCTTCCTCATCATCACCGCACCCGTACACAAAGTCATCCTCGGCCTCCCGTGGCTCCAACATCATAAACCCACTATCTCCTGGTCGAGGATGAAAAATCACCGCCTGGTCACCAGGATGCCGGAGGATATGATTTCCCTTACCCTGTGGTTCCACGTTGGTTGAGAGTCCTGTAGGTACCCTCCAGCCCATCATTCCATCCTCCCGTATCGTTGGCCCCGTGTTTTGGGACGTAGATGTGGACATCCACCAGGCTCCAAAGAGGGAACCTGCGCCTGCTACCTGCCCTCCTGAGCGCATCTACATCCCCACAGGGGTAAGGGATTGGCTGTTGACCTGGGCGCTGGACACCAAGGTATCACCTGCACCATTCAATCCATCCCTGCGAAGTACTGGTGGCCCACCTTGGTGCAGGATGTCGCCCCCTATGTCAACTCCTGCTCCGTATGTGCCCAAAATAAATCTCCCAGGCACACTGCAGTAGGGAAACCCCTTCCCCTTCCCGTGCCTCAGCAACCTTGATACCATCTGTCATAGATTTCGTTACTGATCTCCCTTCGTCTGATGGTTTCACCACTATTATGGTTGTTGCGGTCAGATTCTCTAAATCCTGCCATCGTATCTCTCTCTCTGGTCTCCCTACAGCTCTCCACGTCACTGAGGCACTGTTCCAGAAGGTCTTCCGGCACTATGGCAATCCGGAGGACATAGTCTCCGACCGCACCCCCGATTCTTGTCACGGTTATTGAGAGCCTTCATTGAGAAGCTGGGGGCCACGGCCAGCCTCACATCCGGGTACCGGCCTCAGTCCAACGGGCAGGTGGAGAGGACCAACTAGGAGCTGGGCAGGTTCCTTAGGAGTCACTGCCAGGACCGTCAGGGTGAGTGGGCCCGGTTCCTTCCCTGGGCCAAGTATACCCAGAACTCACTTCGTCACTCCTTCTCTGGGCTGACTCCTTTCCAGTACGTGCTGGGATATCAGCCGGCCCTGGCCCCATGGACCAAGAGCCAGACCAAAGCCACTGTGGTGGATGAATGGTTCCACAACCGCAGTGAGGCTCCCGTGTTCCATCCTGGTGATCGCGTCTGCCTCTCTACCAGGAAGCTCCTGCTCCGCCTGCCATGACAGAAGCTGAGCCCCCGGTTTGTGGGCCCTTCAAGGTCCTCTGGAGGGTCAACGAAGTAAGATATCGTTTGCAACTCACCACCAACAACCGGATCTTTTCATGTTTCCCTCCACAAGCCGGTGGTTCCTGGTCCCCTGGCTGATGCCATCACCCACGACACCCCTCTGCCTCCCCTGGACATCGATGGGACCCCCGCCTATGCCGCCAGGTCCCTACTGGACTCCCAACGTCAGCGCTGTTGGGTCCCGGTGGCCAACATCCTGGACCCTAAAATGATCCGGGATTTCCATCTCCACAGTCCGGACTGGTCCACTCCTCGCCCTCGGGCCCGCACTCGAGGGCGAGGAGCGGACCAGTCCAGGATACTGTCACACCTCTCCAGTACTCGACATCGCCGGTCTTTTAACCACCGGTCCTGACACCATTACTACACACACCTGGACCTCATCATCACCTTGATTACTCTCCCTTCATTTAGCCCTCAGTAGCCTCAGTCGCCAGGCAGTATTGGTTTTGGTCACGTTCAGTACACTTCTCCTGTTTTGTTTATCTGCCTTCCCTCTTCATCACTAAATTCTTGTTCGGTTAGGCGTCAGCCAAACTGAATAATGCTGACGCCTTAATAAGGGCTTCATTGTTTGTAGTAAGACACCTGCCAGATGCTAAGGAGGAAAAGTAGGATAGACATTAACAGGCCAAATAACATAAAATAATAAAATAATCATGAAAGGTTGGCTGCAAAACACCCTGACACTGAAGACCTAACAGCAAAACACATACAAATATGAAGCCAACATGGACAGTTTACAAGTTAAAGGGTGTTATTCTGTGTTAAAGGATAACTTTTGGTTGACCATGAACTGTGGAAGTGTGTATTTGACAAACTCATAAAAAGTATGTCAAATGTGTGAGAAATGTGTGTCAACAGGGTTCTATTTTTTAATTAAGACAGCTAGGCACCTAAATGACTGGGATCCCTAACAACATATAATCTCATTCAAAAACACACCTAAACTTGTTACCATGAGATCTTCAACCAGACCACAATATCTGCACGATAGCTTCCTAACTTCTAGGAAACCTGTACAAATGTGAGAGAAATGTGATGTGTATCTCTTTCATCGAACTAGGCAAAACTACAAGCAAAAGGTCAGAAGAAAAAAAAAATGTAAAAAGGAAATGTCTGTGGTTAATCTGAAACATAATTTCCTGTGTTGCAAAATGTCACAGAATTCTGAAAATTACTATAATGATTATTTTATAAAATTGGAACTGTATTTATTTGATTCTTTATCAGTGTGTCCGTAAGTATTGTTAAGGAAAAACATTAAAAAGCAAACTCATCATGTTGTTTGAAAGCATTTTTTTTTTGTTAAATGTATTTCTGCCCAGCAGTGCTCTCATAAAACATTTACAACAAAAGACACATTCACATGTGAACTTTGTCGAGACAACTCCACATGTCAAACAGAAACGTTGGCACTGCTCTGAACTGGAGTGTCGTACAACAGACTTTTGTTCTAGCCTAGCTGGTCCACACCTGATTAACACACCTGATTCATCATCGTCAATTGAAACCACGATTAGTTGAATCACGTGTGTTATGGTAGATCTACATCTACCAGACTCGGAACGGCTTAGTATTATCTCGGACATGTGAATAAGAGTTTGGTGCGGCCTGACGTGCAATCACTTTTTTGCGACTGCCACGGGTGAAAATAAATAGCACCGGTATAACTTAATTGCGTGTCGGCTGTGTATGGGGAAAATGCTGTGGTGTCTGTTGGGCTGGAACAAAAGCCTGCACACACTATTATCAGTCTTCTCCTGGCCTGATGGCACCCATTCCAGTGGGGGGCAGAGCCCTGTAAACAGTGCAGCTACGCTGTTGGGGTTTCCATTTCAGCGCTGTTTACTTCACCCAGAGGCATGTGCACCACATATTCCTCAGACAGAGAGACAGAGACAGGCAAATGTACGCACACACACAGGTGCACACTCACACACATAAAAGTATTAGTAAACCTGACCCCATCATTGTTCACTCAAATTGTGTAGTCATAAGCAATGTTCCCGCTAAGCTGCGCACCTCCTCACCGACTGCAGTGCAGAAGAAATGCCATGCTGCGCAGAGATGCAAGAGATTGAACTTCACTGAGTTCACCCCATTAGTTTGCATTATATAGATCAACGTTTTTTCTGTGATCGAAGCAACACTATATCAGCCCCTTTTCAATGCAACAAACCAAAAGAAATCTAACTTTGCTGTAGGCAGAGCCAGAGCGCAACGGAGTAGAATTCTATTGGCAGGGGTAGCCCACTAGCCATCTTTCAATCACCCATGAGTTAATGCGCTTTTCAGATCAGTTCAGAGCGTGTGCACATTTCTTGATATTCTTTGCTAGTTAGCGAGTTGTTAGCCCAGTTTAATGATAAGTATAGGTCAGCAATGCGGAGTAACTGCTTCCTACAAGAGCAAAAAAGTGTAGGCTGCATTTCAAGCTGTCTTTGAAAAGCCAGTCTGGTAATAAAGCTTATAGCTGTGTTCGAATACCCATACGAACATACTGTATACTACATAATATAAGTTTATTTTAGTATACTGTAACTGTATCCTTTCAGTTGAGCGTACTAGCGCTTTGCCTGTCTACCGGAAATTGATCCTGTTGCTATGCAACCTCTTGCTAGCATGTTAGCATAAATTACTAACTAGACATTTTACGACTTCGTAACTTCTAGGAAACATGTACAAAATGTACAAACTAGTAAAAATAAAGAAAAACCCTTGAATGAGTAGCTGTGTCCAAACTTTTAACTGGTACTGTATATACTTAACTTACGTCACAAATAGTATGGTTAGTAGGAGTATTTGAACACAGCTTATGTCTTAATTGAAGGGGCAGTGTGTATTTTGAGTCAGGCTTGAATATGCAAATAAGGCAATAATAATAATGGTAATAATAACTAGTTGTGAAGTGGTTTCTTGCATCATACAACCCAATACAATGTACAGTCACTTATTGGGCCCATGGTGTTACAGACCACGTAAAAAATCATGAATTAATGTAAAGCCCATAATGTACAAATGTTTTCAAAAGTCTCATGCAATATATACCTGCATAGAACACCATATAGTCTACTGTAGGCTATATCATAGAAATCAAAAGCTATTTCCATGTGAAAATGTTATGGGATTTGCTCCATTGGTTTTGTTGGTAGGCCTACATTATGCTCAAATAGCCACAATAGCCTATTGGCTACTGTTTAAAACTGTAAGGGTACAGCCTCAGTGTTCACTGTAAATGTGCACCGGAAGTTGCACATAATTCACACAACGTTCCAGTTTCCAATCACAAGACCAAAATTTTGCTCAGTGCCCCAAAAAACTGGAGGGAACATTGGTCATAGGGAGCCAGGTGTGGCGGTGGTATTTCCTCATATATAAAGTTGTAGTGCTTCCCCTAGTTAACCATGACCAGGCATCAAAACGAACGCAGCCCTGCGCACAACCAACACAATGTTGCCAGGAAGTTGCAGAATCTATGGCTACGTCTCAAATGTCACCCTATTTCCTACATTGCACAGTACTATTTTCTTTAACGTAAAACATGACATCATCTCTCTACTGTGAAATATATTACAGCATCTCTGCTGTAAAGCAAAATTACAGTACTAAGCTGCCAACTCTGGTGCCAGAATACTGCTGTAAATTTACAGGGGAAAGTTTTACAGTGTGGGGCTTGGACAGAAAGCCTGATGGTTTGTTGACAGGCTATCACAATAAATAAAAGTGATACTTACGAAGACAAACACACACACACACCTTCCAGCCTTAATAGTGCGCAAACTGTGGGAATTTAAGAGAATGACACCCTAAAAAGCATAGAGAGGAGAGAAGAGAAGATTTCTTAATTTCAGAGGAGTTAGAGGGATTATTGCCTCTGTTCCCAGTGTAAGACTGCAGCGCCTCGATTAATAAATCATTAAGACATCTCAATTAGGGGGCCTACCGTGTCCCTCACTGTGGCATCGTAATCCTCCACTGCTGCTACTACTGCTGCTGTTGCTTCCGGCATGCTTGGGTTGTGTTCCCAGAATAAGCTTACCCAAGCAGTCTGGCACAGGGACAGATTTACCGGAGGAGAGGAGCAGGCACTAGAGGATTGTGTGTGTTTGCGTGTGTGTACAGTACCAGTCAAAAGTTTGGACAGACCTACTCATTCAAGGGTTTTTCTTTATTTTTACTATTTTCTACATTGTAGAATAATAGTGAAAACATTAAAACTATGAAATAACACATGAAATCATGTAGTAAACAAAAAAGTGTTAAACAAATCAAAATATAGTTTAGATTTGAGATTCTTCAAAGTAGCCACCCTTTGCCTTGATGACAGCTTGGCACACTCTTGGCATCCTGTCAACCAGCTTCACCTGGAATGCTTTTCCAACAGTCTAGAAGGAGTTCCCACATTTGCTGAGCACTTGGTGGCTGCTGTTCCTTCACTCTTCGGTCCAACTCATCTCAAACCATCCCAAACCATCAATTGGGTGGAGGTTGGGTGATTGTGGAGGCCAGGTCATCTGATGCAGCACTCCATCACTCTCCTTCTTGGTCAAATAGCCCTTACACAGCCTGGAGGTGTGTTTGGTCATTGACTTGTTGAAAAACAAATGATAGACCCACTAAGCACAAACCAGATGGGATGGCATATCGCTGCAGAATGCTGTGGTAGCCATGCTGGTTAAGTGTGCCGTGAATTCTAAATAAATCACGTACAGTGTCACCAGCAAAGCACCCCCACACCATCACACCTCCTCCTCCATGCTTCACGGTGGGAACCACACATGCAGAGATCATCATCATCCTACTCTGCGTCTTACAAAGAGATGGTGGTTGGAACCAAAAATCAAAAATTTTGACTCATGATTCCATATGTTATTTCACAGTTCTGATGTCTTCACTATTATTCTACAATGTAGAAAATAATAAAAATAAAAGAAAAACCCTGGAATGAGTAGGTCTGTCCAAACTTTTGACTGGTACTGTATGTGCACATGTGTGTGAAAGACAGTGTCTTTCCATCTGTCTGTACATGTAATCAAAAGTGAATGACGGTCGGTCAGACAGGCAATTAAAAAGCTTGACTTCACCCGGTTGAGACAACCAGGATCTTTGTGGTGTTAAGTGTTGGGTGGGTGATCCCTGCTGGATCATGGATGGTGAAACAGTTGGGGGTACCTGGCTGAAAGTTCCCTCTCTCAGATCCTGTTTCTTTAAAAGGATTAACAGGCCGAGGCAGCAGAAGGTGACGCCCAGGTCTCCAACCAGACCCATGGTGAGGGGAAAGCTCTTTACATTGTTAGATCATTCTACAGAATTAGTGAGGCAACACCACCAGGGATCTTGCTCTCTCTCTCTCTCTCTCAGACCTGTGATCAGGGATCTTTGGCCAGAGGCTCATAAAGGACTCAAGGAGCACGGTTACATACACACAATAATACAATTGTATATAATTATATAATACAATTGTATTATTGTGGATAGTCAGATTAATATAATACTCTGTTTAAAACGTTTACATACTTTGCAAGAAGAACGATTTCCCTAATAATCCTGTTTACATGGACACATCTGAAATCAGGCTACCTGATGGGACTTTTGATGAATGTAGAAAAAACTTTGCGCACAGGGTTGGGTAGGTTATAGGGATGCACGATATACCAGTGAACATATCGGAATCAGACGATATTAGCTAAAAATGCCAACATCGGTACCGGTCCATTTTAACGCTGATGATGAACATCTTTGTTTATAACGTAGGTACATGAAATAATGACGCTAGAGGTCGACCGATTATGATTTTTCAACGCCGATACCGATTTGGGGGACCAAAAAAAGCCGATGTCGATTTCTATATGTATTTGTAATGATGACAATTACGACAATACTGAATAAAAACTTTTATTTTAACTTAATATAATACATAAATTAAATCTATTTAGTCTCAAATAAATAATGAAACATGTTCAATTTGGTTTAAATAATGCAAAAACACAGTGTTGGACAAGAAAGCAAAAGTGCAATATGTGCCAAGTAAAAAAGCTAACGTTTAAGTTCCTTGATCAAAACATGAGAACATATGAAAGCTGGTGGTTCAATATTCCCAGTTCTTCAATATTCCCAGTTAAGAAGTTTTAGGTTGTAGTTATCGTAGGAATTATGATTTCTCTCTATAACATTTGTATTTCATATACAGTTGAAGTCGGAAGTTTACATACACCTTAGCTCAGTTTTTCACAATTCCTGACATTTAATCCTTGTAAACATTCCCTGTTTTAGGTCAGTTAGGATCACCACTTTATTTTAAGAATATGAAATGTCAGGATAATAGTAGGAGGAATAATTTGTTTCAGCTTTCATTTCTTTCATCACATTCTCAGCAGGTCAGAAGTTTACATACACTCAATTAGTATTTGGTAGCATTGCCTTTAAATTGTTTAACTTGGAACAAGCGTTTCAGGTAGCCTTCCACAAGCTTCCCACAATAAGTTGGGTGAATGTTGGCCCATTCCTCTTGACAGAGCTGGTGTAACTGAGTCAGGTTTGTAGGCCTCCTTGCTCGCACACACTTTTTCAGTTCTGCCCACAAATTTTCTATACGATTGAGGTCAGGGCTTTGTGATGGCCACTCCAATACCTTGACTTTGTTGTCCTTAAGAAATTTTGCAAGTATGCTTGGGGTCATTGTTTGAAAGACCCATTTGCGACAGTCAACTTAGTGTATGTAAACTCTGACCCACTGGAAAAGTGAAATAATCTGTCTGTAAACAATTGTTGGAAAGATTACTTGTGTAGATGTCCTAACCGACTTGCCAAAACGATAGTTTGTTAACAAGAAATTTGTGGAGTGGTTGAAAAACTAGTTAAAATAACTCCAACCTAAGTGTATGTAAACTTCTGACTTTAACTGTACCTTTGAATATTGGATGTTCTTATAGGCTCTTTAGTATTGCCAGCCTAATCTCAGAAGTTGATAGGCTTGAAGTCATAAAGAGCGTGTGCATCAAACATTGCTACGAGCTGCTGGCAAAACGCAGGAAAGTGCTGTTTGAATGAATGCTTACGAGCCTGCTGCTGCCTACTAGCGCTCAGTCAGACTGCTCTATCAAATCATAGACTTAATTATAATATAATAAACACAGAAATACGAGCCTTTGGTCATTAATATGGTCAAATCCGGAAACTATCATTTCGAAAACAAAACATTTCACTGAAAGAATAAACACGGAATCATTCCGTATTTTATCGAACGTGTGGAAACCATAAGTCTAAATATTGCTGTTACATTGCACAACCTTCAATGTTATATCATAATGATATAAAATTCTGGCAAATTAATTACGGTCTTCAGACAGTTCGCAACGAGCCAGGCGGCCCAAACTGTTGCATATACCCTGACTTGCACTGAACGCAAGAGAAGTGACACAATTTCCCTAGTTAATATTGTCTGCTAACATGAATTTATTTTAACTAAATATGCAGGTTTAAAAAATATATACTTCTCTGTATTGATTTTAAGAAAGGCATTGATGTTTGTGTTTAGGTACATTTGTGAAACGATTGTGCTTTTTTCGCGAATGCACTTTTGTTTAATCATCACCGTTTGGCGAAATTGAAGTAGGCTGTGATTCGATGATAAATTAACAGGCACCGCATTGATTATATGCAACGCATGACAAGCTAGTTAACCTCGAAATATCATCAACCATGTGTAGTTAACTAGTGATTATGTAAAGATTGATTGTTTTTTATAAGTAAAGTTTAATGCTAGCTAGAAACTTACCTTGGCTCCTTGAAGCCACAAGGTCCTTTTGACGCTGCACTCGCGTAACAGGTGGTCAGCCTGCCACGCAGTTTCCTCGTGGATTGCAATGTAAATTGGCCATAATCGACATCCAAAAAGGCCGATTACCGATTGTTATGAAAACTTGAAATCGGCCCTAATTAAATCGGCCATGACGCCACGTAATATGTTGCACTACACGTGCAACACAGCATTCCTAACCTTGCCCACAATGTCTGCTCAGTGGATCGAGCAGTCAACAAGTCGAGCAGTCATTTGAAAGAGTAAGACAAGAAAACTCAAAGGCGAAATCCATTAAACACCAAGATAATGGAATTCATTGCCCTTGACAATCAACCGTTCTCTGTCATGGGTGATGTGGGCTTTCACCGAGTGGTCGAGCACCGGTACATCCTTTGTTACTATTTTTCAAATGTTGCCCTACCGGAGTTACACAGTAATAGGGTCAATACTATTAGCTTCACGACTGAAATTTGGACTAGCGATATCAGCCCCATGAGCATGCTGAGTCTGACAGCACAGTGGGTCATCGAGGATTTCGTACTGAGGAAAGTCGTATTGCATGCTCAAGAATGTGCTGGTTGTCATACCGCTGCTGCCATTTTAATTGCATTTGAGAACATGTTTGAAACTTGGAAACATGAACACACTAGCTAGCTCAATTCGAACAACTGACTCGAGAAATAAGCTCATCAACTGTGCCTGCAGCAGACGTGATACCCTCTGTCATGGCACTGAAACGCCTGCTCAACAAAACTGACAGGGATATAAACAAATGTGTACAAAATTTGAGATAAGCTTCATGTGAGTATGTAACATTTCTGGGATCTTTTTTTCAGCTCATGAAACATAGGACAAACACTTTACATGTTGTGTTTATATTTTTGTTCAGTGTAGTATTCGTATTCTAATTCCTAATTCTAATGCCACCGATTCTGTCACATAAGAGTGGATTGCGCATGCCCATTCTGACTTCGCCAATGCTAAGCTAACCAGTTAGCTAGCAGCTAGTGTGCAACGTTAGTGCTGACTAGTTTCTATGGAGTGAAGATGCCCTTTTTCCCGACGAGGCGGATGTTTTTACTGGCCCACATTGGCGAATGAAACAGTTGCCCTTGACAACAGTTTGCCCCAGCAACAAAACTGCCCACACAGGCTGTGAACAAGCGATTCGGTGGCATTCTCTCTTTACTGTGTCGCCACCATGCTCGATGCTATGTACAAGGACCACTACTTCGATGCAGACAAGAAACAGGGTTTACGTGAAATGTTACATACACAGCTGGACAAGATGGAAACGGACACAGTGACAGTGCATACTGAGGAAGAGAGGCCACGGACAGAGAGCTGAAACTTCACTGCTTGACATGTATGATGCAATCCTGGTTGAGAATGAAATGACTGAACAAATGAACAACCAAACAGCACAGCAAGTAAGTGAAAGAAATAGGTTTTGATTATGTTTTACTGGTAATGGGGACATACGTAAATGACAACAAGATAACTTTTTGGTCAGTGTGGTGTGTGTGTGTGTGTGTGTGTGTGTGTGTGTGTGTGTGTGTGTGTGTGTGTGTGTGGGTGTGTAACCTTTATTTAACTAGGCAAGTCAGTTAAGAACAAATTCTTATTTACAATGACAGCCTACCCCGGCCAAACCCGGATGACGCTGGCCCAATTGTGCGATGCCCTACGGGACTCCCAATCACCGCCGGATGTGATACAGCCTGGATTCAAACCAGGGACTGTAGTGACGCCTCTTGAACTGAGATGCCGTGCTTAGAACGCGGTGTCCATGTGTGCGTCTTAACTATTTAACTGTACTAAAATGCTTAAAAGGCCACAAAAAATGTAAATATCGCTTATCGGTATCTTTTTTTTATGGAAAGGAAAATGTTGGGTATCGGCCAAAAAATGTAATATCGGTGCATCACTAGTAGATTACTTTCAAAATGTTATCCATTACAGTTAGTAGTTATCTGTCCAAAATTGTAATCAGTAAAGTAACTTTAGGAATACCCAAACTCGGTAACGTAATCTGATTACATTCAGTTACTTTTAGATTACTTTCCCCTGAAGAGGCATTAGAAGAAGACAAAAATGTATGTTACCAATTGAACGTCATCTATTGCAGGATAAATAAATGTTAAAGTTTACATAGCTGGCCATATATGGATGTTTTACTTTATGGGTTGGTTATATACAGTGGTTGCTCAACTAAAAGTTTTGCGAATATGCTGCGGGACTTAGAGGTAATTTGTGGTTTAGTACGGTACCCTGTGTCACTACTTCATTGCTCCAGACCAGCGCAAGGGGGAGTTAGAGCACTGATTAAGCTTTTAGGTCCCAAGGCGCTACTGTGTCTCTAATTGACAATAAATGGGTGACATAAACCAAATAGAAACTGATAATAGTGCACGACTTCAGCAGCAGGCTGTGAATTCTGCAAACAACGTTTCTAGCAGGACAATATATATATTGGTCATATTGGTCATGGCTCCCGAGTGGTGCACAATGAGATTGCCTTGCAGTTCTCCAGCTTTATCCCCTGAAATAGCGGTAGGCGCACGAGGTTCAAGGCACAAGGGCAGGAGGCACAGGACGTGCCGCAGAGCAGCGCACAGAAGACAGACCTAGCCCATGGGGAATGGAGGAGGAGGAAGGGGGAGGGGGGGTGGACCCCCACCCCGCCCCACTGGGTAGCACAGAGCAACACTTTAAGGGGCATTGCATTAATGATGGCGCTGACCAGGGAAACGTTCCCGCTAATCTTAGTGCCTGTCTGCACGTTCAAACTAAAACAATGTATCTAATAATGGCGCGAAAAATTCCCCTTAGATATGAATTCTGAGGGCAGAACTTATTCAATATTAGAGCATTAGACCTCTCACTAAAGGCGTCAGTCAAAAGTTATACTTAAACTGGATTTAACAAAAAATGACATGAAAAGCGCACATTTGTAAATCCCAAACTCTAAAAGTAATTGGAAAGGTAGATACAAATTATTTGTGACATTGTGCTTAAAATAAAGAATGTAAACAGGATGAAAACAAGATGCTCTGTTTTTATTTGCAGTAGTGATGGACAGCTGGAGGCATTTTGAAAACAGATTTTCTTTATTTACAGTAGTGATGGAGAGCTGGAGGCATTTTGAAAACAGATTTTCAAACAGTTGTTTTCACAAGTGTACTGTAGTACTGTAGCAGGTGTAGCCCTATCAGCAGGACAATAGACACTTTATAGCCTGGCTACTGTAGGTTTAAACATCCCCCAACTCGCAATCCCCCAACTCGCATCCCCCAACTTGCGACCAAAGAGAACAGACAAAATGGACATTGTTTTCTTCTAAGCCAGCTTCTTTCTCTGGTGCTACCCGTTCCAGGGTTAGGATTTTCAACAGGACTTGAAAATGAGCCGGAGCTGAGAGGATCACCAAAACTAAAGGTATTTTGGTTTCAGTGCATTTTCTTTCAAAAAAATGTATATAGCCTATCAATGTGTAGGCATACTGTGTAATAAAATCGATAGTTAAATACAATTTTAAAAATGATTGTGTACTAAAAACGTGAATGTGTTTTTGCAGAGCATACAACCATTCCAACAACCATCCGTGGAGATCAGTGGACAAAGGGCTGGACAACGAGCCACACTGAAAAAGCGCATGGTTGCCAAGAAAGCGATTAGTTTTGCTAGATTCTTATGTGTACGCAGCATTTTTGTGTTGGAGTCCCTTTTCATTCTTAATTTATCTACCGTTTCTATCATAGGCCACTGTAATCGATGGGGGCTCAGGGCGGTACCATTCTGCTCATCTGATGAAGGTGCACATGGTTCAGATTCAAACTTTGAAGACCGAGATCGAGTTATTGAAGGCAGACCAGCAGAAAGAGAAACATTATCTGAGGGCAGAGATACGGGCGACAGCTGATGCATTGGTCCAGAGCCAGGCGGCATTGGCAGAGTGTCACTCGGCATTGGCGGATAGTCAGGCGGCATTGGCGGATAGTCAGGCGGCATTGGCGGATAGTCAGGCGGCATTGGCGGATAGTCAGGCGGCATTGGCGGATAGTCAGGCGGCATTGGCGGAGAGTCAGGCGGCATTGGCGGAGAGTCAGGCGGAGAATAACACGTTGAAGAGGGCGAGGAACGAGATGGAGTCACAATCCATGCCAGGCACACCTGTGAGCTCTGGAACCACCTCCAACAGGCAGAGTCAACATACCTGGTGGGTTTGTCAGGTTGTCGGTTCACCCTGACATTTCCAAACCTCTTCTGACAACAGAACTTGACCAACTGCTCACCAGGCACAGCAAGGGCCGTCCGGAACCATTATGCTGTTCTGCTATTCCAAGGATGTGTGTAACCGAAGAGAGATACCACGAGTGGACACAGAATACCAACTGGGATGGATTCGGAGGCAAATGTGGCTTACCAGTGAGCCTCCGGGTGTTCATCATTAATACTGTGTCTCAAAAGTGTCTGTCCATGACTGATGCAACCCGTAAAAGCATTAAAGACAGAGTTAATAAGTACTTGAGGTCACCGAGAAAGTCTGGACATGGCCTGCTCTCCCTTATGTAAGGAATTAGGCACTTTACCATGTTTACTACAGTATGTACTGTAGGCTATGTTTACTTGTCAGACTGTACAGTAACCTAATAAACAAATCCAGGCGGCTTAATTTTAAAATTCTTTAAATGCTTTATTATCCAAATGTTTAAAGTGCGTGTGGGTGACGTCATGCAACCGCAAAATGCCAAATAAAGCATATACTGTACAGTACTGTATTTCATCAGCATCTTTATGCTTTCATTAATAAAATTATGATAAAAATATTATTTCAAAATTATGAATTACTATGGGAATAAATATTACTGAATGACAGAAATATTGGAACAAAGTATGCTAATGAATGTAAACATTGTTGCTTACTGAAAAATACTCTTTCAAACACACACAGTCACGTTGTACAGCGCCATTATGGCTATTAGCAGGGCTATCAGCAGGACAATAGACTTGCCTAGAAGGAGGATAGGGGGAGAATTCTACCGTCAAATGTATTTCTTAGTTAGGTTGGCTGTTTCAGTTTAATTCACCAGAAAAGACAGAACAAATAATACAACAAAGATTGTGGTAAAACTCAAATATACTAATTGATTAAAAAAAAAATAATAATCAATTGGAACCATTAACATGTGGAAGGGGGAAAAAAAGTATTATTATTGTTACCCCTGTTTTTCACAAGCGTAGCAGGCTGTGAATTCCGCAAACAACGTTTCTAGGATGGGCTATTAGCAGGACAACATATAGGTCATATTGGTCATGGCGCTCGAATGGCGCAGTGGTCTAAGGCACTGCATCTCAGTGCAAGAGGCATCACTACAGTCCCTAGTTCGAACCCAGGCTGTATCACATCCGGACATGATTGGGCGGCGCACAATTGGCCCAGCATCATCCGGGTTAGGGGAGGGGTTTGGCTGGCTGGGATGTCCTTGGTTTCTCTCCCTCCAAAAACACAAATAAATATTTTGGCCTTCATTAATATTATTTTGGCCTTTATTCAGATTACAAATCACTCACTTTAGTTTTTTTGAAAACAAAATAATCTCCAAAATATTGTTATATATAGCCTACCCGCTGTGGTCAACTATTTCAGCTCCGTTTCGGGCTGCTCTGAGACAAGCATGGAGAAACAAAAATGTTCAACTATATTCCATGATATTCTTAAGATATATGTGTTGACTGAATATAAGCAAGTGATGTCTGCTAAATAATCAAGTTCATGGCACAGTCATATAGCCTCGGCACCTACATAAAGCGGAGTGACTCACTCATTCATGGCTTTGGATCAAAATAAATAAGTACCAACATTCTTTCTGATAGTCTTTAATACAGAAATGTTTTGGTTATCCTGACCTGGACACCATGTACAGTATTATAATAGCCCATTATGGGCTATTCACAGGACAATATACCTTTACCAAAACCTCTCTGTATTTTGATACTTTGTGCAAGGCAATTGATCAGCATTGAGAACTTTGTGGATGGGGCCTCCCGAGTGGGTCAGTGGTCTAAGACATTGCATCGCTGTGCAAACTGCGTTGCCACAGATTATGGTTCGATACCCATTCCGGCCGCCACCGGGAGACCCATGAGGCAGCTTTTGGTTTCTCTCCCTCTCCAAACAGAAATAAATCATTCTAAATAACAAACTTTCTTTATTTACAAATTAGTGAGAATGTCTCACCCCATGTTCAAGAATGGCCTTTTTCCTCGCTCACTCTAAGTTAAATGAAAACGAAATAATCTCCAAAATATTGTTAATTTTTAAACAATTAGATTATTTTTTATTCATTTGGAATGATATAAAAGCCCCTTAGATATTCTCACAGATCAGATTTTCACTAACGAAAAATTACCCTTCGATATTAATTTAGAATTCTCCAATCCTCTTATGCTCTAATTACTGTAGCCTACTCCCGACCATCACGTTGTACAGCGCCATATTTTCCGTTCCCTGAGGGTTTCGTTTTTCGTTTTTCTTGGAATAGAAACACCATAATATTAATCAAATTAATAAACCTACATTTCTTAAAATCAATTCCATATACTATGTTCTTACAAAAAAGGTAATGCCAATATTGAAGACTATCAAATAATTCTCAAAGATGCCCTCTGGTGGTCAAAATAGCACTAACCAGCATTAATGGTAAAAATGGCTGACAATTAAATAACGTGCCATAGAAATCTGCAGCAGCCCGCAAGGTGTGCTGCAGTATGACGCAACTTTTAGGCTTCTAACCCATTGCTTTCTACTACATATAATAATACGATTAAATTATATCTTTACATTAAAAAAACGATAGCCTACCACTTCATCTTCAAGAATAGGACTTGGAAATATGGATTTATAGATTAGCCTAATTGTTTTACCTGAGCATAACCCAAAAATGAAGGACTTATTAGCCAGCCCTACTCTGTTGCTTATGATTTTGTTGTCATGGAGGACTGATTGGGCTCATTGATTCAAGTTGAAAAATAAATTCTGCGCTCATGGAATGGTATGCTTTGAGCACTACTGAAAAGAGCTATTTACATGTCAAAATGAATGCCACATGCTGCATTTGCTATAGGCCTATTGTTTACCTTTTTGTTGGTGACACTTTGATATCTTGATAATATGCAGCTGTTTAAAGGGCAAATCCACAGATGAAACAATAACAAAACGGACTCCCCGCCTCTGTTTTGGTAAAAAGCAGAGGAATGGGTCTGGAGAAATGTAACCACTCTCAGATTAATAGACAGAGCTATGGATGCAAGGACTGACCATCCATATTTTTTTAACAATGTTATGAGGCTATACAGTGTTAACATTTATAATGTTTACAAACAGAGAAAAACAAGCTTATATTTTGGGTTCTCATGGAGTGTGACAGTTGAACTAAGCTCATGGGGCATTTCTAAGTTATATTCTTCAAGAATCAATGGATATATATATATATATATATATATATATATATATATATACTGCTCAAAAAAATAAAGGGAACACTTAAACAACACATTCTAGATCTGAATGAAATAAATAATCTTATTAAATACTTTTTTCTTTATATAGTTGAATGTGTTGACAACAAAATCACACAAAAATAATCAATGGAAATCCAATTTATCAACCCATGGAGGTCTGGATTTGGAGTCACACTCAAAATTAAAGTGGAAAACCACACTACAGGCTGATCCAACTTTGATGTAATGTCCTTAAAACAAGTCAAAATGAGGCTCAGTAGTGTGTGTGGCCTCCACGTGCCTGTATGACCTCCCTACAACGCCTGGGCATGCTCCTGATGAGGTGGCGGATGGTCTCCTGAGGGATCTCCTCCCAGACCTGGACTAAAGCATCCGCCAACTCCTGGACAGTCTGTGGTGCAACGTGGCGTTGGGGAACGGGCGAGCCAGTCCATAGCATCAATGCCTTCCTCTTGCAGGAACTGCTGACACACTCCAGCCACATGAGTTCTAGCATTGTCTTGCATTAGGAGGAACCCAGGGCCAACCGCACCAGCATATGGTCTCACAAGGGGTCTGAGGATCTCATCTCGGTACCTAATGGCAGTCAGGCTACCTCTGGCGAGCACATGGAGGGCTGTGCGGCCCCCCAAAGAAATGCCACCCTACACCATGACTGACCCACCGCCAAACCGGTCATGCTGGAGGATGTTGCAGGCAGCAGAACGTTCTCCACGGCATCTCCAGACTCTGTTACGTCTGTCACGTGCTCAGTGTGAACCTGCTTTCATCTGTGAAGAGCACAGGGCACCAGTGGCGAATTTGCCAATCTTGGTGTTCTCTGGCAAATGCCAACCGTCCTGCACGGTGTTGGGCTGTAAGCACAACCCCCACCTGTGGACGTCGGGCCCTCATACCACCCTCATGGAGTCTGTTTCTGACCATTTGAGCAGACACATGCACATTTGTGGCCTGCTCGAGGTCATTTTGCAGGGCTCTGGCAGTGCTCCTCCTGCTCCTCCTTGCACAAAGGCGGAGGTAGCGGTCCTGCTGCTGGGTTGTTGCCCTCCTACGGCCTCCTCCACGTCTCCTGATGTACTGGCCTGTCTCCTGGTAGCGCCTCCATGCTCTGGACACTACGCTGACAGACACAGCAAACTTTCTTGCCACAGCTCGCATTGATGTGCCATCCTGGATGAGCTGCACTACCTGAGCCACTTGTGTGGGTTGTAGACTCCGTCTCATGCTACTCTAGAGTGAAAGCACCGCCAGCATTCAAAAGTGACCAAAACATCAGCCAGGAAGCATAGGAACTGAGAAGTGGTCTGTGGTTCCCACCTGCAGAACCACTCCTTTATTGGGGGTGTCTTGCTAATTGCCTATAATTTCCACCTGTTGTCTATTCCATTTGCACAACAGCATGTGAAATTTATTGTCAATCAGTGTTGCTTCCTAAGTGGACAGTTTGATTTCACAGAAGTGTGATTGACTTGGAGTTACATTGTGTTGTTTAAGTGTTCCCTTTATTTTTTTAAGCAGTGTATATGTCCAGAAATGGACGTAGCAACTACAGATTTCCCCTTTAAGTCTATCAAAAGTGTGCTAGTTTGAGCATGTGTCCATTAGGCCTATGGATAATTTATTTCATCAGCATGAATTGGATTGAGCAATAAAAGCCCCACTTTTATTCCATAGGCTGGGATCCGCACTATGCAGCTGTTTCAAGAGCGCATATTTCACTGGCTGTCCACTGGTTTCGAAAACAAAGATTGATAGGCAGCTTAAACTTCTTGAATTCAACCATTACTGGGTTCAAATACACATTTGGATTTGTGAACAGCCATCCACAATAACAACAATCCATAAGGCGCAAATACTGTAGCTAAAAATGAGAGAGCAGCAGTGTGATTCACAATCACATCAATGCGCTATGTAAAGATCAATAATAAGTGATATCCGTATCGCCGTAGACTACACCACTGCTGTCATCCTTACCTCCAAGTGTTTATTCAAGTTGGATAATCTTTGGATGCCGACAGCAGTCACACCATTGGAAGACATAGCTTGGACTGTAGCCTACAAAAGCCTATTCCTGCTCTTTTCCCGCAATCCATCAAACACATTTGGTATATTATCATAGTGGTCTCTCGCTCAGGTGGAACAAACTTAAACTTGCACCTTTTTTCAATCCTGCTTTGAATGTCATTGAGAAAAGTGTCAAAGATTTTTTTTCTCGTAAACATCCTTTCCGAATTTCAAAGTAATCCTCAAAGTAATCATCTAGTTTTTCAAAAGTATCTGTAATCTGATTACAATATTTTTGTAATCGGTTACTCCCCAATCCTGCTCGCACATAAGAGGGAGGCTTGTGCTACAGCTGCTGCCACATACACAGATCAAATACACCGCTGGAACGCCGACTAAGCTGTTTACATGTCCTAACAATTCTAAAGATTGCTCAGAAAACCAGGTATTTTAAATTGTATATGCAAACTTCGATTATGAGCTTACGCTCATTAGTAGTCATACTGCCTTCTGCCATAATCAGTTTAATGTTGCATTATTCGTGTGTATGTAAGCATACTCATTGTTTCCCCCATATGCATTTAGCAGCAGCAATATATAATGAAGATGTATGGATGTAGGCCCCAGGAATGTAAGCCCCAGCAATTTTCTTTATGCAAAACCATCTAAGACTCAGATCATACAAAATAATGTTACAATTACATCTGAACTGTTTTAAATCGGAATTTGATCTATGGCCTTAATATTGGGTCAAATGACATTCATTAGGCCCGTGATTCATTATTCATTACAGCTAAATAATTTAATGTATTAAATTAATAGTTTAGTTCTAAAGCGATATAAAAAAAGCACTTTGAAGCTCATTTCTGAAGCTTCTATCTTGCAATAGGTCTACACAACATAGAAATACAATTGCTTTTACACAGCACACTACGATTCCCAGAGTGCATTTCAATTCCCAGGGTGTTAGGGCTGCTCGCTGGCTACTGTTAGCAAGCCCAGACAAACTCTTACCTTGTCGACTGTAGGAATTCATCGTAGGGTACCACTCCTGAGAAGCGAAACTGATGAAGAGGATGAGGACAATGGCCTCAGTACTCCTCTTGGGGGTGTAAGATGAACACCATCCGCTATCCGGCTGGGTGAACACTGCGAGGAAGACTATGATGAAGGGGGGGGGGGGGGGGGGGCGTCTCAAGGGCTCATTCTAGACAACGCAGCTTTCAGGGTATTGCCGTTGGCTTGCTTCTTCACTCCCATGAATTCAACCTGTCAAGGGCACATGAACACACAAGTTGGAGTGAGGTTAGTCATATGTGGACCAAATATGCTGCCGTTAAATAAATACTATATAGGCATATTACTTCACATATAATGCACCTGTACAAGCCTTTGTACAGTGCCTTCGGAAGGTATTCAGACCCCTTGACTTTTTCCGCATTTTGTTACGTTTCAGCCTTATTCTAAAATAGATTAACGTTTAATGAACGTTTAAAGAAACTATGTCAATCATTATTTGAATATGTTGGTAACCCGTTGTATAACAAAGTGATAATGCCCTCGAAGCCGGTGTTTGGAGGATATATTTGCACGGTTTGCCAGCCCTCGACCTCATCTCGGGCCTAACAACACCCATGCCAATATATCCACATTTATAAAAAATAAAAAATACAGTGCATGTCAGAGCAAAAACCAAGCCATGTGGTCAAAATAATTGTACCTAGAGCTCCGAGAAAGGATTATGTCGAGGCAAAGATCTGGGGAAGGGTACCAAAAAATGTCTGCAGCATTGAAGGTCCCCAAGAACACAGTGGCCTCCATCATTCTTAAATGGAAGAATTTTGGAACCACCAAGACTCTTCCTAGAGCTGGCCAAGACTCTTCCTAGAGCTGGCCACCTGGCCAAACTGAGTAATCGGGGGAGAAGGGCCTTGGTCAAGGAGGTGACCAAGAACCCGATGGTCACTCTGACAGAGCTCCAGAGTTCCTCTGTGGAGATGGGAGAACCTTCCAAAAGGACAACCATCTCTGCAGCACTCCACCAAATCGGGCCTTCGGGAAAGATGAACAGAGCAAAGTACAGAGAGATCTTGATGAAAACCTGCTCCAGAGCGCTCAGGACCTCAGATTGGGGTAAAGGTTCACCTTCCAACAAGACAACAACCCTAAGCACACAGCCAAAACAACGCAGGAGTTGCTTCAGGACAAGTCTCTGAATGTTCTTGAGTGGCCCAGCCAGAGCCCGGACTTGAACCTGATCGAACATCTCTGGAGAGACCTGAAAATAGCTGTGCAGCAACGATCTGCAGAAAAGAATGTGAGAAACTCCTCAAATACAGGTGTGCCAAGCTTGTAGCGTCATACCCAAGAAGACTCAAGGCTGTAATCGCCACCAAAGGTGCTTCAACAAAGTACTGAGTAAAGGGTCTGAATACTTATGTAAATGTGATATCTGTTTTTTATGTTTCATAAATTAGCAGAAATGGTTTTTTTTTAAACTGTTTTTGTTTTGTCATTATGGGGCATTGTGTGTAGATTGATGAGGGGAAAAAACTATTTGATCAATTTTAGAATAAGGCTGTGATGTAACAAAATGAGGAAAAAGTCAATGCACTGTATATGTGCAGACTGTCTCTCTTTCAGTCCTGTAGAATATTAGATATCATCCTGTACAAAAATAGTCGGTCTCAATTCTAACAGAGTCTTCACTACAAGGGCAGTTTGGGTTACACGTGCTAATAATGAGATCGCCTCCAGTCCTTCCCAGTACACACGGTGCCTAAAAAGGTGCCAATGCTGTCCACAGGCTAGGGCAAACAATGAGACAGTGACAGACTCACATACAGGCAGTTACACCCACACGCGCCACACACACACACTGCCCTCTCAGTAGAGAGAGAAGTACTTAACAATGAAAAGGTCATGCCTGTATTTAACCACAGAAATAATAACAGCCAAATATGGCCTTCATTGGAGTAGGTTAATAACTTATTCAGAAGACTGGGCCTGGGCAAAACCCTAGGCCTCGGCTGCAAAAGCAGCATCAAAGCCGGTCTTACTGCTATTACGCACAATATTAACATCACCTCCGACATTCTAAACAACAGTGTTTACTTTCCGGTGTCAACGATGCACATTAGTTCCATTGCTTTGGTGAGGCTACACGACACATTGTCTCAATATATCCCCTCTGCTCCAATATAATAGTCCAACCTGTCAAACAAGACAGCATTTAGTTGTCTTCACTCGCTATTTGACACACAATACATCATTTCCAGTCTTTCCGGCATGGCACACATCCCTAAAAACAAAACACTCTCAGGCTGCCCTCCGATTCGCCCTACTTCCCCCCCCCCGAAGTGTACACGTTCATGGATTTACAAGGAATGGACAGGTGTGAGCAATATGGTTAAACACATGCTTATACCAATCCAATGGTTTGATATCAATGAGGGAGCGTGAACAAGTGGACACTTGGCTAAGTAGGGTTGAGATTTGGACTGCAGCCCTTGAACATCTGCCCTTCTGTTTCCTCAATGCAAAAGGGTTCCAAGGTCAAGCAATTATTTGACACCAAATGAAAATCAGATTCGTGTTCAGGAGGGAGAAAACGTTTAGAAACGAGGAGGTAACAACTGAACTTGTGCAATAGGAACACAGATGTTAATTTACAAAAGGCTCTGCTACGGTATGTGCCCTACTTAGTTTAATACCACTCAGGAGGAACGGGTCAAAAAGACTTACCAATACTACAGTCTGTGCTGATGAGATCTCCTCAGTGTACGTGTGCATGCGTGCGCGTGTAATAACATATGGCCTGGAGGGATCCAGTGACATAATACTCAAAGTGACAATCTGGTAAGGGGGAGTGTTGGCTTGTCGTCTGATCTGCCGCGCCATGAGAGATTTCCCAGCGCACGTTTGCGCTGCTATAGTCAACCCAGCCATATTTTTTTAAAATCAGGGGAAGTTGGGGTCTGTCGCATATAAATGTCGTAACACATAAATGTCAAACCAAAGCCATATCATGTTGAGCATTTGTGAATAGACTAAGGTTCTTGACAAACAAGGTCATTATTTTACTGTAAAAGGCTAATTTGTTCTTAATGACTAACCTGGCTAAATGAAGGTTAAATAAAATTGTCAACACTCCATTGATGGCTCATATCAATATACATGAATGATTGAGTGAACTAATAATTATCTTGCAAATCTGTCTTAACATCTCCATCTTAAAGGCCCAGTGCAGTCAAAAACATGATTTACCTGTGTTTTAGATATTTCCACACTATGAGGTTGGAATAATACTGTGAAATTGTGAAAATTATGATAATGCCCCTTTTAGCGTAAGAGATATTTAAAAAGACCGCCTGAAATTTCAGCCCAATTTGGTGAGATGGAGTTTATCACCAGGCGGTAAATTAGTTAATAGACCAACAAGAAAGAGTTCCAAACCTCTCTGCCAATAACTGCTAGTTTTCAGCTTGCCCTCCCACTGAGACCACTCCCAGACAGTCCTAGCAAAAGTCTTGCTTTAGAAATTGCTCTTTTCTAAGAAGCTATGTTTTGTTTATTTTTGAGCAGTTTAATTTAAAACAATCACAGTAAGGTATTTAATTGTTACCCAGAAATGATTTGATATTAAGAGCAAAACGGCTGCATTGGACCTTAATGTTTCCAGTTGTAGGCCCTTTTGACCGACCAATTGGATAAGAAGTGCACATCAACAATATACAGGTCTGAAAATGTCTCCTCACTTGACAGAAATGTGTCTCTTGCAGCCAATAAAATAATTCATTTCCCCAGTGCTCCGAACTGTACCGAAGGTAATCATGTCTGCATAAAAATAACATGGGGTCGAGATTGCCAGTGGTAAACAACAATTAGGGCCGTGCGGCGCGCAAAATTAATCACTGAAATGTACTTCTGGTGTTCCACAGTTACTGCCTGCCTCTCGGGCCTAATTGAGTATGAATAATTCACTCAGGGACCACAATTAACGGTAGTGTATGTACATGCCTGCGCGTATGTATCGGGAAAATGACGCGATGGCGGCTTGACACGTTATTGTGTTTTTGTTGTGGTTGGAGTTTTTCTTCTATTTATTGACAGAGGCTGCTCCTGAAAGTTTTTGTTAAGGCAGGTGATGGCTGGGGTGGAGTGGAATGGGGGGATGGAGGCTTGGATAGGAACAGGTGAGCATTTAGGGTGCAAAGCCCCTCCCCAAAAATATTGTCTGGTGTGAGGATTATGGTTGTCTGAACTCATTGGTGCTGATGGCAGGGCACTTGGGAGACAACAGGGGAGAGGAAAGGGAGAGAAGGGAAGGCGGGAGAGAGTGGAGCCTGGCTGTGCTGAGAGGAAAATGACACCTTATCTGACATGACAGAACCCTCCCCATGTTGACACAATACTCGCTGCTGCATGCTCATGTTCTCAGAGAAAAGAGAGACGAGCTGTAGCCCGCAGGTTTCACATCAATCAGCAGTTTAAAAAAAGAATACAGGCACAAGCACATACAATCGCTGGGATATTGCTCAGTGTGATGTTGGAGTTCTCGTAGGGGCAGGGAGTGTGGTATGTGTTGGCTAGGAGAGCGTGGGGGCTGGGGAGGCTCGTATCTCAAAACTGAATAGGTACAAGTCTTGACCCTTTCAATGTGTAATAGACAGCAATGCCTCCAAAACTGACAGTTCTGTCGAAAAGTAAAACATTCTCAACAGTTGACAAGAACAAAACAGCCCTTGGAAATCCAACTGACTTCCCAGTTAAGGATTTAGTCCGACGTTAGGCAGTAAAAAACGCTTCTGACTCTACATGCACTTATTTCAAGTTATTATACTAAATATCTGCGAAATATTTTATGGTGGAATGCAAACAGAGGTAACAAATATTATTCCATGTTCTCGACAAAGCTTCCTGTAATCCACAAGTCTGAGATGAGACAATTAAAACTACATTAACATTCAACTCTGGCACTGTACTATAATTGGTGCTGTTCACAGACTAAACTACTCTTCACATTAGGCTTTCTGCCATTTTGTTAGCTACAAGTACCTTGACACCGATGTCTGTCAGCTTTAAAGCTTAGAACTGTCAAACTTTGTGAACACTAGACCCTTCTACACAAGAGCTATCATTTAGATTTCTTATCGAGGCGTTGTATAGAAGTCTAAAGTGGTGAAGACACTGTAATTTATACAATGGGCGGGTCTAATCCTGAATGCTGATTGGTTAAAACCACATTCCAGCCGGTGTCTTTACAAAAGTTGCCACCGGCTAAATCTATGATGTTAAAATGCCTATTTAATATGTTCCATCTGACTGCGCAATCCACTGTCTCATCAGCCCATCCAGGCAACTAATAAACTTGATCTCCACTATAAAAAGCAGCCAGTATGGCAATGGAACATTTAGAACGTACGACTGGGTCGCGTCCATAGATACAGAACAAAAAGACTGAACGACTGGGTCGCGTCTCTAGCAACCCTTGATTTGTGTCAGGACTATATCTTGTGGAAGGATGAAATAGTATGAATAAATGTATCAAATTAACATTTAATGAAACTATGTCAATCATTATTTGAATATGTTGGTAACCCGTTGTATAAAAGTGATAATGGTTATTCTGTTGTTGAACTTTAACATTCGCTGTATCCATTATGTTATGGACTGGCTGCATATACAGAGCATTCGGAAAGTATTCAGACCCTTTGACTTTTTCCACATTTTGTTACGTTACAACCTTATTCTACAATTGATTCAATCATTTTTTTCTCTCATCAATCAACACACAATATACCCCATAATGACAAAGTGAAAACAGGTTTTTTGTAATGTTGGCAAATTTATTACATGTAACTAAATGAAATACCGTAATTTCCGGACTATTGAGCGCACCTGAATATAAGCCGCACCCACTGAATTTAAAAAAAAATATTATTTTGAACATAAATAAGCCGCACATGTCTATAAGCCGCAGGTGCCTACCGGTACATTGAAACAAATTTACTTTGCACAGGCTTTAACGAAACACGGCTTATAACAAAAATAAATAGGCTTTAAAGAAACACGGCTTGTAACAAAAATAAATAGGCTTTAACGAAACACGGCTTGTAACAAAAAATTCAAAATTAGCAGTAAGCTTTAGTTGTCTTTTTGCACTGAGTCAATTCCTCACGCTGCTGTTTCCAACGTCTTATCATCGACTCATTAAGACCAAGCTCCCGTGCAGCAGCTCTATTTCCTTTTCCAACAGCCAGATCAATCGCCTTCAACTTGAAAGCTGCATCATATGCATTTCTCCGTGTCTTTGCCATGATGAGGGTGACAAAATGACTACCGTAATCAGAATGATGGGAAGTTTGAGAGTGCTCGATTTAATCTAAACAGTAAACAAAAAAGTTGTTTGACCTTAACCCGTTCGGCAATTTCATTGGTCTAATGATAGCTTCATGCCGCCAAAAAACTGAGCACGTCACAGAATGTGTTTTTTTTTTTGTTTTTTTTTTGAAAGCGGGAAACATCCATATATTAGCCGCGTCATTGTTTAAGCCGCGAGGTTCAAAGCCTGGGAAAAAAGTTGCAGCTTATAGTCTGGAAATTACGGTACCTTATTTACATAAGTACTCAGACGCTTTGCTATTAGACTTGTAATTGAGCTCCGGTACATCCTGTTTCCATTGGTCATCCTTGAGATGTTTCTACAACTGTCTATATAAAGGTCCCACAGTTGACAGGGCATGTCAGAGCAAAAACCAAGCCATGAGGTCGAAGGAATTGTCTGTAGAGCTCTGGGACTGGATTGTGTCGAGGCACAAATCTGGGGAAGGGTACCAAAAAAATTCTGCAGCATTGAAGGTCCCCAAGAGCACAGTGGCTTACATCATTCTTAAAAGGAAGAAGTTTGGAACCACCAACACTCTTCCTAGAGCTGGCCACCCGGCCAAACTGAGCAATCGGGGGAGAAGGGCCTTGGTTACCCAATGGTCACTTTTTCAGAGCTCTAGAGTTCCTCTGTGGAGATGGGAGAAACTTCCAGAAGGACAACCATCTCTGCAGCACTCTACCAATCAGGCCTTTATGGTAGAGTGGCCAGCCGGAAGCCACTCCTCAGTAAAAGCACATGACAGCCCACATGGAGTTTGCCAAAAGGCACCTAAAGGACTCTCAGACCATGAGAAACAAGATTCTCTGGTCTGATGAAACCAAGATTGAACTGAATGCCAAGCATGAATGCCAAGTCACGTCTGGAGGAAACCCGAAAGCATCCCTACGGTGAAGCATGGTGGTGGCAGCATCATGCTGTGAGGATGTTTTTCAGCGGCAGGGACTGGGAGACTAGTCAGGATCGAGGTAAAGATGAACGGCGAAAAGTACAGAGAGATCCTTGATGAAAACCTGCTCCAGAGCACTCCGGACCTCAGACTGGGGTGAAGGTTCACCTTCCAACAGGACATCAACCCTAAGTACACAGCCAAAACAACGCAGGAGTGGCTTTGGGACAAGTCTCTGAATGTCCTTCCGTGACCCAGCCAGAGCCCGGACTTGAACCCGATCGAACATCTCTGGAGAGACCTGAAAATAGCTGTGCAACGACGCTCCCCATCCAACCTCACAGAACTTAAGAGGATCTGCAAAGAAGAAAGGGAGAAACTCCCCAAATACAGGTGTGCCAAGCTTGTAGAATCATACATAAGAAGACTCAAGGCTGTAATCGCTGCCAAAGGTTCTTCAACAAAGTACTGAGTAAAGGGTCTGAATAATTATGTAAATGTGGTATTTCTGTTCCTATTATTTTATAAAATGAACTGTTTTTGCTTTGTTATTATGGGGTATTGTGTGTAGATTGATGAGGGGGAAAAATATATTTCATCAATTTTAGAATAAGACTGTAACATAACAAAATGTGGAAAAAGTCAAAGCGTCTGAATACTTTCCGAATGCAATGTATGCAGTCATTTCTCTCAAACGTTGCCTTGTAATCTTATAGTGCAGAGTTTACTTCCTGATTTTCTAGATGCTGATCAACCATGTGGTAAAACAAACATTATTACAGCATAAAATAATGAATCCCCAAAATAATATAGGCACATAACAGGTAGTGATGGGGAGGGGGATTTGATACAGTTGCATATATGATATATCGTATTGTATTAGGGAATATCGCAATATTATTTTTGTGCTGGTTGGCTTAGGGAATTTTCCTTCATAGCTTATTCTCCGTCTTCTTTTTAAATAGGGAGCCAATTTATTTTCAGCACTTTTATTTCTAGGACTGAACAAAACCTGTCTTCTCATGGCTGTTTTCTCATGGCTCTCTCTTGTCCCTCTGCAGCAGTTAAATGGTGAGCAATATGTTTGGAATCGCAATAAAATCACAGTATCAAATCGCAATACATATAAAATCGTGATGATTGCAATACATATCGTATTGGCACCTAAGTATTGTGATCGTATCGTGAGGTCCCTGGCAATTCCCAGCACTAATAATAGGCCTACTCATTAGTCCCTGTCTAGTTTAGGCGGAATCAGCTTTTTCAGTACAGTGAAGGACTAACTTTCAAAGTTTGCACTCAATCCTATTTTACTTTTAGGTGGCAGCAACACTGATAGACATCTGGTTAATAAAATAACATCTTATCCAGTTCTATAAATGTTAGCAGCAGAGTTAAACATCTCTTCAACAGTGCAATACTATGTCAGAAATGTGCTATTTTAGTTTACAAGTTCAGCTCACTGGAGAAGAAAAGACATGGGAAATGTAAATTCTGTCATGTGTAGGCTAAGTTCTCGTCCAAGCCTCAGCATTGAGTGGTTACTTACTCAACATTGACTATAAACTCTGCTCGGCGTGTCTCTATAGTGGGAACCCTGACACCCCGCCTTGTGCCGCGGCCACAAAAGCCAGTCAATTTTCAGCCAAACAAAAAGCAGGAAGTGAACACTTTCCCTGCCATCTACCGAGCCTTCTAAACGACATCCGTGTCAACTTGCCCTCTCTACCACCATTTTACCATCGCTGTCTCTCCTTTTATTTTCTCCTACCTTCCCTCCGCAATGTCATTAACCTGTTCTCTGCCATTCTCAAACTCACGTTACCACACTCACTCCACCATTCTTCCTCCATTTCTTCACATCTCCATAGTCACCGCAGCACTTTAACAAGCAGTAGAATGAGGGAGAACGAGGCAAACTCTGTTTACTGTGCCCCGCTGGTGAGGCGTAGGCGTCATGTCACCTTGTCTCCCTGACATTAATGGACCATTAGCATTCATTAGAGCGACAACGGCAACAAACAAGACCGTTCTAATTGACAACTCTGCATAAATGCCAATTCTTGGGGACTTTTTTAAATCGTCTGGAACAGGCCAAATAAACAACGGCCGGGTCTGAGTTCCGCTCAACGGGATGCTAAACTGTTTGTTAATAGGGCTGAGGGGGCAATGGGTACAGGAGGGTGAAGCCAGGGCTATTCTCAGAGCCCCCGGCACAACGGTCTGAGAATTTGTCTATTGGCTGAGTCATGTTCAGTGGGGAGAAAACGTTTTGAAATAGAGTGAAACAGGGAGTTACGTTCAGTTAGTATCTAATAGGTTCATTTTTGTTTTCTGTTGCAAATCATTTGAAAAGTTTGCTATGATGTGCACTACTGAACACGACCCTGGCATCAAAGCATGTCCTGTGAAATCTGATGAATCTGGCCAGGTGTTGTTACGGAAAATACACATAAGATTTAAAAAAATATTGCACCACCTCTCTTAAAACGTACCATACAATATAGCACACACGTTGACTATTTGACTAAGCTTATGAGGCATTTATGTGTTTTATTCTTCAAGAATTAATGGGTAAATATCATTGATTTATACAGTAAGTCGAAAAATGAATGTAGCAATTACGGATTCTGGCTTTAAACAGATTTTTATTCTCAGCAGTAGAAAACTTGGGTTGTTACACCATTCAGTCCCATTCCCTGAGATCGAGTTGTCATTAAGGAGCGGTCCTCTGTCAGTGCCAAGTTCTTGAAAGGCTGCTATGACCTTCTTCCTGTGAGGATTGGAATTTACGAGTCAGGAACGCCAGTCCTTGAGAACTGGAATGTGGAAAAAATTGCTTCAGCTAGACGCTAGGCGCAAGAGCACAGATTAGAGCTTGTATGTTTACTACTTAACTTGAGGCCTCTGGGAGAATCTCAATTGCATTTCCTTGATTCCTCATGTCCTCTCTCCTTCTCAAAACCCATTTGATGAGAAGGTCAGAGGGCCTTCCCCTTTGACCTTCTCATCCAATGGATTTTGGGAAGGAGGCGAGGAAAGAGAATGCAATGAATAAAGGCAATGCAATTGAGACTCTCCCTCTGACTCCAGTTTAGCTAACCCTGATTCACTGATGTCACCTCCTCACCTCATATACGAACTCAAACACACACATAGGCCTACAAATACCATACCAACACATAACCCCAATAAGTCAAGTTCAACACATGCAAAAACCAACAAACTCTGACATGCACATATGAACAATCACTAACAACATCATAACATGATTAATAAGGAACAGTGCATATTCTACTAATTACACAAACTACCTCAATTCCATGTATATGCAACAGCAATGCATATAGCCTGCAAAACAAGTATTGAAATGCTGTAAAGTTAAAGCTGCAATATGAAACTTTTTGGGAGAACAGACCAAATTCAAATAGAAATGTGAGTTATAGATCTGTCAGTCTCATTGAAAGCAAGCCTAAGAAGCAGTAGATATGTTCTATGAGCGGCATTTCTATGCTTCCCATTTTTAAGTTTAGTTTTTGCGTCTTTTACACCAGCATGAAACAGCTGAAAATACAATCTTTTTGGTTATTGAAAAGAAATTCCACAGCTGTTTAGATGGTACAATGATTCTCTACACTTTACATTGCTTGTTTATTCACAAACTGAAATTAGGCGAACTATTCGAATTTTATGGTGGAGCGATTTCTGCATATTGCGCCTTTAATACAATGTTACAGGTTTAAGACAAACTTAAAGGGGCAATTTGCAGTTCAAACACCAACAAACACCAACATTTAACATTTTGGAGTAGCCTTCCACAAAGCACAAGCCAATTTTTAAGCAAATATGACATCCATGCCATAGAACATTCTGGCAATTACTAGTCTACTAATTGAAGTAAACAAGATGTCACTGAGTAGCGTAAATCGATGTGAACAGCAGGATTTGTTAAATGTCACCTGAAAACATTGTGGGGAATCCGATATGGTAAATAGGGTCCACCCTCTCTGCCCAGAGTGGGTGAAAACACACTTTGGTGATGAAATTTCACTTCCTTATGTTATAAACTACATTTCACCAAGACATATGATTATTCGTTCTGAATTGTTCAGTGAGGTCTTTCTCTTACATACGATTAAGAAAATATCCCAAAGTCGGATTTCATAACCTTATTCATCCGGTAATAAGCACCGAGCTCTGCTGACAGAGTGGTGCCGCTTTCTCACAGCGACTTTTGAGGATTTTACATGTTGTGGTGGTCGTAAAAAATTAAATTAACATGACAGGAGCGGAGCGGAATTAAATGTAAAAGGCTTTGAAAATAAAAGGTGCTTTGTTGACATTTCACAAAGATATGCTTGTTTTTGTGAGAAATATTCTAAAAAAAATAACAGGAATTTCGCATTAATATAAAAAGCATATATTAAAATACTACATGTCACGTCTCAAAATCGATATCTATCTTACCAGTATTGGTTTGGGTGTAGTGGACTACATATCATTCAACTAGCAATTTAACTACATTTTGCAGTAGCTTGGTGGGAATTAAACTAAATTAAAATCTTTGTAGTGTTTTCAGTTGTTAATTACTTTTTTTGCCATGTAGAAGCGTAGCTAACTACTGGAAGTACACACTACTTTTTTGCTCTAATAAAATAGGCAAGAAGTAATAGGCAAGAATTTCCTTTCTTTTTCAGGATCAGACCTGCCTAATTCTTTCATAAAACATAGTTTTTTTTGTTTTATAGGCTAAATTACACATTCTGCTAACATCTGACTCCAGAGTGATCTGTTCTTTTAATTTGTAGTCTATGACATTTCACATTTAGATACGATAATTTGGTAACACTTTACATGATACCCAGCGCTATAACACGTTACGACACGGTCATAACCAGGTCATAACACTATCCTGACCCATATATTTACACCTGCAGTGACATATATTGCGTTATTTTAGGACACCTACATAAGTCTCAAAACCCACATTTATTCAAATGTGTTTTTTCCCTGCCAAGAAGTTTCCTTTCATTTGAAAGTTTGTTTCTTAAGTCCTTTGTTGTTGTTGTAATGAATTCTGTTAACAGTCATGTTTTTTTCCATCATATTTTTTAAAACGTTCAGAAAATACACTTTATGACACTGTCATGAAGCATTATGGCCATCCGGTGTAACTTTACTTGGACTAAGACAATACACTTCATGACACTGTCGAGAAGCATTATGACCATCATAATCATATAAGCCAGATAGGCATATCATGTACATGCCCCCTTATGTCAGTAGTCATCAGTCGAAAAGAGGGTGTCCAGCTCCAGAAATCGGCTCATCCCAGTCATCAGCAACAGAGTATTGGGGTAGGTGCATGTCTGACATCAATTTGTGGGCAATGATCATTTAATATGGTCAGTTTCAGAAAATGTTGTATAACATAAACAAGTAACCATAAAATAACTATTGTGGTAGGTTTTGACTCTCTTATGTAGGTGTCATAACCATCCATGAAATGATGCAATATACTGTATGTCATAACAGGTCTAAATACAGTGCACTTGGAAAGTATTCAGACCCCTTGACTTTTTATGTTACAGCCTTATTCTAAAATGCATTATAGTTTTTTCCCCTCATCAATCTACGCACAATACACCATAATGACAAAGCAAAAACAGGTTAACAGAAATGTTTGCAAAAAACCCCTGAAATATCAAATTTACATAAGTATTCAGACCCTTTACTCAATAATTTGTTGAAGCACCTTTGGCAGCGATTACAGCCTCAAGTCCTCGACACACCTGTATTTGGGGAGTTTCTCCCATGCTTCTCTGCAGATCCTCTCAAGCTCTGTCAAGGTTGGATGGGGAGCGTCGCTGCACAGCTATTTTCAGGTCTCTCCAGAGATGTTCAATCAAGTCCGGGCTCTGGCTGGGCCACTCATGGACATTCAGAGACATGTCCCAAAGCCACTCCTGCGTTGTCTTGGCTGTGTGCTTAGGGACGTTATCCTGTTGGAAGGTGAACCTTCGCCCCAGTCTGAGGTCCTGACCTCTCTGCAGCAGGTTTTCATCAAGGATCTCTCTGTACTTTGCGCCATTCATCTTTCCCCTCAATCCTGACTAGTCTCCCAGTCCCTGCCGCTGAAAAACATACCCACAGCATGATGCTGCCACCACCATGCTTCACCATAGGGATGGTGCCAGGTTCCCTCTAGACGTGAGGCTTGGCATTCAGGCCTGAGAGTCCTTTATGTGCCTTTTGGCAAACTCCATTCGGGCTGTCATGTGCCTTTTACTGAGGAGTGGCTTCCGTCTTTCCATTCTACCATAAAGGCCTGATTGGCGGAGTGCTGCAGAGATGATTGTCCTTCTGGAAGGTTCTCCCATCTCCATAGAGGAACTGGAGCTCTGCCAGAGTGACCATTGGGTTCTTGGTCACCTCCCTGACCAAGGCCCTTCTCCCCCGATTGTTCAGTTTGGCTGGGGCAGCCAGCTCTAGGAAGAGTCTTGGTGGTTCCAAACTTCTTCCATTTAAGAATGATGGAGGCCATTGCTTTCTTGGGGTAATTTTTTGTTACCCTTCTCCAGATCTGTGCCTCGACACAATCCGTCTCTGAGCTCTACGGACCATTCCTTCGACCTCCTGGCTTGGTTTTTGCTCTGACATGCACGGTCAACTGCGGGACCTTATATAGACAGGTGTGTGCCTTTCCAAATCATGTCCAGTCAATTGAATTTACCACAGGTGGACTCCAATCCAGTTGTAGAAACATCTCAAGGATGATCAACAGAAACAGAATGCACCTGAGCTCAATTTCGAGTCTCATAGTAAAGAGTCAAAATACTTATCTTAATAAGGTGTTTCTGTTTTTTATACGTTTGCAAAAAAAATATATACAAACCTTTTTTTGCTTTGTCATTATGGGGTATTGTGTGTAGATTGATGAGACATTTTAGTTTCATCCATTTTAGAATAAGGCTGTAACGTAACAAAATGTGGAAAAAGTCAACGGGTCTGAATACTTTCTCGAATGCACTTTATATGTGTCATGACAGTGTTATGACACTCCGGATTAGAGAAGAAAGAGTTCAACAGCTAGCCTTTCAGCATCCAGCCTAGCTGACGCAATGCTATTTTCCATATTTTTTACCACTTTTTTTTCTCTGTGGCCTTATTTTACTCATTGGTCAAAAAATGCGTTTATGATTGGACACCCTCTAATTAGCAACCAATACCAACTCTGCTTTGAAAAATGGTGACTTGCGAATTAACTCCATTAACTACACGAAATGACATACAGGGTTTCACGAGCTACAGATTTTTAAAAACGAATTCACACAAAAGTATAAAGTGCAATAGTGTCAATTTGTAACATGCATAATCAGCGATAACCCAATTATCTTATTTCAACTAGTTCCACATTGGGGAGCTCAAGTGATAATGTAACAGTTGTGTTGGTGGAATCTTACAGGACTAACGTTACATGTTTATCCGATTTGAGTATTGGACCATGGAGATCACCGTATTGCTTCAAAATATCGCCGGTCTAAGTAATGTAGCTACTCATAAAATACATTATGACATTAAGAAGTTATCTGACATTAAGATGCTACACACCCACCACTTTCCAAAGATATATGCAACTAGGCGATACTTGAATTGAAAAAGAAAGTCAAAACCATAGCTACCAAGAAATAGACCGCGATAACAACTTCACCTCGGTCTGAATAGAGTTGCAAATAATATCAAATCAAGCCAACATAGTTTAAATTGTCCAATCTCACAACTGCTGTATCGGATTGTCGTATTTGTGTAAAAGAAAGCTACCTGAACAAACGCCCTCCTGAATGTTGTGATTTCTATCCAGGCTCCGTATGCAGCAGCCCCACTCTATCGAACATGTAGAATTTAGGACCCGTTGGAGAAAACGCCAGTGAGAGAGTCATTCACAGATTCCGCCATACTGGATTTTGGCAAACCAATAAATCACGTGTCGTGCGCTATACCTCAGTGGTCGCGCTCTCCTGCATTTCCTTAGGAGGCGGGTTCACCGAATGATGTCGGTCGGCTTGTTTGACACTGGAGTAACTTCATGTTGCCACAGAATGCTGTTCAGGGTTGAGTAGGTTACTTTCTAAATCTGTAACAGTTACTAGTTACCTGTCCAACATTGTAATTAGTAACGTAATTTTTGGATTACTTACAATTACTATCCCCTTAAAAAGCATGGATACGCTACACGACAAAAATCTTAATTTCGTTGCCTTCTCGGGACGCGGGGCCGTGACCGAAGCTAGTTTAATGTGAGCGGTTCGGGAGACGCAATATGAGGGTGATCAGCAATAGCCAATGAGAGCTCGCAAGAGAAGCCAGTGAGATGAAGAAGTTGTTTCGCATCACCCAGAATGTGTAGACTCTCGAGCAGGAGCGATGACTAGGACAACTACTAGTATGCACTACTAGTATGCGTTTGTGCTTGCCAAAGTGTCAAGTTGTTACAGCTCTGACGTTCACAAACAAGCAATGTTATTCAATTCAAAATGTTGGCTAGATACAGTATTTCAACTCTGAATGGCAATTGTGAATGTCTGACTGAAAACGTGTGTTGTAATCAGTAATGTAACTTTTGGATTACACAAAATCAGTAACGTAATCTGATTACTTTCCCCTTAAGAGGCGTTAGAAGAAGACACAAAATGTATGTTACCAATTGAATGACATTCATTGCAGGATAAAACAATGTTAAAGTTTACATAGCTGGCCATATATGGATGTTACATTTTACTTTATGGGTTGATTATGTAGGCTTCGTCTAACCCATTGCTTTCTACTACATATAATACGATTTAATTATATCTTTACATTAAAAACAAAGTCTATCAGAATTCCAGTCATTCCAATCAATGTTTATACCCCTTGATCTTCAAGAATAGGACATGGAAATATGGAAGTATAGATTAGCCAAATTGTTTTACCTGAGCATAACCCCAAAACTAAGGACTGATTAGTCAGCTCTAGTCTGTTGTTTATGATTTTGTTGTCATGGAGGACTGGTTGGGCTCATTGATTTGAGTTGGAAAAAAATGCTGCGCTCATGGCATGCTTTGCTATTTACATGTAAAAAATGAATGCCATATTCTGCATTTGCTTAAGGGCTATTGTTTACCTTTTTGTTGGTGATACTTTGATGTCTTGATAATATGCATCTGTTTATAGGGCAAATCCACAAATGAAACAATAACTAAACAGTTGCCTCACCTCTGTTTTGGTAAAAAGCTGAGGGATGGGCCTGGAGAAATGTAACCACTCTCATATTAATAGACAGAGCTATGGATGCAAGGACTGACCATCCATGATATAAAAATTATTGTTTTAACAATGTTATGAGGCTATACAGTGTTTGTTTACATTTACAATGTTCTCATGGAGTGTGACAGTTGAACTTAGCTCATGAGGCATTTATAAGTTACATTTTCAAGAATCACTGGACATACACTACCGTTCAAAAGATTGGGGTCATTTAGAAATGCCTTTGTTTTTGAAAGAAAAGCAATTTTTTTTGTCCATTAAAATAACATAAAATTGATCAGAAATAGAGTGTAGAGTGTAGTTAATGTTGTAAATGAGTATTGTAGCTGGAAACGGCAGATTTTTTTTATGGAATATCTACATAGGCCTACAGAGGCCCATTATCAGCAACCATCACTCCTGTGTTCCAATTGCACGTTGTGTTAGCTAATCCTAGTTTATCATTTTAAAGGGCTAATTGATCATTAGAAAACCCTTCACAGCTGAAAAATATTGTCCTGATTAAAGAAGCAATAAAACTGGCATTCTTTAGACTAGTTGAGTATCTAGAGCATCAGTATTTGTGGGTTCGATTACAGGCTTAAAATGTCCAGAAGCAAAGAACTTTCAATTGAAACTCATCAGTCTATTCCTGTTCTAAGAAATAAAGGCTATTCCATGCGACAAATTGCCAAGAAACTGAAGATCTCGTACAACGCTGTGTACTACTCCCTTCACAGAACAGCACAAACTGGCTCTAACCAGAAAACAAGGACACATCTAAGTAACCCCAAACTTTTGAATGGTAGTGTATATATTTTCATTTATTTAATCTTTTTCTGACTACGCAAGTCAGTTAAGAACAAATGCTTAATTACAATGACGGCCTACCCCGGCCAAACCCTAATCCGTACGACGCTGGGCCAATTGTGCACTGCCTCATGGGTCTCCCAGTCACGGCCAGCTGTGACACAGCCTGGGATCGAACCCGGGTCTGTAAGGATGCCTCAAGCACTGCGATGCAGTGCCTTTGACTGCTGTGCCACTTGAGAGGCCCCCTTTAATTGCTTTTAACAAACAATTGGTCCCCCAAAAAATGCGGCCCTCCATTGAATTTCAAAATCCCAATGTGGCCCTCGAGCCAAAAAGTTTGCCCACCGCTGTTGTACGGTGACCCCGTCTGTGCCACATCTTTTAGTGTGAGCGACACTATGTTGGCTAGACAAAAAAAACTACGGGAAAGATGGTCATCGTCATAGTGCTCTCTGACTTGTGGTCAGACTCGCTCAGGTGGAACAAACTTAAACGACCACGTTTATTCAAAGCTGAATTGAAGGTGTCATTGGGTTTTTTTTTTCCCGCAAACATCTTTTCTGAATTTAAAAGTAATCATCTATTTTTTCAAAAGTATATGTAATCTGATTAAAGCATTTTTGCTGGTAACGTAACTGATTAGTTAGTTTTTTTGTAATCAGATTACATGTAATCAGTTACTCCCCAACCCTGATGCTATTATATGGCTTTTTAAAATTGCCTATTAAACTGAGGTGGGTCCACTTTTACAATTCCCAATATGAAGTAGCTATTCTGATTGATACAATTGCCATGTTCCCAACACAATAGCAAAACAAACAGTCACTCATAGGTTGTTTTGTTTACAAGAATATTGATTTGATAAAGACTTTCAGGATCTGCTCCTACTTAAGGAGCCAATCATCTTGAAGTCATGACATATTTACATTAAGGTAGGCCTACTTAAAAAGTATTTATCAATGGGTGTATTAGTAGTTTACAAACTGTTATTAATTTATAGATAGTTTATTTTGTGTCATAAACCATTATAATACATTTGTTTAAATTGTGTCATAAACCATTATAATACATTTCTTGAAATTGTGTTAGTCATTTGGCTGCTTGCCAAGTACTGAGTTTATATATGGCTGCACTGGCAATAATGACAGTAATAATCAATAACAGTGCAGTCAAAAATAATAATGACAGTGGCTAGAAGCAGTTTGAACTAATCAACCCATTCCTCTTTGTCGTCGGGGTCATTGACGTCAGTCATTATCTGACGATTTGCTTCACCACTCAAAAAATGACGTATTGGCGTGGATTAACAAAAAGCACAAGTTAAAAGCAGATTTGGAATTTGTTCACTGCATGTCATAATCCCATAGAAAGTCAATGCATTTTCATGTGGTGGGGAAACATAAGTATGCACGCAGAAACACACGCACGCTCACACACACACACATACTTGCACACACACACACACACTTTGCGTTCAAAGACGGGAAGACTGCCAAGAATGATGCACAATCATCCAAGCTAAATAGTAGTGTTCTGAAGAATGAGAGGTTCTGTCAACATCCCATTATTTCGATATTTACTATAGAAGAAACATAGATTTCTGGTTCATGTGTTTGCAAATTACCTGCATCTACATGATTATACATGACAATGCCGTTTTGCCTAATCCAGCAGAAGTATTTGAATAAGCGATACCATTACTGGACAGACTAACTCTATAGCATCTGATGGGAGCTGTACTCAACAAAGAGCCTATAGCATAATTATTTCCAGCACATTGTGGAAAAGGCAGGTGGAGCCATCGACATCTACATTCATATATTTTTACATCACTACTGACAAATTATAAATTACGATTTTAAACTACTCTGATTGCTAAGAGCAAAACTCTGGTACTGGTCAGGACGTGACAACCAGCCTTTTCCATTCACACTGGACCTCAGTTATCAAGTGTGATCAGCACACATTTGTGCAGATATCATTTTTATGAGCAATTTCACAAACATTACGGCATTGACCAAAGTTTTCATCGCTCTGTTTAGTTATGAATTCAAGTTATGAATTAGAAAAAATGTGCATAAACAAATCATGTCACTGGTACAGCAGGCTGTTTACCCATCACATGGCATTGTTTGAGTATTTGAGCCATACTTCCCGAACATTTCCCCTTCAAAAAGAAAATGATCTTATATCACTAGCTCTTCCTCTCGAGCTACAAAAAAAAAAGTAAAAAACCAAACACTATATACACCACACTATAGCAGTCTCATCCACTCATAGGATAATGTCCATTAAACTGTTTGGCAAGGCAATTTCCCGCATTGCAAGTCAAGAGACAACACATTCAATCCCCTCCCAAAATAATGGAAAGGACTCAGTTTTGCTCTTGGCATGAAGAAACCAGCTAATTCTTCAGTGGATTGCTCAGTGAATGCACATCACCGTGATGATATTACACTCTCAGTGAAGCAAAGGAGAACCGAGCACAGCATTAAACATCAAGCTTCTCTGCTTCTGGCAATGGATGGATGGTTGGATGGATACGGAGATGGATGTCACTGAAGGGAATGGAGGTGTGTTGAGATCTGGAAGTGAGGCCTATTTTGGTCTCAGTCAGAGGAAAATATTATGATTATGTACAGTATTTCCCTGCAAGGCTTCTGCTTTCTATACCAGGGATACTATGCCACAAAGGCCTCCCATCCACTAACACTATCCAAACCCTGCTGATGTAGACCTGCATACGGTACATTTCAAGCTGGTCCATGCTGGTCAGATTCTTGTCAAACTGGTCTGACCAGCATGGTTTAGCTGGTCAAGCTGGTCTGACCAGCATGGTCTAGCTGGTTCTGCTGGCCGACCAGCCTTCGCTGTGTTTTTGCTGGTGACCAGCCTTCGTTGTGTTTTCGCTGGTGACCAGCCTTCGTTGTGTTTTTGCTGGTGACCAGCCTTCGTTGTGTTTTCGCTGGTGACCAGCCTTCGTTGTGTTTTCGCTGGTGACCTGCCTTCGTTTGTGTTTTGGACACTGGTGACCAGCATAAGCTAAAGCAAAACTAGCATCAATTCACATTATGTTGGCTTGCAAAGCAATGTTTAATTCCTATTGGAATCCAGCCAGAGTGGATTCCCACAATCTGCATTCAGAATGACTGCCAGGGTCAGAAAGACGAATAAGTAAGACTTCCCTAACCAGTGGTATTCAAACTTTTTCAGCGGGGACCCGATTTTCTTTTCACCAGAATTTCTGGTGGTCCCACCCCTTCCTCAACTATAATGACACAACCTTAAAATCGATACATTTCGATTTTTACATCAACAAATAGTAAATAACCTTAAATTCATTACATTTTAAGCTCTTTTATCAAAATATCTTTCCCAAAAATATATGTACATTGTCCCATACAATGTACACTCTTAATTTTTTGTTCCAAGAATGGTTTAATACTTTGATTTTATTTTAATTTTGGTTACCTCACTGCAATTGAATACCACCAGAGATATGGGTATAATGACGAGATACAGTACTTATTTCTCCGCACTGACAATGGGATTCATTGTCCACAGAGCGGAACAGCGGGCTGTCAAGCTCTCCCCTATTTATCTCTTTGGATTGGTGAATACATCTCATTATTTAAATATTTTTTTAAATATTTGATGAGGGAAAGTTAGATGGAAAGTTAGATGCTATGCTAGCCTCATGATTATGCATAGACTGTCTCAAATTTCACACTTTCATGTATATCATTACACTCGTAACAGTCTAAGCATTGCGGAACAATTAGATCAAATAAGTGTCATGTATAAATATAGCAGTTCATGTTTATCTTGACTAAATTCAACACTTTCTCATTGCCCCCCCTCCCCCCCCCAATACAATAACTCCCCACATAATTAATAATTAAGGATCTTCTTAACATTGACAGATTTTCGGCAGAGATAGGGCTCTCGCTTTGCCTCCCTCTCTCCGATACCACTAATAAACCATCTAAACTGGAACAACCATTTCAGTAATGGGTGCAATAAGTCCAACAAACAGATTGGATTAGTTTAAGAAAATGTATGTTATTTATCTTTATGTAACATAACATAAATGAATTGATTAGTTCATCAATCAATGTACAAAAACACAGATATTGAAACAAACAATGCTAAAAATCTAACTGGAATAGAGAATGCTGGGAACACTGCCCCATGGAAAAAATGTGTAGAATAGCATGAGATTAGCTATAAAACTGCACATTTTTCTCTCTGCCCCATAACAATATGTGTAGAATTGCAGGAAATTAGCTTTAAAACAGCAACATTTTCTCTCAGCCTCATGGCAAAATGTGTAAAATAGCATGAGATTATCTATAAAACTGCACATTTATCTCTTTGCCCCATGACAAAATGTGTAGAATTGAAGAAAGTTAGCTATTTACCTGATAAAACTGGGGGTGGGGGGCCCTTGCTCAGACCTTGCGGGGTGCCCGCGAAACTGCGGCATGCCACTGGCTGGGAAATATGATAATGATGGGCGTGGTGTTGCAGACCAGAAAAATTCGGATTACTTTCAGTGTCAACCTCACTTGGGATTAGAAATTATAGAAATGGGATAGATAGAACGGACTTCTAAGCTCCAACCCTGGCAATTTGACTGGTAAACTCATGGGTTCTCTCGCAATGGCTGCCTGGTATTGTGAAGCAATCATTTCCATGGTATTTTGAAATGTTCTATCAACTGATGCTGGACTGCCATGGTAATGTATACTGAACAAAAATATAAACTTAACATGCAAACATTTCTACGATTTTACTGAATTCATATAAGAAAATCAGTCAATTTAAATAAATTCATTAGACCCTAATCTATGAATGTTTGTAAATGTCTGTAAATTGTCTTTTCAACTTTCATTCAGAACTGAAAATGTACCTGAATTCAACGTCCGGAAAATACATATTTTCAACTTTAATTCGGAACCGAAAATGCACCTGATTTCAGCGTACGGAAAGGATGTATTTTCAACGTCAGGAAAATATGCATTTTAAACGGCCGAAAAAGACGTCTTCACAACTTTCATTCTGAACCTAAAATGAACGTAACTTCAAAGTCTGTAAAATATGTATTTTTAAATCTGATTTTGCTTACTGGGAAGTGCCTTTCTTAAGGGCACAACAGCAAGAGATGGTACATGGGATCAGAGACCAGCAGCCCTCTAGTTGCCAATTGAGTGCCCATTTTTTACACTTGCACGAGGCTTGAACAGCACCCTACTGTCTGCTGGCCTCAAGGCTAGAGGGGTGAATATACAGAGCACTAATATGGTACAACCACTCTGTTCAAAAGAAGCACAAAAGCTGTATCTTCTTGTATTATATTCATTCATATACAGATTCGCAACCCCTGGATTTGCCGCGAGTCTCTCCTTTGAATGGTGTTCCAGTGTTTTAGTATTGACTTGTAAGCCACTTTTTGTCTCTGTTCTTTCGTTTGTTGTCTGTTTGTACCTCTCTGCTTTGAACCTGTTGGCTAATTATGAGCTTGGCTCATGCTAACTGACACATCTAAAGGAATGCCGGCAGTAAATCAGATTGATAGCATTTGATTAAAATAAGAAAATGCAGCAGGGAGGCAGGCAGAGAGACAGAGAGAGTGCCAGGAAGCCAGTGGCTTCGAGATTTTTGAAAAGGGTGGCATAGTGGCATAGTGGGAGCTTTCACACTGCTGAACCCACTACTGCTACTCTGCCTGCTTGGCTGTGCTTAACAGGCTTGGCTGCCAAGTTGTGGTATACATGTCATTAATCCCGCTTATCCACTTACAGCACCTTACATTGTGGAGGAGGGATAGCTGGTCGCTGATGTTGCCGCCATTGCCACTTAGCTTCCCCTATGCTACTAAATCTAACATAGTCCACCTATTATAGCCTTGCTTTTACTTCAAATAAACCCTGTCATTGTTTTGATCATCCCAAGACGTACCAATACACCCCCCTCCATATGTATTTGGACAGTGAAGCATTTTTTTTTTTTAAATTGGCTCAGTACTCCAGCATTTTAGATTTGAGATTAAATGTTTCATATGAGGCGTCTACAGAATGTCACTTTTTATTTGAGGGTAGGCAACATTACCTCCGACATGCTGACCCTCAAAACTGCAGCCCCACAGGGGTGTGTGCTAAGTCCACTCCTGTACTCCCTGTCCATCCACTACTGCATGGCCATGCACGACTCCAACACCATCATCAAGATCACCAGTGACAATGAGACAGCCTACAGGGAAGAGGTCAGTGACCTGGCAGTGTGGTGCCAAGACAACAACCTCTCCCTCAACATCACACATATCTGTTTTACCGTTTAAAAATTAAAGTACTTTATGTATCTAGTCCCCCCTTTTGAAGAAGTCATAAGTATTTGGACAAATTCAGTGTATTGAAGTAGTCAAAAGTTGAGTATTTTGTCCCATTTTCCTACCACGCAATAATTGCATCAAGCTCGGGACTCTAAAAACTTGTTGGATGCATTTGCACTTTGTTTTGGCTGTGTTTTGCCCAATAGGAACTGAATTGTGAAGAATGAATTGTGTCATTTTGGAGTACATTTTATTGTAAATAAGAATAGAAGATGTTTCTGAACACTTTTACATTAATGTTGATGCTACCATGATTACGGATATTCATGACTGACTCATGAATAATGATGATCATACTCCCAAAATCACGAATAAACCCTCCAAAAAATGCAAGCCTCCCCTGTTAATGGTAATGTTGATAGGAATATTTTTGTTTGCCTCTGAACAGTATCTCACTCATAATTATTCATGATTCATTCATGATTTTTCTTAATCATGGTATTATCCAGATTCATTTAGAAGTGTTCAGAAACATCTTATCTACTCACTTTGAAAGAAAATTACTTAAGACACAATTCATTTTTTACCATTTAGTTACTATTGGGCAAAACATAGCCGGAAACAAAATCAAAACAAATTGCAAATGCGTTTTTAACGAGTTTGTACGAATCACAAAATTGATGTAGTCATTGCGTGCAAGAAATATGGGACTAAATACTTAACTTTTGATAACATTGATACACTGCCTTCAGAAAGTATTCCCACCCCTTGACTTTTCCACATTTTGATGTGTTACAGCCTGAATTTAAAATGGATTAAAACAAGAAATTGTCTCAATGGCCCATACAGAATCATTAATAAAAAATGAAAAGCTGAAATGTCTTGAGTCAATAAGTATTCAACCCCTTTGTTATGGCAAGACTAAATAAGTTCAGGAGCAAAATGTAGCTTAACAAGACACATAGTATGTTGCATGGACTCCCTCTGTGTGCAATAATAGTGTTTAACATCAATAACATGATTATTAAATGACTACCTCATCTCTGTACGCCACACATACAGATAATTGTAAGGTCCCTCAGTCGAGAAGGGAATTTCAAACACAGATTCAACCACAAAGACCAGGGAGGTTTTCCAATGCCTCGCAAAGGGAAGCTATTGGTAGATTGGTATAAAAAAAAGCAGACATTGAATATCCCTTTGAGAATGGTGAAGTTATTAATAACACTTTGGATGGTGTAACACCCTGGCCATAGAGAGGTTTTTTTTGTTCTTTATTTTGGTTAGGCCAGGGTGTTACATTGGGTGGGCGTTCTATGCTTTTGTATTTCTTTGTTTTGGGCCATGTGTGGCTCCCAATCAGGCACAGCTGAAGCTCGTTGTTGCTGATTGGGTGTCACACATAAGGAGCATGTTTTTCCTTTGGGTTTTGTGGGTAATTGTTTCTGTTAGTGTTTGCACCTGACAGGACTGTTTGGCTGTCAGTTTTCTTGTTTTGTTTGTATAGTGTTCTTTCTGTGATTAAATATTCAATGATGAACACTAACTCCGCTGCACCTTGGTCTACTCTCTCCCACGACAGCCGTTGCAGATGGTGTATCAATACACCCAGTCAACACAAAGATAAAGGCGTCCTTCCTAACTCAGTTGCCGGAGAGGAAGGAAACCGTTTGGGGATTTCACCATGAGGCCAATGACTTTAAAACAGTTACAGAGTTTAATGGCTGTGATAGAAGAAAACTGAGGATGGATCAACAACATTGTAGTTACTCCACAATACTAACCTAAATGACAAGAAAAAAGAAGGAAGCCTATAGAGAATACAAATATTCCAAAACATGCATCCTGTTTGCAACAAGGCACTAAAGTATAACTGCAAAACATTATCAAAGAAATTAACTTGACTTTATGTCTGGAATACACAGCGTTATGTTTGGGGCAAATCCAACACAACACATCAGAGTATAACTCTTCATATTTCAAGCATGGTGGTGGCTGCATCATGTTATGGGTATGCTTGTCATCGGCAAGAACTAGGGAGCTTTTTAGAATAAAAAGTAACAGAATAGAGAAAAGCACAGGCAAAACCCTAGAGGAAAACCTAGTTCAGTCTGCTTTCCAACAGACATTGGAAGACAAATTCACCTTTCAGCAGGACAGTAACCTAAAACACAAGTCCAAATACACACTGGAGTTGCTTACCAAGAAGACAGTGAATGTTCTTGAGTGGACTAGTTACCGTTTGGACTTAAATCGTCTTGAAAATCTATGACAAGACTTGGCTGTCTAGCATGGCTGTCTAGCAATGGTCAACAGCCAACTTGACAGAGCTTGAAAAAAAATGTAAAGTATAATGTGCAACCATTGTACAATCCAGGTTAGAGGTCGACCGATTAATCGGAATGGCCGATTAATTAGGGCCGATTTCAAGTTTTCATAACAATCGGTAATCGGTATTTTTGGACACCGATTTGCCGATTTTTTTCTTTTCTTTTTATACACCTTTATTTAACTAGGCAAGTCAGTTAAGAACACATTCTTATTTTCAATGACGGCCTAGGAACGGTGGGTTAACTGCCTTGTTCAGGGGCAGAACGATACCTTGTCAGCTCGGGGATTCGTTTTTGCAACCTTCCGGTTACTAGTCCAACGCTCTAACCACCTGCCTTATATTGCACTCCACGAGGAGCCTGCATGGCAGGCTGACTACCCGTTACGCGAGGGCAGCAAGAAGCCAAGGTAAGTTGCTACCTAGCATTAAACTTATCTTATAAAAAAACAATGAACTTTAACATAATCACTAGTTAACTACACATGGTTGATGATATTACTAGTTTATCTAGCGTGTCCTGCGTTGCATATAATCGATGCGGTGACCGGTTAATTTCTCATTGAATCACAGCCTACTTCGACAAACGGGTGATGATTTAACAAGCGCATTTGCGAAAAAAGCACTGTCGTTGCACCACTGTACCTAACCATAAACATCAATGCCTTTCTTTAAAATCAATACACAAGTATATATTTTTAAACCTGCATATTTAGTTAATATTGCCTGCTAACATGAATTTCTTATAACTAGGGAAATTGTGTCACTTCTCTTGCGTTCCGTGCAAGCAGTCAGGGTATATGCAGCAGTTTGGGCCGCCTGGCTCATTGCGAACTGTGTGAAGTCCATTTATTCCTAACAAAGGCTGTAATTAATTATGACATAACATTGAAGGTTGTACAATGTAACAGCAATATTTAGACTTAGGGAGGCCATCCGTTAGATAAAATACAGAACGGTTCCGTATTTCACTGAAAGAATAAATGTTTTGTTTTCGAAATGATAGTTTCCGGATTCGACCATTTTAATGACCAAAGGCTCGTATTTCTGTGTGTTATTATGTTATAATTAAGTCTATGATTTGATAGAGCAGTCTGACTGAGCGATGGTAGGCACCAGCTGGCTCGTAAGCATTCATTCAAACAGCACTTTTGTGCGTTTGCCAGCAGCTCTTCGCTGTGCTTCAAGCATTGTGCTGTTTATGACTTCAAGCCTATCAACTCCCGAGATTAGGCTGGTGTAACCAATGTGAAATGGCTAGCTAGTTAGCCTGGTGCGCGCTAATAGCGTTTCAAACGTCACTCGCTCTGAGACTTGGAGTAGTTGTTCCCCTTGCTCTGCATGGGTAACGCTGCTTCAAGGGTGGCTGTTGTCGATGTGTTCCTGGTTCGAGCCCAGGTAGGAGCGAGGAGAGGGACGGAAGCTATACTGTTACACTGGCAATACTAAAGTGCCTATAAGAACATCCAATAGTCAAAGGTATATGAAATACAAATCGTATAGAGAGAAATAGTCCTATAATTCCTATAATAACTACAATCTAAAACTTCTTACCTGGGAATATTGAAGACTCATGTTAAAAGGAACCACCAGCTTTCATATGTTCTCATGTTCTGAGCAAGGAACTTAAATGTTAGCTTTTTTACATGGCACATATTGCACTTTTACTTTCTTCTCCAGCACTTTGTTTTTGCGTTATTTAAACCAAATTGAACATGTTTCATTATTTATTTGAGGCTAAATTGATTTTATTGATGTATTATATTAAGTTAAAATAAGTGTTCATTCAGTATTGTTGTAATTGTCATTATTACAAATAAATGTATAAAAAAATCATCCGATTTAATCGGTATCGGCTGTTTTTGGTCCTCAAATAATCGGTATCGGCGTTGAAAAATCATAATCGGTCGACCTCTAATCCAGGTGTGCAAAGACTTACCCAGAAAGAATCACAGCTGCAATCGCTGCCAGAGGTTATTCTCACATGTTTTGACCCCGGGGTGTGAATACTTATGTAAATGAGATATATCTGTATTTAATTTTCAATACATTTGCAAACATTTCTAAAAACATGTTTTCACTTTGTCATTATGGGGTATTGTGTGTTAATGGGTGACAAAAAATCTATTTTATCCATTTTGAAATCAGGCTGAAACACAACAAAATGTGTAATAAGTCAAGGGGTATGAATACTTTCTGAAGGCACTGAGTTACAATTTTTTATTTTTTTTAAAGAAACATGGGGGATTTAACCTGCACTCTTCGGATCTGCAGCCAGATCATTAACCCTCTGCACCACCAGGGGATAGATGTGGCCTTGCGGGTTATTTTCGGTCTAACATCGTCAATCAGGACAAAACACAATTTCCGAGTTATTAAAATGTTCCTATCCTCTTCATGTGCTGTGTACTTGTAACACTGTATTTTATGATTTGGCTATTGATCTTTTTTGGACCCTTTTAATTGAAAACATCCTGGAAATATGTTGTGAGTGGATGAATGTGCTCAGGTAGCCTAGTAAAGGAGCCCTTTGAAAAATCCAATGAGAAATCTTTACGACTAGGCCCACAGAGATCCTATTGAATTAATAGGGATTCTATATGGAATTCTATGATTAGGCCCAACTACATACAGTAGGTCTGGTACCGGGATTTAAAAAAAATCTACTGTTATCCCTGACTGTCCTGTGCTGTACTGTTCTGTCCAAAGTCTATGATTGGTTCCGATTTGGTCCAGACTGCACCAAAAAAAGACAAACAAAAGACGTCCGAATCAGACAGGACCAAAAAAAGACGTCCAAAAGACGTTGCTTAGTGAGTTAACCCCTAAACTGCTCCCTTCTCGGGTGCTGCTCCGGCTTACCATGTGTTAGTATTCTGTTTCTCACAAAATGGCCAATAAAGTATCTATTCTATTATATTTTCTGCCCACAAACACACATACACACATGTCTGCCACTATCCCAGGGTGCTAATGAAACACCATATACCCCATATTGTTACTGTGCTCAACTGCACAGCCTCTCAATTCCTGGGACGTAGTGGAGCTTCTCCAGGCGTACTCGATTTACAGCTGTGGACATGTAGTTTCACATGTTTGTCAAGTACACTGTGTTTTTCATAACGTTTGGCTTAATGACTCAGATCGTACTGAAAGAGGAGTACGCTTCTCAAAAGGTGTAAGGTTGCTTTTGCTTCGGACAACAGTATATAAACCCTTTTTACATCAGGGTAAATCTTATACTCTCTGGTTCTGCACACCTACAAGAAAGCTTAATGGAGCGATACAATCCATTCTATGCCTGTTATGTGGTGAAATTTGACGAGGTGAGCTCACTCAGAAGCCCAGAACGCGTCCTTAGGGAACATTGAAAGAGACAGAAAAATGTGAGCACACAGCCAATCGAGCCAAAGTACCACGAAAGCCTTGCTACACCACACACACAGGCAATACCCACAATACCCTTCTAATCCACTGTCGACGACACCAACGCTTCCTGGCAGGACCAGGAAGAGGGCTTTTGTAGAGTGAGTGAGGGCTTAGATTTGTACCTTCCTCGCAGCGAACGCCAAGTCAGTTGGGAGCGCCGTCTCCATGGTAACGTAGGATTATCATCTCTTACATAACGACGGCTGGGCATCTAAACCCCCTAAATTAACCACAACAGTCAGTGCACTAGTTTTGTTACCAAGATTCAAGGCATCCGCTGTAAAAGTCTATAAGTAACAAATGTATAGGCTTTGTCAATAGCACAGGCGTGCTGGCACTCAGGTTTTTGAGTGACGTGATTTTTAAATCATGTACATCTAGATTGGCAACACCGAACTGGTCTTAGATCATATTGGGGTGGCAGGGTAGCCTAGTGGTTAGAGCGTTGGGCTTGTAACTGAAAGGTTGCAAGTTCAAATCCCTGAGCTGACACGGTATGAATCTGTCGTTCTGCCCCTGAACAAGGCAGTTAACCCGCTGTCATTGAAAATAAGATTTTGTAGTAAAAAAAAAAAAATGTAATCACCTATCATCTGAATCAAATTCTGTTGAGTGCCAGACCAAAGGATTCTTCTTAAAAAGATTGATCTCGACCCCGACTACAAATCCTGATATGAACACTTTGGAAGGCCACCATGGCTTTTACACAACTCTCTAGAAACTGAGGGCATATAAAGGGATATTTCACCAAAACAACAATCCTCTGTGCTTCTAATCAACACAAAACAAAATGTTTGTTACTCCCAGTATATATGACAGCATCTATTTTAAAACCTTTTATTGTATGATGAAATAGTGCAGATGCATGTAATACAACCATACTCCATTTCAAATTTGATGTACTTTTGCACATTCAGAATGCAGCATTCTGAATGTGTGCATTGTATTTATTAAACCGTTAAAACACAACATTAATTTAGCACTACTTCAGAAAAAGTAGGTTTAACATCTACCACAGTGGTAAGAAATACCAAGGGTTCCCAGCCTTCATTTTACAGTTGCGTAGCTAAAAACAGCTTTTAAAATCACATTTTTCTGAACAAAGACTTTAATATGCATTTTTCCAATTTTATGAAGACGAGAAGTCCTGAGATATTAAACATTCAGGCAGAGTTTAGGAAGACAGCAGTGCTCCCCATCAATAATGATCTGGGAGCAAGAGTTAATCTACCAGTCGCTCACTTCCAATTAGAATGATCTAATTTACATATTCAGCTGTGGAGCGCAAAATCGTCCCGTCCTCAAATCCGGCATGTGATTAAATCATAGCAAGTTTCCATTTAATGAGGTTTCCGGAAATCACTGTTTTTCAAAGGTTCAAATACCTAGACATCTTGTAGGAATGATCGCTATGCTTGAATAAAAATGTCTTCTAACTTTCCTCGCTTTAAGAGGAAGACCAGATATCTAAGATATCTGGTCCCTGAACTCCACCCTGAACTCCACGCTGGCTTGCCTCTCTCCCATCACACCCCCAGGTCATCAGGCCCCTAATGCCAAGATGGCTATCTTCTTCACCTCCTCCCTGTTGTTTGAATTAAACTAAAATAGGATTCATTAATAAAACTGAAATAGGGGAATGAGGATGTCCGTTTTGCATTACAACTTGTAAGGAGTCATCACGAAAAACAGAGTGAGAGTGATGCTTTGCGCTGTGTAATACAGACTCTAAAAGGTTGGTGTTGTCTTTCACCGTGTTATTAGAGTGTTATAAGATATGCTCACGCTGTAACCTAACACGGAGAGGGTATAAATAAACCTTTCAGGCTCGCGTACATTGCTAAGTGAAATTAAGCAAAGAAATTGGGCATTAGCTAAGCTGGAATAATTTGATACTCCACCAATTATCCATCTTTGTGAGATCAATTGCCTTAAAATCTGATCTCTTGAACTTCTCCCCATAAAAATCCTTGGGTTTACCACTTCAGTAGCAGTGGATAGATAAATATCTCTTTTTCACCCTGATCAAGTCATATTATGAGCTCAGAGACAGCCCAAAGTGTGTACACGTATGGTTCCACCCAATCTCCAAATAAAACACAAATTCATGGCATTACTGCAGCAACAGAATTATGCCATGGCTTGATGTTTTAATTATGCGATGTGGTGCCGTATCTTAGCTATCACAGAATTACACCATGTTGTGCCGTATCTTAGCTGCCAGTCAAACTCCAAAAGTTCAACTAGTACTTCATTTTACGCATTCATTCTGAATGGTTAAGGTTAGGGAAAGGGGTAAACTTAAGTTTAGTCTTTAATTCTGAGTCGTTAAGTTAAGGGTTAAGGTTCGGGAAAGGTTTAAAACAACACTAACACCACTGGGAAACCTGAACTGCGACCCTCGGAGCCTGAGGCTTAAACACCCATCCACCATCCACACAACCCTGACACGCCGCAAGCCTACTAGATGGTAATAGGTGCTCACGTTGCCCCTAGTGGACGTTAGTTGGTGGTGGCTGGTATTTTTACTGAAAGAACAATGTTTCACCAGCACATTTAGTAATAATGCTGTCTGTTCTCAACCCTGTGGCCCTTACCCAAAACTCAATTTCAGAGAACTTCTGGATTTACTAGGAACCTGTGAAATACTACTGCGTTCCAGAATACGATATTTGGGGATATTATCCTCAGCTGCATGCTTACTTTCAGCGAAACTAGACAAAATGTACACATTCGCCAGCATATCCTTAATTCTGAAGTAACACCTAATGGTGCTATCAGTCTCTTGTTCTCTTGTGTGTGGATGGCACCTTAAACAGGGTAGGACCTGGCGCTCTCTCCCTAACAGAAGAAGACACCCTAGCACAGTCGGTCTTGGGGCCCCCCTTGGTGCACGTTTTGGTTTTTGCACTAGCACTCAAATAACCAACTGATCAAAACCTAAATGTGCACCCAGGGAGGGGGCCCAAGACAGAGTTTGTGAAACCCTGCCCCAGCATAATGCAGCTTTCATTCTTAAAAGAGGGGAAGGTCCTAGCAAGGGGAATGATGGGACACCTCCTGTCATGCCGGAGGACTAATTAATAGTTTCCGGAAGAGCAGCGGCACACCAGAAAGAACCAGACAGCACTTTGTGCTAATTGCAAGCTGAAAACAATGCATCTGTCAGATAAGGATCACAGGTTGTGTAAGATATAGCACCATGGGAATGGGGTTTGATGGATGACTCAGCGATGATCTTGTTCATAATGAGAGATAAGTGTCATAAATACTGTATATCAGACAAGCAAAGAGCCAACCGCAACGCTGATAGCTAGTTAGCATAAACAACGGTAGTTATGGTAAGGACCTGGGTTTGGTCTTTTTACTGGATTTGTATTATTTCTTGCAGCGTGTAAAGCGTTGTAGGACTCCAAATGTCCGCTGGGCTTCTAAGGATTAGATCTTTATTTTTACAAGAGGTCAATCAAAGCCAGGCTGTAGAGTGTAGGGACAATCAGTTAAATAGGCAAATTAACCTCTTCAACAATAATCTGACAAGTGAAGGTGAAAGGGACTGGAAGATAAGGGTAGGAAGAGCATAAGGGAGACGAGATGCCTGTTCATTAGTGTAGCAGTCAAGTAGCGAGAGAGCTAAACAGGGCTGCAGTCATCAGAACAAATTGAATGACACACGCCTTTCTGAAAATATCTCTCTGCTCAAAGTGAGATGGGAAAAAAATTCAGCAGAGGGTAACAGATCCTGTGGACGGATAAGGGATTTAAAAGTTGTGCTTCGAACAGTGTTGAATGTTTTAGAATTTGAGGTTGAAATGTAAGGAAACTGTTTTCGGTAGCCTGACGCATTTACACTTTCCAAAAACACAGACTCAATGTATCCTCCTTGTCTACCTCCGGAGGTGGTCAGCAAGATATGATTACAACCAGACCACAATTCGTCTATGGGGTGTCTACCTCCACCATCCAATTGTGTCTAATGTGGCAATGATCCAATCACGTCGTACTTTAATATTACATGTAGTTCTAAACAGGGTCTTAGATAAGGCATCAGCCCTGTCCACAGACCCCCCCCCCCCCCCCCCCCCAGCTATCTGATCCATTTACTCAAGCTGTGTGTGAGGGTTCCCCCCTTCCCCTGCTCAATTAGTGCCCCACTATTGAGTCTTGTAAAACTTTACACACAGCACCACTCTATCCAACCTGGATTCCCACATCCAACGTTGCTAGGGATACCAGACACAACAATACTCTAACATTTATAAGCTTAATTCCTCCCAGATGCTTAGAAGACTACATTGAAACTCACTATTCATGCTACATTTCTGTTTCACACTTTTGGACTGTTTAGAAGAGCTAAAACTAAATAAATATTTTTTGGGTATTTCTTTCATGTTGTACAGTTGTGTGAAACCAGGTAACTGGAGATGTTATCCTGCTTTGCTGCCTCCTCACCGAAACCTTTTCTCCTTGTGAAATCGAAGCTGTTGCTTGTGTAAACCACGTTCCCAGGGGCAAGATCCTAAAAGCTATCAAGAGAAATTGGGTGAATTGGTTTTCACTCCATAAGACACCGCTCAGGGACTTCTGTACTCTCATCTCAACAAAGAACCTTCTAATGTGTTCGACTTCAGTATACACTATCTGTGTGAATTAGTTGATAAGGTTTCCACCTCCTTTGGTTATTAAGGATCTGACCCTTTTTTTCCAATTTTCCCCTAAAATGACATACCCAAATCTAACTCAGGACCTGAAGGATATGCATATTCTTGATGCCATTTGAAAGGAAACACTTTGAAGTTTGTGTAAATGTGAAATTAATGTAGGAGAATATAACACATTAGATCTGGTAATAAATAATACAAAGAAAAAAACATGTGTTAAGATTTTGGCCACTAGATGGCAGCAGTGTATGTGTAAAGTTTTAGACTGATTCAATGAACCATTGCATTTCTGTTCAAAATGTTGTATCAAGACTACCCAAATGTGCCTAATTGGTTTATTAATACATGTTCAAGTTAATTGTGCACTTTCCTCAAACAATAGCATGGTATTATTTCACTGTAATAGCTACTGTAAATTGAACAGTGAGTTAGATTACTTAGAATTTAAGCTTTCTGCCCATATCAGATATGTCTATGTTCTGGGAAATGTTCTTGTTACTTACAACCTCATGCTAATCACATTAGCCTACCTTAGCTCATCTATCCCGCCAGGGGGGACACCGATCCTGTAGAGGTTGGAGGTGGGGTACTCTAATTACTTTACTTTCCACTTGTCTTCAATGTGCAAATGAATAAATATTTTAAAACATCCAATAAAATCATAAGGATTTCTACTATGATAACACTCAGTATTGTACCCTCTAAGAACTTCCGTTGGATACATATGTTTGTCTCTCATGGCTTGATGGAATGATTTCCTCTCATAAAGGTCAGGAGAACAACAAAGGATCCCACAAATAGTTTTGTCAACACTCACCCAAAGTGGTGTCCTGCAAGATCGACATTCTATTCTGGAAGAGAAGTTTTCTGTCGTTCTATAGCCTGAAAGGACCCCCCAGAAGAAGTTGCCCCCACTATTGACAGTGCATTCGGAAAGCATTCAGACCCCTTTGACTCTTTTTCCACATTTTGTTACACTACAGCCTTATTCTAAAATGTATTACATGTTTTATCCCCCTCATCAATCTACACATAATATCCCATAAAGACAAAGCAGAAATAGTTTTGATTTTTGCAAATTAATTTCAAATAAAAAACAGAAATACCTTATTTACATAGGTATTCAGACGCCAACTGTGGTAAATTCAATTGGAAAGGCACACACCTGTTTATATAAGGTCCCACAGTTGTCAGTGCATGTCAGAGCAAAAACCAAGCCATGAGGCAGAAGGAATTGTCCGTTGAGCTCCGAGACAGGATTGTGTTGAGGCACAGATCTGGGGAAGAAGGGTACCAAAAATGGCTGCAGCATTGAAGTTCCCCAAGAACACAGTGGCCTCCATCATTTTTAAATGGAAGAAGTTAGGAACCACCAAGACTCTTCCTAGAGCTGGCGGCCGGCCAAACTGAGCAATCGGGGGAGAAGGGCCTTCGACTGGGAGGTGACCAAGAACCTGATGGTCACTCTGACAGAGCTCCAAAGTTCCTTTGTGGAGATGGGAGAACCTTCCAAAAGGACAACCATCTCTGCAGCACTCCACCAATCAGGCCTTTATGGTAGAGTGGCCAGACGGAAGCCACTCCTCAGTAAAACGCACATGACAACCTGCTTAGAGTTTGCCAAAAGGCACCTAAAGACTCTCAGACCATGAGAAACAAGATTCTCTGGTCTGATGAAACCAAGACTAAACTATTTGGCCTAAATGTCAAGCGTTATGTCTGGAGGAAACCTGGCACCATCCCTACAGTGAAGCATGGTGGTGGCTGCATCATGTAGTGGGAATGTTTTTCAGCGGCAGGGACTGGGAGACTAGTCAAGATCGAGGGAAAGATGAACGGAGCAAAGTGCAGAGAGATCCTTGATAGAAACCTGCTCCACAGCGCTCAGGACCTGAGACTGGAGCGAAGGTTCACCTTCCAACAGACAACGACCCTAAGCACACAGCCAAGACAACGCAGGAGTAGCTTCGGGACAAGTCTCTGAATGTCCTTGAGTGGCCCAGCCAGAGCCTGGACTTAAACCTGACCAAACATCTCTGGAGAGACCTGAAAACAGCTGTGCAGCGACGCTCCCCATCCAATTTGACAGAGCTTGAGAGGATCTGCAGAGAAAAATGGGAACAACCCCATAAATATAGATGTGCCATTTTTGTAGCGTCTTACCCAAGAAGGCATCAGACTGTTATCGCTGCCAAAGGGGCTTCAAAAAAGTACTGAGTAAAGGGTCTGAATACTTATGTAAATGTGATATTTCAGTTTTATATTTTTTATACAAAATTTCTAAAAACCTGTTTTTGCTTTGTCATTATGGGGTTTTGTGTGTAGATTGATGAGGTGAAAAAAACCGATGTAATAATTTTTAGAATAAGGCTGTAACTTACTAAAATATTGACATTGTCAATGGATCTGAATACTTTATGAAGGCACTGTAACAGTTGGCCCTAAAAGTTTTTGTAGGAAGCCAAGGAAAGCAAATAATGCCAGTATCAGTGATGGACACTTGCTAGAATGTGATCCAATACATTTATAGCCATATAGCTTGCTACTAATACAATAGCCTCACTTTTTGCACATTGTTTTGATATTAGAATGAGGCTGTCACTTGGTCAAATCATAAATCATACTCTGTACCAAATGCATTGCCTAACAATAAACATCGTACAATGTATACATATCATCTAATTTTTATGTATATTCCTAATTATTTACTTAGTATTATCAAACGTCATCCAGATGTTACACTGTTGATGTGTATGGAGTACAACATTACTAGTTACCTTGTTTTCTCCCAAAAATGGTAATAAACATAACAGCAGTGTTCCTGTAACAGAATGTGTATACTATAATATAGGTTATACCCAAGAGAGGAGGGTGTGATGGCTTGTTAGAGCACAGACATGGTTCTAACTTCAGTGGCACTCATGAGGACCCCCATAACAATTGACATTTAAATGTGTCCCCCCTAGAACATATTGTAACACTGGGAACCTTCAGTAGTCAATGTGTGATAGAACCCTGAGCACAGGAGTAGACGATAATGACGTGTGCTTTCTGTACATTGTAATCATTTATTTTCCATTATATTGTTTGCTCAGCTTGTTACCTGTGAACATTATCAGAACAGGTATTGAATGATCAATCAAACAAAACATGGACCCATTCTGTGATATATATATATATTATTTTTACAATTTCATCCACCTCCTCACTTTATTCAATATTTCAATTTTGCTGTGTGCTCAGCCTTGGTCTGCATCACTCATCTTGGGAGTCTTCAGTCCTGTAAGCCACATGAAACACATCGGTAGGTTGTTGAATTGTCATTATGTTTAGTTGGTAGAGCATGGTGTTATGCTCAGTTGGTAGAGCATGGTGTTTGCAACACCAGGGTTGTGGGTTCGAGTCCCACGGGGGACCAGTAGGGAGAAAAAAATGTATGAAATGTATGCATTCACTACTGTAAGTCGCTCTGGATAAGAGCGTCTGCTAAATGACTAAAATGTAAATGTAAATGTATCATGGATCCGGTCCATACAAGACCATTTTGCTTTTCTCAGTTTAGCCCAGAGAACTGAGAATCGGGCAGGGATTCTCTCTTTACATAGAGTTGAAGTCAGAAGTTTACATACACTTAGGTTGGAGTCATTAAAACTTGTTTTTCAACCACTCCACAATTTTCTTGTTAACAAACTATAGTTTTGGAAAGTCAGTTAGGACATCTACTTTATGCATGACACAAGTCATTTTTCCGACAATTCTTTACAGACAGATTATTTCACTTATAATTGACTGTATCACAATTCCAGTGGGTCAGAAGTTTACATACACTAAGTTCACTGTGCCTTTAAACAGCTTGAAAAATTCCAGAAAAATTATGTCATGGCTTCAGAAGCTTCTGATAGGCTAACTGACATAATTTGAGTCAATTGGAAGTGTACCTGTGGATGCATTTCAAGGCCTACCTTCATACCACGTTCATCTGTACAAACAATAGTATGCAAGTATAAACACCATGGGACCACACAGCCGTCATACCGCTCAGGAAGTAGACATGTTCGGAATATACTTTGGTCCGAAAAGTGCAAATCTAACCCAGAACAACAGCAAAGGACCTTGTGAAGATGCCTTGTGAAGATGCTTGAGGAAACAGGTACAAAAGTATCTATATCCACAGTAAAACGAGTCCTATATTGACATAACCTGAAAGGCCGCTCAGCAAGAAAGAAGCCACTGCTCCAAAACCGCCATAAAAAAAGCCAGACTACGGTTTAGAACTGCACATGGGGACAAAGATCGCACTTTTTGGAGAAATGTCCTCTGGTCTGATGAAACAAAAATAGAACTGTTAGGCCATAGTGACCATCGTTAACGAAATTCGAATATCGAAATTCTAACAACAATAGTGTGTTGAATAGACTTATTTAGGAAAAGAGCCACATCCCACTGTGCAAAAACTGATTGAATCAGCGTTGTCTCCACGTCATTTCAACAAAACAAATGTCATGTGATGATGTTGAATCAACGTGGAAAACTGATTGGATTTGATTTGGGAAAAAACCAATAACCTTTAACCTAAATCCAATGACATGGTGTCATTTTTTTTCACGTTGAATTCAGGTTAGTTGACAACTCAACCAAATGTTAATCAAAACTACACGTTGAACTGATGTCTGTGCCCATGGGGTGACTTTGAAAATGGCAGAGTAGTTAAATTCATATGGCCTCAAAATGATCCTAGTTAGTTTTTAGTTAGTTATCTATGATTCATTTCTCTTCATTCATCTTTTAAATACACACGTGGGTTTGTATGCTCCTGAAAGCCAAAGATTGAATGGGAGAGGTGGACCTTGCAGCACTACGCAAACGCCCGTTGATGCACGGTAGTGCATGTACATTTATTTTGCAATGCTGGAGCATACAAGGTGGTCGATCTGGTTTGGGTGTAACATATTGACTACATTGGCCACGCCCATGCCTCCACGTGCGCCATCGCACGCATGTTGATTTTTTTCCATCCACACTAGACACGATCATGACACACAGGTGAAAGTATCAAAACCAACTATATTAATTTGGGGGCATGTCGAAACACATGAAACATTCATGGACATTTAGCTAGCTTGCTATTGCTAGGTAATTGGTCCTATGAGATTAACAATGGATTCTTATTTTACCTGAAATACTTAGGGTCCTATTTTTTGCTGGAACTTTGTCCCGAAGTCATATGAAATCATGTGTTTCTCTACAATGACAATTCATCCACAGATAAAAAAGGAAAACCTAGTTAGTTTTTAGTTAATTATCCTTAATTAATCTCTTCTCATTTGTCTTTCAAGCATCCACTCTATTTTAGCCTTGGCTATGTAGATGCTCATTCACATGCGTAACATGTATGTGTAAATGTCTTTTGCAACGCTCGCGCACTAACACGTGGTAGTGTTAGTATGGGTAAAGCAGTGATTTACAGTTAGGTATGCTAGCTATGGCTAGCTAGCCAGCCAAACTTGTATAGTTAGAGAATAGCTAGCTAGCTACACACTTTTTGTAGCGCAGCCGTGCACGTCTCCAGAATCAAAGTGGTGTCCCAGCTGTGTTGTCATTTCACCTATCCACTTCATCCACTCATCAGCATAATATAGCTATTTTCTTACTCACCGTTTCACCGGCGTCAGCCCATCCCACATCTCCCAACAGTCGAAGTGCATTGCAGACACATTAAGCAACAGGTTGTAAACAGCAAGGAGCCCACACGTGTTAGGTCTAACATGTTTGTAGGTAGGTGGTTCCAAATGAACTAAAGCCAGCCCTATAACTGACACGTAAGTCAGAAATAACTTAGCTACACGTCATTGACACTGATTTCCACAAAGTTCATACTTTGACTAAAATGATGACTTAACTCGTTGTGCAACATCATGGGTAAGCTTTTGGTGAATTTTTGCGGGTGTGGCGTTAAAGGCTCTACATTTTGATCGCCCTGTCCCAGCTGGAATCATTCTTCCAGTATCATGTTGCCATTAATGAAGTGAAAATATTCCTGCTCGGTTTGAGGCTATCATTCCGTGTCCCACCCCACACCATTCCTTTACAATAATGTTTTCCTGCTCTAGCATTTTAAGTGGCAAGACCTCTGCCTCTTTCCTGGAAAGGGAGTTTGTGAGACATCCAGCTCTGCACAGGGAGCAAAAAGAAACAAACTCTCACACAACCCCTCACTGCTCTGCACACTTATCTTAGAGAGATTAAATAAGATATGTATTACAACTACAACTATTATGCATGTTTTACCAACTTGCAACCTACAATTCAATAATAGCAACATATTCAATGTAAAAAAAGAGAAACCAATATATCATTGGAAAACATCATCCTGTCATGTTTTTGCAAAAATTAGGCATCAACCAATTGATGCCTATGTCAATACACTGCAGACAGACTCAGACAGAAAGACGTGTCTCTTTCGCTCTATTCTCTAATTGCCCCGTCTCTCTCTTCTCTCTCCCTTCCTCCATCTCTCTACTTATTTTTGCCTCCCTGTGTCTCTTTCTCTCTAGCTCTTTATCCCCCTTCCTCTTCTCTTTCCCTACCCCTACTTTCACCCCTCCCTCATCTTCTCCATTTCTCTCTCTCTCTCCCTCCCTCACTATCCCCCTTTTCTTTCCATCCCCCATTCTCTCTCCCCCTCCCTCACTATCCCCCTTTTCTTTCCATCCCCCATTCTCTCTCCCCCTCCCTCACTCTCCCCCTCCCTCACTCTCCCCCTTTTCTCTCCATCCCCCATTCTCTCTCCCTTCTTATTTTCCTCCCTCCAACTCTTCTCATCTCTCTTTCCCTCCTCTCTCTCCCTCCTCTCCCACCTCCACAGACAGGATACTGACGCACAAAGATGCGTCAAGGGCATTGATGTATAAAGTCAATACATTGCATTCAAGGCAAGAAAGTTGATGATACAGCTACAATGGACAGACAGACAGAGAGGCAGGCAGGCAGGCAGGCAGGCAGACAGACAGACACAGTCTGTGGCGGTGGGAGAGATTATGGAGAGAGAGAGAGAGAGAGAGAAGGGAGAGAGATGAGAAGGGGGAGGGAAGGAAAAAAGGAGTGAGAAAGAATGGTGGGAGGAGGGAGAGACAGAAATGGAAAGTTGAAGGAGGGAGGGGGGAAAGAGAGAAGAGGGAGGGGAGAGAGAGTCAGACAAAAAGGTGGGAGAGAGGAGGGAGAGAGAGAAATGAGAGGAGGTGGAGGGGAAAGAGGGAGAGACAGAGAATGGGAGAGGGAGGGAGGGGGAGAGAGAGGGAGAGGGTGAAGGAGGGAGGGGAGAGAGAGAATATAAAAAAATGCAAGGAATTTGCTAAACCTAAACTCTTACTCATCACCCTTAGCTCTGGCATTTTCCCCAATATTTGGAACCAAGGACTGATCACCTCAATCCACAAAAGTGGAGGCAAATTTGACCCCGATAACTACCGTGGGATGTGTCAACAGCAACTTTGGGAAAAGACTGCATTATCATTAACAGCAGACTCCTACATTTCCTCAGTGAAAACAATGTACTGAGCAAATGTCAATGTGGCTTTTTACCAAATTACCCTACGACAGACCATATAGTCACCCTGCACACCTTGATCGACAAAGAAACAAACCAAAACAAAGGCAAAGTCTTGTCTTGATCTGTTGATTTCAAAAAAGCTTTTTACTCAATTTGGCATGAGGACCTACTATACAAGTGGATGGAAAGGGTTGTTGGGGGATAAACATACGACATTATAAAATCCATGTACACAAACAACAAGTGAGCGTTTAAAAATGGAAAAAAAACACACATTTCTTTCCACAGGGCTGTGGAGTGGGACAGGGATGCAGTATAAGACCCAACCTCTTCAACATACATATCAATGAATTGGTGAGGGCACTAGAACAGTCTGCAGCACCCGGGCTCACCCTACTAGAATCTGAAGTCCAATGCCTACTGTTTGCTGATGTGCTGGTGCTTCTGTCCCCAACCAAGGAGGGCCTACATGTCACGTTCGTCATAGGAAGGAGACCAAAGCGCAGAGTGGGTATCGTTCCACATCTTTAATTTTAATGTGAAACTTAGCAAAACATACAATAAACTACAAACAAAACACAAACCGTGACGAAAGAGGTGCAACATGCACTAACTCTTAATAATCTCCCACAAACACAGGTGGGAAAAACAACTACTTAAATATGATCCCCAATTAGAGACAAAGATGACCAGCTGCCTCTAATTGGGGATAATACAAAAATCCCAACATAGAAAAAAGAAACTAGAACCAAAACAACATAGAACTAAATAAACTAGATAAATCCCCCCAGTCACGCCCTGACCTACTCTACCATAGAAAATAAGAGCTCTCTATGGTCAGGACGTGACACTACAACAGCACCTAGATCTTCTGCACATATTCTGTCAGTCCTGGGCCCTGACAGTAAATCTCAGTAAGACAAAAATAATGGTGTTCCAAAAAAGGTCCAGTTGCCAAGACCACAAATACAAATTCCATCTAGACACAGTTGCCCTAGAGCACACAAAAAACGATACATACCTCGGCCTAAACATCAGCGCCACAGGTAACTTGCACAAAACTGTAAACGATCTGCCATCAAAAGGAACATACAATTTGACATACTATCTGGCTAACAATACTTGAATCAGTTATAGAACCCATTGCCCTTTATGGTTATGAGGTCTGGGGTCCGCTCACCAACCAAGAATTTAAAAAATGGGACAAACACCAAATTGAGACTCTGCATGCAAAATTCAGCAAAAATATCCTCTGTGCACAACATAAAACACCAAATAATGCACGCAGAGCAGAATTAGGCTGATACCCGCTAATTATCAAAATCCAGAAAAGAGCTGTTAAATTCTACAACCACCTAAAAGCAAGCTGGTCCTGGGGCTCTGTTCATAAACACAAACAGACTCCACAGAGCCCCAGGCATGCTGGTCTTCGGGCTCTGTTCACAAACACAAACAGACCCCACAGAGCCGCAGAACAGCAACACAATTATTTTATTTTTTAATTTAACTAGGCAAGTCAGTTAAGAACAAATTCTTATTTACAATGACGGCCTAGGAACAGTGGGTTAACTGCCTTGATCAGGGGCAGAACAACAGATTTTTACCTTGTCAGCTCGGGGATTCTGCCTTGTTCAGGGGCAGAACGACAGATTTTTATCTTGTCAGCTCGGGGATTCTAGAAACCTTTTGGTTACTGGCCCAACGCTCTTACCACTAGGCTACCGAATCATGCGAAAAAAAAAGATAATTAATTGACACATTGTAAAGAATCAACAAAAAACAGCGCAAACTAGAATGCTATTTAGTCCTAAACAGAGAGTACTGTACACAGTGGCAGCATACCTGACCACTGTGACTGACCCAAACTTAAGGAAAGCTTTGACTATGTACAGACTCAGTGAGCTAGCCTTGCTATTGAGAAAGGCCGCCGTAAGCAGACCTGGTTCTCAAGAGAAGACAGGCTACGTGCACACTGACCACAAAATGAGGTTGAAACTGAGCGGCACTTCCTAACCTCCTGCCAAATGTATGACCATTAGAGACAAGTATGTATATCCCTCAGATTACACAGACTCACAAAGAATTTGAAAACAAACCCAATTTTGATAAACACCCGTATCTATTGGGTAAAATACTACAGTGTGCCATCACAGCAGCAATATTTGGGACCTGTTGCCACAAGAAAAGTGCAACCAGTGAAGAACAAACACCATTGTAAATATAACACATATTTATGTTTATTTATTTTCCCTTTTGTACTTTAGCCATTTGCACATAATATGACATTTGAAATGTCTTTATTCTCTTGGAACTTTTGTGACTGTAATGTTTACTGTACATTTTTTTATTATCTATTTCACTTGCTTTGCCAATGTAAACATATGTTTCCCATGCCAATAAAGCCCTTAAATTGAAATTGAATCGAGAGATGGGGAGGGAGAAAACGAGAGAGAAGGAAAGAGAGAGGGAGAGAGTGGAGGGGGTAAAAGAAAGGGAGGGAGAGAAAAGAGGAGGGAGAGAGAATAAGGGAGGGAGGGAGAAAGATTTTTTTTTAAATGTACCTTTGACTGCCATGTATTGACATAAGCTTCAACCCTTTTGACACTCATCTTTTCCCATTGAATGCAATGTATTGACATAAGCATCAATTGGTTGACACTCAGATTTTACATTTACATTACATTTAAGTCATTTAGCAGACGCTCTTATTCAGAGCGACTTACAAATTGGTGCATTCACCTTATGATATCCAGTGGAACAACCACTTTACAATAGTGCATCTAAATCTTTTAAGGGGGGGGGGGGGGGGGGGGGGGGTTAGAAGGATTACTTTATCCTATCCTAGGTATTCCTTAAAGAGGTGGGGTTTCAGGTGTCTCTGGAAGGTGGTGATTGACTCCGCTGTCCTGGCGTCGTGAGGGAGCTTGTTCCACCATTGGGGTGCCAGAGCAGCGAACAGTTTTGACTGGGCTGAGCGGGAACTGTGCTTCCTCAGAGGTAGGGGGGCCAGCAGGCCAGAGGTGGATGAACGCAGTGCCCTTGTTTGGGTGTAGGGCCTGATCAGAGCCTGAAGGTATGGAGGTGCCGTTCCCTTCACAGCTCCGTAGGCAATCACCATGGTCTTGTAGCGGATGCGAGCTTCAACTGGAAGCCAGTGGAGAGAGCGGAGGAGCGGGGTGACGTGAGAGAACTTGGGAAGGTTGAACACCAGACGGGCTGCGGCGTTCTGGATGAGTTGTAGGGGTTTAATGGCACAGGCAGGGAGCCCAGCCAACAGCGAGTTGCAGTAATCCAGACGGGAGATGACAAGTGCCTGGATTAGGACCTGCGCCGCTTCCTGTGTGAGGCAGGGTCGTACTCTGTGAATGTTGTAGAGCATGAACCTACAGGATCGGGTCACCGCCTTGATGTTAGTGGAGAACGACAGGGTGTTGTCCAGGATCACGCCAAGGTTCTTAGCACTCTGGGAGGAAGACACAAGGGAGTTGTCAACCGTGATGGCGAGATCATGGAACGGGCAGTCCTTCCCCGGGAGGAAGAGCAGCTCCGTCTTGCCGAGGTTCAGCTTGAGGTGGTGATCCGTCATCCACACTGATATGTCTGACAGACATGCAGAGATGCGATTCGCCGCCTGGTTATCAGAAGGGGGAAAGGAGAAGATTAATTGTGTGTCGTCTGCATAGCAATGATAGGAGAGACCATATGAGGATATGACAGAGCCAAGTGACTTGGTGTATAGCGAGAATAGGAGAGGGCCTAGAACAGAGCCCTGGGGGACACCAGTGGTGAGAGCGAATGGTGCGGAGACAGATTCTCGCCACGCCACCTGGTAGGAGCGACCTGTCAGGTAGGACGCAATCCAAGCGTGGGCCGCGCCGGAGATGCCCCATTTAATGAAATGTATTGACATGAGCATCAACCCTGTGACACTAATCTTTGCCCATTGAGTGCAATGTATTACCATAAGTGTCAATAGGTTAACACTCATCTTTTCCCATTGAACACAATGTATTGAAATAAGCGTCAATTGTGTGAGACTTATCTTTTCCCATTGAATGCAATGTATTGGCATAAGCGTCATCCCAGTGACACTCATATTTTCTATTGACTGCAACATATTGACATAAGCATCAATTGGTTGCTGCTCATCTTTTTCCATTGGCACCACAAAGCTTGCTGGGAGCATGGCCAGTTGACATAAGCATCAATAGGTTGATGCCTAACTTTTAGCAAAAACATGACAGGGCGTTTTGAGGCTGATAATGGGCTGGAGAAACAGTGGCATGTCCAGGAGAAACAGTGTGCTTTGTGTGCTTGTGAAGCAGTTAGCTGTTAGGCAAAGAGGAGTGCCAACTAGGGAGCAATGCTGGCATGTGGCAGTTTGCAATCCCCATCACTCTCTCTGTGGCAGAGAGCGGGCACTTACACCCACTGAGCATTTTATTAAAACCACAAAACAAGAGCTATTCTCATCTTCCTAGTTGATGCAGGTGTCACACTTGGGGTAGAATGGTGGCAGGGTTGTTTGTGTACAGTTGCCCTGTGTGGCTGCCCTAGTGAATTAACATTGTGTCACTGAAGAGCATTCAGGTATTTTCCCCAAAATACTGACCAGTAGAAATGCAAACCAAACACTTCCTTACCATGGACTTCCATGTCACATCAGGTAAGAGCACCCCCTATGTTTTCCAAAGCCAACCTGATAAGAGGTGAATTGCATCTCCCTGGAGCTATGGTGTGTGTGTGCAGCATCTGAGCCTTTCCAATCCACAGCACAGAATAACTGATGTAACACTGCCACTTACTGGACGACTGATGACAATGACCATAGACGTGAAAAATGCTAGAAAGCTTAGCCTTTACATCAGAGGAGGCCGGTGGAAGGAGCTATAGGAGGACGGGCTCATTGTAATGGCTGGAATGGAATCAATGGAACGGAGTCAATCGCGTTGTTTCCATGTGTTTGGTACCATTCCATTGATACCATTCTAGCCATTACAATGAGCCCATCCTCCTATAGCTCCTCCCACCAGCCTCTGCTTCACATCCCATGAATGATACAAAGAGACAGTGCTGCACTACAAATAGGTGGAGTAGTTAGCCACCATGCCCAAAATAGTGGAGGGTTGCGTGGTTTTTTATTGGGCACGGGAGGGTAGTGCATTTTTTCCCTGTTTCATTCATTCTTTTGCAGGTTTTACTATATAATTTCTTCCATCCTAGCCACATTTCCTCATCTGCTTCCATGCACCATCTCTATATCAAGGTGTATCTTACCTCGACTACCCTACAACACCAGAATGCAATGAATAATTGAATTATTGTTTTCAAGTGAGTACAAAATTCTACTTTAGGCTGCAGTGAAAATGTCATTTGTATATCGGCGCAAAAGCCCTGTGATTTGAATGTTTCATTCCATTTGGATGAGTTGTAGGTCTACTCTCCACAGTTCATAAGGTCTAGAAAGGCACAGTAGCAGGCCAGTGTGGCTGTATGTTTACTTCTGATACTGAGATGCGCTGTCTGTTGCAGATCATCATTCTCCCAAATCGTCCTATAATAATGTGGCAACATATGCTCCCAGCAGGCCCAGTTATTTAGGAAAGCTTAAGGAGCGCTCTGACTACTCTTCAATCTGAGCAGCTATTCCTTGCTCACCGACAGTTGCAGTCAGAAGTTTACATAGACTTACGTTGGAGTCACTAAAACTCATTTTTCAACCACTCCACAAACTTCTTGTTAACATTTTAGTCATTTAGCAGACACGCTTAATCAGAGTGACTTACAGTAGTGAATGCATACATTTCACTTCATACATTTTTATATATTTTTTCCCCATACTGGCCCCCCGTGGGAATCGAACCCACAACCCTGGCGTTGCAAAGACCATTGCAAACACCATGCTCTACCAACTGAGCCACAGGGAGGTTAACAAACTATAGTTTTGTCAAGTCGGTCAGGACATCTACTTTGTGCATGACACAAGTAATTTTTCCAACAATTGTTTACAGACAGATTATTTCACTTATAATTCACTGTATCACAATTCCAGTGGGTCAGAAGTTTATGTACACTAAGTTGACTGTGCCTTTAAACAGTTTGGAAAATTCCAGAAAATGATGTCATGGCTTTAGAAACTTCTGATAGGCTAATTGACATCATTTGAGTCAATTGGAGGTGTACCTGTGGATGTATTTGAAGGCCTACCTTCAAACTCAGTGCCTTTTTGCTTGACATTATGGGAAAATCAAAAGAAATCAGCCAAGACCTCAGAAAAATAATTGTAGACCTCCACAAGTCTGGTTCATCCTTGGGAGCAATTTCCAAATGCCTGAAGGTACCACGTTCATCTGTACAAACAATAGTACACAAGTATAAACACCATGGGACCACGCAGCCGTCATACCGCTCAGGAAGGAGACGCATTCTGTCACCTAGAGATGAACGTACTTTTGTGCGAAAAGTGCAAATCAATCACCGAACAACAGCAAAGGACCTTGTGAAGATGCTGGAGGAAAAGTATCTATATCCACAGTAAAACGAGTCCTATATCGACATAACCTGAAAGGCCGCTCAGCAAGGAAGAAGCCACTGCTCCAAAACCGCCATAAAAAAGCCAGACTACGGTTTGCAACTGCACATGGAGAAATGTCCTCTGGTCTGATGAAACAAAAATAGAACAGTTTGGCCATAATGACCATCGTCATGTTTGGAGGAAAAAGGGGGAGGCTTGCAAGCCAAAGAACACTATCCCAACGTGAAGCACGGGGGTGGCAGCATCATGTTGTGGGGGTGCTTTGCTGCAGGAGGGACTGGTGCACTTCACAAAATAGATGGCATCATGAGGAAGTAAATTATGTGGATATATTGAAGCAATATCTCAAAACACCAGTCAGGAAGTTAAAGCTTGGTCGCAAATGGGTCTTCCAAATGGACAATGACCCCAAGCATGCTTCCAAAGTTGTGGCAAAATGGCTTAAGGATAACAAAGTCAAGGTATTGGAGTGGCCATCACAAAGCACTGACCTCATTCCTATAGAGAAAATTTGTGGGCAGAAGTGAAAAAGTGTGTGCGAGTAAGGAGGCCTACAAACCTAACTCAGTTAGGAGGAATGGGTCAAAATTCACCCAACTTATTGTGGGAAGCTTGTGGAAGGCTACCCAAAACATTTGACGCAAGTTAAACAATTAAAGGCAATGCTACCAAATACTAATTGAGTGTATGTTAACTTCTGACCCACTGGGAATGTGATGAAATAAATAAAAGCTGAAATAAATCATTCTCTCTACTATTATTCTGACATTTCACATTCTTAAAATAAAATGGTTATCCTAACTGACCTAAGACAGGGAATTTTTACTAGGATTAAATGTCAGGAATTGTGAAGAACTGAGTTTAAATGTATTTGGCTAAGGTGTATGTAAACTTCCGACTTCAACTGTAAATATTGATAATTTAACTTTTAAAATGTATTACCTTTTATATGTGGCATACACACAACCAGTCACAATGTTTTGTTATCATGGGAAAAAATGTCAAGACATCATGGGAAAGCATGCAGTTTATTAAACTACAGATTAAATAAATGATCAACTTCACAGGGTGCTGAAAGTGCACAGTGATGAGCTTGATGCTCCTTTCAATAAAAATGGAGGGTCTTAAGCTGGTGACATGATGATCAATGATTGGCTACCTTTTGACAAATAAAAGTAATCTCTCACTTTTGTTTATAATAATCTCATCATGTATTAACTATACCCACACATATCTTCGAGCTGTTGGCTAGAACACACCAGAGTGGGCACATTCGCTACACCTACAGTATGCAGCATTTTTTGTGACAAAACCATCACTAGGCCTAGAGTTGAAAATATGATGGAAACCCATTTAGCTTGTATTTTTTATTCAGTACGGGGGAATTTTACTGCAAAAGTAAATTGTATGTGCGCTACATATTTACGCACAGACTTTTATCCTAACAAGTCAATTTGATGGAAACACAAATCTGTTGTGTTTTTATGCCAATTTTTGGAATATTCGCATGGAAATCTGTTGCCAATTGGATGGGAACCTAACTATAGACACCTTAAAGACTGGCAAGTGCTCTAACTAAACTTGCAACTGGTGAATCTTCTTCTGTGAATAAAGGATACATACAGTTACAACTTGTAACTTGTGCCAAAATGGTTGTAGTTGTAAATCTGGGGTTATCTGCGCTTGTGTCTTTATGCAAGAGAAGACATGATGGCTCTGGTGTGGGCAGGGCTTTTTCTTCCTTTCTGTTGTAGTGGGGATAGTAACATTAGTATTGTAAACGAATATATTTTCCTTAAAAGTATGTTTTTTTTTCATGTTTAGCTTACATAATATAATTGAAAAGTATGCATTATGGTGTCTGTAATAGAATAAACATGCCAAAAAGTAATGTAGACATTAGCTTCCAAAACCTTTTTTACAATGGAGGAGTACCAAGATGGCTGCGTGGTGACTTCAATACAGCACCCCCTGTCAGTCAACTTGGAGACAGATGGGAAAAAAAGCATGGATGATTGAGGTCCATCTCTCCTGCCTCTGCGGAGTTTCTGACATAATAACAAGCTTTTTAGTTCATTGGAATGTGAATATGCATGTGTGAAGCAACACAAGCAGATTGTGAATGTGGCTATACTCGGCCTTGTCTCAGGATGGTAAGTTGGTGGCTGAAGACATCCCTCTAGCGGTGTGGGGGCTGCGCTTTGGCAAAGAGGGGGTGGTTATATCCTGCCTGTTTGGCCCTGTCCGGGGGTATCATCGGAAGAGGACTGGCCACCCCTCATAGCCTGGTTCCTCTCTAGGTTTCTTCCTAGGTTTTGGCCTTTCTAGGGAGTTTTTCCTAGCCACCGTGCTTCTACACCTGCATTGCTTGCTGTTTGGGGTTTTAGGCTGGGTTTCTGTACAGAACTTTGAGATATCAGCTGATGTAAGAAGGGCTATATAAATACATTTGATTTGATTTGAATAGAAGCAATATTAACTTTTTTTGTGCTAGCTAACATGACTTAGCTAGGTTGTTGACCTAAATTGTTGGATTGTTCAGCAACATTTGCAATGAATGCAAACACGGCTTTTGTACTGAAAGGAACATAATGTTTTTATTGTCATCTCCCTATAAGGCCACTTCATGCTGTGACACGGACCTGGATGGTGACATCTGCTTCAAACTGCCTTACTGAATACTGGGGCCTTCAGTGGTACCTTATCAGAGATTACAGCAAGAGTCTCTTTGTCTCGGTCTCGTAGCCAACATGTATTGTATGTAAACACTCAAATTAATCCAAACTGCTACGGACGCAAAAACTGATTTATATTCACTTGTCTATTTGTCCAATTCTTCACTATTGTCTGGCACCTGTGTGATGTCTTCTTATATACACACAGTACCAGTTTGGACACACATACTCATTCAAGGTTTTTTCTTGATTTTTACAATGTTCTACATTGTAGAATAATAGTGAAGACATCAAAACTACAAAATAACACATATGGAATCATGTAGTAACCAAAAAAGTGTTAAACAAATCAAAATATATTTTAGATTTGAGATTCTTCAAAGTAGCCACACGTTGCATTGATGACAGCTTTGCACACTCTTGGCATTCTCTCAACCAACTTCAACTGGAATGTTTTTTCAACAGTCTTGAAGGAGTTTCCACATATTCTGAACACTTGTTGGCTGCTTTTCCTTTACTCTGCGGTCCAACTCATCCCAAACCATCTCAATTGGCTTGAGGTCGGGTGATTGTGGAGGCCAGGTCATCGGATGCAGCGCTCCATCACTCCCCTTCTTGGTCGAATAGCCCTTACACAGCCTGGAGGTGTGTTGGGTCATTGTCCTGTTGAATAAAAATGATAGTCCACTAAGTCCCAAAGCAGATGGGATGGCATATCGCTGCAGAATGCTGTGGTAGCCATGCTGGTTAAGTGTGTCGTGAATTCTAAATAAATCACAGACAGTGTCACCAGCAAAACCCCCCCCACACCATCACACCTCCTCCCCCATGCTTCACGGTGGAAACCTACTCTGCATCTCACAAAGACACGGCGGTTGGAACCCAAAATCTCAAATATGGACTCATCAGACCAAAGGACAGATTTCTCAGAGCTACAAAATTGTATATCAATCACTGCATTTTGAGGAACAATGGGAAAGTAATTCTGCTTTGAAAGTTGATAAACTTTGTAAACTCACTTTTGAGAAAATTGCCTTTGAATGTTTTGGTATCTAGTGAAGATCTCTTCTTTGTCTACACCACACCCTCTTAAGCTTTAGCCCCACCCACCTCATTTCACTCTCAGAGCATTCAACGCGCACACTTGACGCTCTGGCCAATGATTTGTTTATCTCTGGATAACATGAAAACAGCCTAACCAGCTCTGCTGGTAACAATTTCATTACGCGTTTTTGCCGACGTTTACTGACACCGGCCATATTCAACAAGTGTTGTACACGTTAGCTGAAGACATGCAGCTAGCTAGCTAGGTAAACAGTGAACCTAGCTAGGTAAACAACGTGTAAGATCCCACACATCACATAACGTTTGCTAACGAGCCAGCCAGCTAACAAGAAGCTAGTTAAACACAATGAACATAGTGCCAAATCATGTCGTTACTACCATGCATGACTATTTGTATTTGTATTTATTATGGATCCCCATTAGCTGCTGCTACTCTTCCTGGGGTCCAGCATAATTAAGGCAGTTTATTCAATTTTATAAACATTACAATACATTCACAGATTTCACAACACACTGTGTGCCCTCAGGCCCCTACTCCATCACTACCACATATCTACAGTACTAAATCCATGTGTATGTGTGAATATAGTGCGTATGTTATTGTGTGTGTATGTCTGTGCCTATGTTTGTGTTGCTTCACAGTCCCTGCTGTTCCATAAGGTGTTTTTAATCTGTTTCTTTTATCTAATTTTACTGCTTGCATCAGTTACTTGATGTGGAATAGTCCTCCCATGTACTGCACTTGGGGACTGTGAAGAGACCTCTTGTGGCATGTCTTGTGGGGTATGCATGGGTGTACGAGCTGTGTGCCAGTAGTTCAGACAGACAGCTTGGTGCATTCAGCATGTCAATACCTTTCATAAATACAAGTAGTGATGAAGTCAATCTCTCCTCCACTTTGAGCCAGGAGAGATTGACATATTATTAATATTAGCTCTTTGGGTACATCCAAGGGCCATCCGTGCTGCCCTGTTCTGAGCCAATTGCAATTTTCCTAAGTCCTTTTTTGTGGCACCTGACCACACGACCACACGACTACTGAACAGTAGTCAAGGTGCGACAAAACTAGGGCCTGTAGGACCTGCCCTGTTGATAATGTTGTTAAGAAGGTAGAGCATCGCTTTATTATAGACAGACTTCTCCCCATCTTAGCTACTACGGCATCAATATGTTTTGACCATGACAGCTTACAATCCAGGGTTACTCCAAGCAGTTTAGACATCACAACTTGCTCAATTTCCGAATGATTTATTACAATATTTAGTTAGTGAATGATTTGTCCCAAATACAATGCTTTTAGTTTGTAGAAATATTTAGGACTAACTTATTCCTTGCCACCCACTCTGAAACTAACTGCAACTCTTTGTTAAGTGTTGCAGTCATTTCAGTTGTTGTAGTAGCTGACATGTATAGTGTTGAGTCATCTGCATACATAGACACTCTGGCTTTACTCAAAGTCAGTGGCATGTCATTAGTAAAAATTGAAAAAAGCAAGGGGCCTAAACAAGTACTGTACCTTGGGGATTTCCTGATTCTACCTGGATTATGTTTGAGAGGCTTCCATTAAAGAACACCCTCTGTGTTCTGTTAGACAAGTAACTCTTTATCCACATTATAGCAGGGGGTGTAAAAAAAAACACATGTGTTTTTCCAGCAGCAGACTATGATCGATAATGTCAAAAGCTGCAGTGAAGTTCTATCCTCCAGGCCGGCTCGGTCCTCCCCTCCTGCTCCGTGGCTCGACGACTCACTACGAGCTCACAGAACAGGGCTCCGGGCAGCCGAGCGGAAATGGAAGAAAACTCGCCTCCCTGCGGACCTGGCATCCTTTCACTCCCTCCTCTCTACATTCTCCTCTTCTGTCTCTGCTGCTAAAGCCACTTTCTACCACTCTAAATTCCAAGCATCTGCATCTAACCCTAGGAAGCTCTTTGCTACCTTCTCCTCCCTCCTGAATCCTCCTCCCCCTCCCCCCCCCCTCCTCCCTCTCTGCAGATGACTTCGTCAACCATTTTGAAAAGAAGGTTGACGATATCCGATCCTCGTTTGCTAAGTCAAACGACATCGCTGGTCCTGCTCACACTGCCCTACCCTGTGCTTTGACCTCTTTCTCCCCTCTCTCTCCAGATGAAATCTCGCGTCTTGTGACGGCCGGCCGCCCAACAACCTGCCCACTTGACCCTATCCCCTCCTCTCTTCTCCAGACCATTTCCGGAGACCTTCTCCCCTTCCTCACCTCGCTCATCAACTCATCCTTGACCGCTGGCTACGTCCCTTCCGTCTTCAAGAGAGCGAGAGTTGCACCCCTTCTGAAAAAACCTACACTCGATCCCTCCGATGTCAACAACTACAGACCAGTATCCCTTCTTTCTTTTCTCTCCAAAACTCTTGAACGTGCCGTCCTTGGCCAGCTCTCCTGCTATCTCTCTCAGAATGACCTTCTTGATCCTAATCAGTCAGGTTTCAAGACTGGGCATTCAACTGAGACTGCTCTTCTCTGTGTCACGGAGGCTCTCCGCACTGCTAAAGCTAACTCTCTCTCCTCTGCTCTCATCCTTCTAGACCTTTCTGCTGCCTTTGATACTGTGAACCATCAGATCCTCCTCTCCACCCTCTCCGAGTTGGGCATCTCCGGCGCGGCCCACGCTTGGATTGCGTCCTACCTGACAGGTCGCTCCTACCAGGTGGCGTGGCGAGAATCTGTCTCCGCACCATGCGCTCTCACCACTGGTGTCCCCCAGGGCTCTGTTCTAGGCCCTCTCCTATTCTCGCTATACACCAAGTCACTTGGCTCTGTCATATCCTCACATGGTCTCTCCTATCATTGCTATGCAGACGACACACAATTCATCTTCTCCTTTCCCCCTTCTGATAACCAGGCGGCGAATCGCATCTCTGCATGTCTGTCAGACATATCAGTGTGGATGACGGATCACCAGCTCAAGCTGAACCTCGGCAAGACGGAGCTGCTCTTCCTCCCGGGGAAGGACTGCCCGTTCCATGATCTCGCCATTACGGTTGACAACTCCCTTGTCCCCTCCTCCCAGAGTGCTAAGAACCTTGGCGTGATCCTGGACAACACCCTGTCGTTCTCGACTAACATCAAGGCGGTGACCCGATCCTGTAGGTTCATGCTCTACAACATTCGCAGAGTACGACCCTGCCTCACACAGGAAGCGGCGCAGGTCCTAATCCAGGCACTTGTCATCTCCCGTCTGGATTACTGCAACTCGCTGTTGGCTGGGCTCCCTGCCTGTGCCATTAAACCCCTACAACTCATCCAGAACGCCGCAGCCCGTCTGGTGTTCAACCTTCCCAAGTTCTCTCACGTCACCCCGCTCCTCCGCTCTCTCCACTGGCTTCCAGTTGAAGCTCGCATCCGCTACAAGACCATGGTGATCTGAGGAAGCACAGTTCCCGCTCAGCCCAGTCAAAACTGTTCGCTGCTCTGGCACCCCAATGGTGGAACATGCTCCCTCACGACGCCAGGACAGCGGAGTCAATCACCACCTTCCAGAGACACCTGAAACCCCACCTCTTTAAGGAATACCTAGGATAGGATAAAGTAATCCTTCTAACCCCCCCCCCCTTAAAAGATTTAGATGCACTATTGTAAAGTGGTTGTTCCACTGGATATCATAAGGTGAATGCACCAATTTGTAAGTCGCTCTGGTTAAGAGCGTCTGCTAAATGACTTAAATGTAAATGTAAGTTTAACAAGACAGCCACCACAATCTTTTTATCATCAATTTCTCTCAGCCGATCATCAGTAATTTGTGTAAGTGCTGTGCTTGTTGAGTGTCTTTCCCTATAAGCATGCTGAAAGTCTGTTGGCAATTTGTTTACTGTGAAATAGCAGGAGTAATTGTACAGGATCTATGAGGTAAGCTGCCAGATAGGGCTTATCACAACTTTTTACTTGTTAGCTAGTTACGCTTGAGCGCTTGCTAAGCTAGCTGCTTGGTAAATATCTATAGAACAGAGGCCCAGTGCAGTCAAAATTATGTTTTGATTCATATTGTACAACAGCTGGTGGAAAAAAAGTAGCCAATTGTCAGACCTGAGGAAAAGTAAAGATACCTTAATAGAAAATGAAGTAAAAGTAACCTAGGAACATACTACTTGAGTAAAAATATAAAAGTATTTGATTTTAAATATACTTACTGATAGTTGTTGGTTGAAAATACAATATACACAGGACCTTCTAATCAGCAGGTTTGCATGCTGGGAGTTTTGGCTTTGCATGGTGACATCACCATGCTGCAAATTGGTCAAAGGTGCAGTATGCAGAAATCTCTCTGCCATTTCCTGGTTGCTCAATTTCTAATAGTTAGCCTAAATTCAGTTTATGTGACAAAACAAGCAATGTATAGTGTAGAGAATCGTTATACCATCGAAACTGCTGGTAAAAATATTGTATTTTCAGCTGTTTGAAGCTAGTGTACAAAACCGAAAATAAAAGACTCAAAAACCAAAATGAAGAAAGGGAAGCATAGAAATAGCGCACATAGAACAGATCTACCGCTTCTTAGACATGCTTTCAATGAGAATGACAGATCTATAACTGACATTGACACTCTATGTGAATTTGGTCTGGTCACCCAAAAAGTGACATACTGATTGCAGCTTTAATAGACCAATAACAAAGAGAGTGACAAACATCTCTGTCAATATCAGCTAGTTTTAAGTTTTTCCCTTCCCACTCAGAACACTCCGGGACAGTCACTAGTAAAATGATTGTTTTTGCTAAAAAGCAATTTTTTCCTATTTTAATGAGAATCTAATACGTTAAGGTACTTAATTGTTACCCAGAAATGATTTGATATTGATATAAAAACAGCTGTATTGGGCCTTTAAGTTAATATTAGCCAAGAAATGTTAGCTAGCTAACTTGTGAAGGCATTTAGTAATGACCTAACTTAATTAAATTGAATGTCAGCTAAGCAGTTAGTTACTTTATTAGCAACTAATTATGCCTAGAACTGGTGAATCAGCTAAAGGACGACTGCGAAATGTAAACCACAGCTTTCAATGTTTGAAAACTAGCAAGTCCGCATTGGATAGCAGCATATAGATAATGATACTTGGCTAATATTAATTACTAAGTGTCTTTACTATGCTAGCTACTATCTAGATAGCTTCGCAGACTCTCAACCAAGGGATTTCAGCACACTATCTCACAGCCCTCTTTCAGAGACAAACTTTCAGACTCACATTAAGCATCTCCAATCCAAAAATAAATCTAGAATCGGCTTCCTATTTCGCAACAAAGCCTCCTTCACTCATGCTGCCAAACATCCACTCGTAAAACTGACTATCCTACCAATCATTGACTTCGGCGATGTCATTTACAAAATAGCCTCCAACACTCCACTCAGCAAACTGGATGTAGTCTATCACAGTGCGACCAATTTTGTCACCAAAGCCCCATATGCTACCCACCACTGTGACCTGTATGCTCTCGTTGGCTGGCCCTCACTACATATTCGTCGCCAAACCCACTGGTTCCAGGTCATCTATAAGTCTTTGCTAGGTAAATCCCCACCTTATCTCATCTCACTGGTCACCATAGCAACACCCACCCGTAGCATGCACTCCAGCAGGTATATTTCACTGGTCATCTCCAAAGCAAACACTTACTTTGGCCGCCTTTCCTTCCAGTTCTCTGCTGCCAATGACTGGAACAAATTGCAAAGAAATCACTGAAGCTGGAGACATATCTCCCTCTCTAACTTTAAACATCAGCTGTTAGAGTAGCTTACTGATCACTGTACCTGTACACAGCCAATCTGTAAATAGCACACCCAACTACCTCATCCCCATATTGTTACTTATCCTCTTACTCTTTTGCACCCCAGTATCTCTACTTGCACATCATCATCTGCACATCTATCAATCCAGTGTTAATGCTAAATTTTAATTATTTCACCTCTATGGCCTATTTATTGCCTTACCTCCCTACTCTTCCGCATTTGCACACACTGTACATAGATTTTTCAATTGTGTTATTGACTGTATGTTTGTTTATGTGTAACTCTGTGTTGTTGTTTTTGTCGCACTGCTTTGCTTTATCTTGGCCAGGTCGCAGTTGTAAATGAGAACTTGTTCTCAACTGGCGTACCTGGTTAAATAAAGGTGAAATAAAATTAAAAAATAAAATACTCTATAACTTTCTAACTACTGAAGTAGGCTCCCCTCCCCCACTGGAGCCAAGCAGGCCAGGGGGGTCTTAAACTTGCCTTTCACACCTAGGGCCCTGGCCACCGATTGGTTGTTAGGGGTCATTGTTGCCACGGGCCTTATCACACCGTGGTGTAGGCCAATCACAGGCAGATAACTTGGGTCCCAGATCCCCAATTCCTGCCTCCCCTCTCAGTCTCCCTCAAGCAGTGACCGAGAACAACACATCTGTATCTGCCCATCAAATCAAATCAAATGTTATTTGTCACATGAGCCGAATACAGCAGCAGGTATACCTTATCATAAAATTCTTACTTTCGAGCCCTTATCCAAACATGTAGTTCAAGAAATAGATTTAAGAAAATATTACTAAATAAACTAAAGTAAAAAATAACAATAGCAAGGCTTTATACAGGGGGTACCGAGTCAATGTGCAGAGGTACAGGTCAGTCGAGGTAATTTGTACATGTAGGTAGGGGTAAAGTGACTATGCAAAACTGGACTCAATTATATCTCTGGGATCGTGTGCGTGTATAAAGTGTTTTATTTTACAGCTTATACAACATACAGTGGCCTTACAAGATCATTATTTTTACTGCTTCCCATGCAAGTCAGTGTCTTATGGCAGTAAACTGAGATAATAAACAGGCAGATAAGAATATTGCTTATCTTTGGAACCCTGTTAAAATGACAACACACCTACTGTAATTCAAAGTACCACATGTTTATGCCTGATTGTGGACAGGGGTTACCTCTCAGGACACTGGCAAGTGGCTGGAATTAGTTGAAGATATATAAGATAATGGGAATATTCTTATTTGCCTGTTTTGTGTGTGTGAGCGTATGTAGTGTGTGCGTGTGTATGTGTGTGTTGGAATGTCAGATTAAGTATGTGAGTGTGTGGGTAGAGTCCAGTGAGTGTGCATAGAGTCAGTGCAAAAAATGGTCAATGCAAAAAGTCTAGGTAGCCAGACAAAATTCATGGACAAATATAATGTTCAATATAAAGACAAAACAGGAAAAAGCATTGGTTATAGGCTACTGATTAGGCTACTGTGCGCCTCTGCTGGCAAAATTGATGCCATAACCAATTGTGTACCGCTAAGACCTGCTTTTGGTGAGTCTTAACCATCACTAGTAGCTCTGCTTGAAATTGGCACATTGGTGCATGTTTTTTAGGACACACCTCAAATATTTCTACCTCTCCCACGACACACTTAAAATAGTGAGCTGATATAAGACAGGTAAATTACCAACCCTGGCGCCAGTGTTGGAAAATAGCAGAGTGCTGGCTTTTACAAGTCAAAATTGCAATAGAACGTCCGTTGAACCCTAGTGCCGCCTTAATGCCAGCTGAAAATAGGGCCCTGTGTATATAATTCATTAAATGTTATGAAATGTATGACCTATTTTTTGTTCAAGAGAAATGCTCACAGGAATATCCATGTCAATGGTGTGTGTACTGGGAGGGGAGTCAGGTGCAGGAGAGTTGTGAACAGGCGCACACTTTATTTAGGCAGGAGAAATCAATAGACGGACGCCACTGCGTCGAAACCTCCAGCCAATATGCCAAAGTGCAAAACGCGGAAACTGTCACAATAATTATATACAAACAAACATGACACGTAACACGAAACGATCTCACACAAAGACATGAGGGGGAACAGAGGAATAAATACATGTAGTGTGATTGGGGAATGAAAACCAGGTGTGCAGGGAACAAGACAAAACAAATGGATAAATGAAAAATGGAGCGGCGATGGCTAGAAAGCCGGTGACGTTGACCGCCGAACGCCGCCCGAACAAGGAGAGGAACCGACTTCAGCGGAAGTCGTGACAGTAACCCCCCCCCTTGACGCGCGGCTCCAGCAGTGTGCCGACACTGGCCTCGGGGATGACCCGGAGGGCGAGGCGCAGGGCGATCCGGCCGGCGACGGTGGAACTCCCGCAGCAGTTTAGGGTCCAACACATCCGCCACCGGAACCCAGCACCTCTCCTCCGGACCATACCCCTCCCACTCCACGAGGTACTGAAGGCCCCTCGCCCGACGCCTCGAAACCAGGATGGAACGGATGGAGTACGCCGGGGCCCCCTCGATGTCCAGAGGGGGTGGAGGAACCTCCCGCACCTCAGACTCCTGGAGCGGGCCAGCCACCATCGGCCTGAGGAGAGACACATGGAACGAGGGGTTAATATGGTAATCGGGAGGAAGCTGTAACCTGTAACATACCTCGTTCACTCTCCTCAGCCAAGGTGGGCCACCAGTACTTCCCAGTCAGACAGCGCACCGTCCGACCGATCCCTGGATGACCAGAGGAGGGTGATGTGTGGGCCCAATAGATCAACTGGTCACGGACAGCAGACGGAACGTACCGACGCCCGACGGGACACTGGAGTGGAGCGGGCTCTGTACGCAACGCCTGCTCAATGTCCGCGTCCAGCTCCCACACGACCGGCGCTACCAGGCAGGAGGGCCGCTCCTCTGTGTCATACAGCTGGGACAGTGCGTCTGCCTTCACATTGTGGGAACCTGGTCTGTAGGACAGGGTGACACAAAATGGGTAAAGAACATGGCCCACCTTGCCTGACGAGGATTCAGTCTCCTAGCTGCCCGGATGTACTCCAGGTTGCGGTGTTCAGTCCAGATGAGGAAAGGGTGTTTAGCCCCCTCAAGCCAATGTCTCCACACCTTCAAAGCCTTAACCACAGCCAACAGCTCCCGGTCCCCCACATCATAGTTCCGCTCTGCTGGGCTGAGCTTCTTCGAAAAGACAGGGGCGGAGCTTCGGTGGCGTGCCCGAGCGCTGAGAGAGCACGGCTCATATCCCAGCCTCGGACGCATTCCACCTCCACTATGAATGCCAAATAGGGATCCGGATGGGCCAGCACGGGAGCCGAGGTAAACAGAGCTCTTAGGTGCCCAAAAGCCCTGTCAGCCTCAACCGACCACTGCAGACGTACAGGACCCCCCTTCAGCAGTGAGGTAATGGGAGCAGCCACCTGGCGAATACCCCGGATAAATCTCCGGAAAACAAACAGGTACAAACAGGTGGACAACAGAGGACTCTGGATGAGAGTGGTGCAGACTCACCTGGGGTGACGCCAGAGTGTCCTGCCTGCTGCCTCGACTCCCAGAGGGACCAACCCTGTACCGACTGGTAGTGTGACCTCTGCGGCCACAGATGATGCACGTGAAGGCCCCTCCTCCAGCATCCCTATGCGCAGCCCCTCCCAGCTCCATGGGCACCGGAGCGGGGGTGCTGGAAGATGGAACCGACAGAGCCCCCTCTGGACGTCCGCGGGTGACCAGCAGGTTATCCAACCGGATGGACAGATCCATCAGTTGGTCAAAAGTGATGGTGGCATCCCTGCAGGCCAACTTCCATCGGACGTCCTCACGCAGGCTGCATCGGTAGTGGTCGATGAGGGCCCTGTCGTTCTATCCTGCTCCGAGGCCAAGGTCCGGAATTCCAGTGCGAACTCCTGTGCTCTCCTCATCCCCTGCCTCAAATGGAAGAGCCGGGTGAACTCCTCGAAGTGTTCCAACGCCGCGTCTCCTTCTCCCCGTACGGCGTTTGCTCACTCCAGAGCTCTCCCCGAGAGGCATGAGACGAGGGCGGACACTCTCTCCCTTCCCGAGGGAGCTGGGTGAACGGTGGCCAGGTATAGGTCCAGTTGTAAGAGGAACCCCTGGCACTGTGCTGCCGTTCCATCATACTCCGTGGGAAGGGAGAAACACATCCCACTGGAACTGGATCCGGACGGGACGGGTAGCGGTAACCCCGGTTGCGCTGGTCGAGGTGCTGGAGAGACTTCCTGTCTGGACAACGCGATCCATCATGGCACCGAGATGATGCAGCATTGCTGAGTGTTCCTGGGCGCGCTCCTCGACTCCTCTGACCTGGGTACCTACTCCTGCTGACTCCATGGTTGGGTGTGAGATTCTGTCAATGGTGTGTGTACTGGGAGTGGAGTCAGGTGCAGGAGAGCAGAGAGTTGTGAACAGGCGCACACTTTATTTAGGCAGGAGAAACCAATAGATGGACACCACTGCGTCGAAACCTCCAGCCAATATGCCAAAGTGCAAAACGCGCATCTGTCACAATAATTATGTACAAACAAATAAACATACCTCGTGAAATAAAACACGGAATAAACGCACACCAGAATAGCGCCTCAAACATGACACGTAACACGAAACGATCTCACACAAAGACATGAGGGGGAACAGAGGAATATATACATGTAGTGTGATTGGGGAATGAAAACCAGGTGTGCAGGGAACAAGACAAAACAAATGGATAAATGAAAAATGGAGCGGCGATGGCTAGAAAGCCGGTGACGTCGACCGCCGAACGCCGCCCGAACAAGGAGAGGAGCCGACTTCGGCGGAAGTCGTGACAATTGCACCTTGCAAATAAATAGCATTGCACTATACATTTTCATATTATATCCTGTTAACATCCTAAGTATGAAACATGTATCAGTCATCTCTTTGAATTCTAAAATGTGATCAAAGAAAATGTGTGATACATAAAATACCACTATTTTTTGGGGCCATTTGTCCTTCATACTTTTTCAATAATCAGCTCTTACTGTACCTTTGCCAGGAAACAAGTGATGGAGGAGATTTTACACATTGGCGTGGGCATGGAGGGCATGTTTTAGCTGCAGCTGCCCCGCATCCCTCAGCTCTTCAAGATGGCTCAGCGTCACCCAAGAGTGTGCCAGTTCTCCATATGCCAAAACAACTAATTCAGCATATTGCTCAAGGACCTCTGGCAGCTCTGCGCTTTCCTAGCCCCATATCTGGATCTAAGGACCTCTGTTAAAGAAACAGAGTGATGCAAGACCACAAGGGGTTTGAGGCCAATTCCATTCGCTGGTCCAGGAGGGTCTGATAGCAGGACAATGCAGGCTGACTGTACTAGCTGAGTTCACCTGTAGGCAAAAGGTGAGCCAAGGACAGGGGCACTTTAAAATGAGTTACTACTCGACTCTGAAGGTACTGGAAGTAGTCCCTGGAGCCCATGGGAAGGGATTGACTGCAGTCAAAGGCATCAATCCCTGATGGAATGGCTAAGGGCTTGGTGCTTAAGTCCCTTACTAAGTGATTGCACCAAGTCTTGTGGGTGCAAGAAGCATGACGTCTTGTGGGTCATCCTCCTCTTGACATTAGCAGCAATAGAGACACAGTACAAACGAGAGAGAATCCTCCCTATGGATCCCATCTTGGTTTTAGTGGAAGTCCACACAGTATAAGCCTTTTATAATGGTGTTATTTACTAACTTGAACTCTCTCACACACACAGACCCTGTGCGTTTCAAAATCATGACATTGATGCGATGGTTTATGATGCTTGTAATGACGGTCACAACCTTGAGTGCCTCTGATAAAGTCAGAGGGTTCACACAGAAGACAGAAGGGCCTCACCAGGACATATCTGAGCAGAGGTAAAAAATAATAGACTTTCAGCACCACTACATTATAAACGCACTTTATTTAATTAATTAGAACTTCTAGAATTTATAATCATGTCGAAAGCATTAAAACATTTATAAGCATTTATAATGGCTTATTCGTTAAAGTTATTATAAAGTGTTACAGATTAAATGCTTTTTGTTTTAATGAGGACTAATTTCAAGACAACGCCCTCTGTTTTACAATCATCATTTTAAATTGACATCATGTATAACTTGTATACCATTGTCAAGTATGGACATTTTAAATATCACTATACAGGACTGTTTTGCAGACAGAAATGTCACCCGTTAAATATAGCTTTGAATAATGGTCTAACTGATACGTTTCCCTCTCAGACATGAATTGTCTGATAATAACAGCATTTCATAGACATTTTTTATTTAACCTTTATTTAACTAGGCAAGTCAGTTAAGAACAAATTCTTATTTACAATGACGGCCCACCCCGGCCAAACCCTAACCCGGACGACACTGGGCCAATTGTGCCGGTTGTGATACAGCCTGGAATTGAAGGGGTCTGCAGTGTGATACAAACTACAGGGTCTGTAGTGACGCCTCTAGCACTGAGATCCAGTGCCTTAGACCGCTGCGCCACATCAAGGACTACAGTATTTTCATTATGCATATCTCATTTCACCTTTAAGAGGCGGTGGAAGGGGGGCCCTGGGACTTTGCATGATGTCACTAACTATCATGCATTCTGATTGCATTGAGGAAAATGAGTATACACTGTGACCTAAAAGGAGTAAACACTGCATTGTAAACCTTTGTTCTAACCCATAGACCAGAGGATCTGATGCAACAGCTTCCTCTATTGGACAACTGATGACAATAATCACAGACTGGAAATGCTACAAAAGTTAGTGTTGCCTGTATTTCTCAAAAGAACAAGTGATGGCACTGTTTGGGGATGGTGATTTATTTTACAATTTAAAAACACAATTCAACCACACACGGATAACACATTTAAAAATAAAAGAGGATAATGCAATAAAGTAAAAAAAAAAAACTGATTTCCATTGTGGCCCTCTTTGATGCAGATGGAGATATAATCAACAACCCATTTGTCATATTCCACAAATAATCAACCACTTTTCAAGTACAGTATTTGCAGATTGTTTAGAAACTATGGGGCCATACTTGCGAACATCCGAAAAAGTTAACGTTTTAGTTTAAGTTTAAGCACCAGACAATTAAAATTGACATCGACGTAGTTACACGTGATCTGTTCCCATCACAAAACCTGGTACATTTAGCCCTATGCTAATCTCACCAGGTGGCCGTGATTATATAAGGTGAAATTTTAGCAAATGTATGAAAAATGAAATATCTCATTTACGTAAGTATTCACACCCCTGAGTCAATACGTTGTAGAAGCACCTTCTGCAACAATTATAGCTGTGAATCATTCTGGTTAAGTCTCTAAGAGCTTTGCACACCTGGATTGTACAATATTTGAACATTATACATTTAAAAATTCTTCAAGCTCTGTCAAGATGGTTATTGATCATTGCAACAGACATTTCCATGTCTTGCCATAGATTTCCAAGCCAATTTAAGTATAAAAACCGTAACTAGACCACTCAGAAACATTCAACGTCGTCTTGGTAAGCAACTCAAGTGTATTTTGGCCTATTTCCCCAACATAACACTTTAGATTCAGGACATAAAGTTAGTTTCTTTGCCATTTTACTTTAGTGCCTTATTGCAAACAGGATGTATGTTTTGGAATATTTTTATTCTGTACAGGTTTCCTTCTTTTCACTCTGTCAATTAGGTTAATATTGTGGAGTAACTACAATGTTGTTGATCCATCCTCAGTTTTCTCCTATGTTAAAGTCAACATTAGCTTCATGGTGAAATCCCTGAGTGGTTTCCTCTCCGCAACTGAGTTAGGAAGGTCACATGTACCTTTGTATTGACTGCGTGTATTGATACACCATCCAAAGTGTAATTAATAACTTCACCATGTTTAAAGGGATATTACATGTCTGCTTTTAACATTTTTACCCATCACCAATAGGTGCCCTTCTTTCCGAGGCATTGGAAAACCTCCATGATCTTTGTGGTTGAATCTGTGTTTGAAATTCACCGCTTGAATGAGGGATATTACAGATAATTGTATGTGTGGGGTACAGTTATGAGGTAGTCATTCAAAAATCATTTTATTGATGTTTAACACTATCATTGCACACAGAGTGAGTCCATGCAACTTATGAGATTTGTTAGCCAAGTTTTACTCCTGAACTTATTTAGGATTGCCATAACAAAGGGGTTGAATACTTATTGACTCAAGACATTCCAGCTTTTCATTTTAAATTAATTTGTAAACATTTCTAAAAACATAGAAACATAATAACACTTTGACATTATGGGGTATTGTGTGTACAAATGGATATACACTACCGTTCAAAAGTTTGGGGTCACTTAGAAATGCCCTTGTTTTTGAAAGAAAAGCACATTTTTTCAATTAAAATAACATCAAATTGATCAGAAATACAGCGTAGACATTGTTAATGTTGTAAATGACTATTGTAGCTGGAAACTGCAGATTTTTTTATGGAATATCTACATAGGCCCATTATCAGCAACCATCTTTCCTGTGTTCCAATGGCACGTTGTGTTAGCTAATCCACGTTTATCATTTTAAAAGGGTAATTGATCATTAGAAAACTCTTTTGCAATTATGTTAGCACAGCTGAAAACTGTTGTCCTGATTAAAGAAGCAATAGAACTGGCCTTCTTTAGACTAGTTGAGTATCTGGAGCATCAGCATTTGTGTATACTGTATTCTAGTCAAGGCCATCCTATTCAACTATTGCTGTACATATACTATTCTATCTTACGTATTCTTCAGGTATACTACAAAATCTACCCATATAATAACCAAAATGTCTATACATCCCATCACACACACACACACACACACACATATATATATACATATATATATATATATATATATATATATATATACATATATATATATATATATACATATATATATATATACATATATAAAAATATATATATAAATATATATATATAAATATATATACATATATATATATACACAGTACCAGTCAAAGGTTTGGACACAACTCCTCATTCAAGGGTTTTTCTTTATTTTGACTATTTTCTAGACATCAAAACTATGAAATAACGCATATGGAATCATGTAGTAACCACAAAAGTGTTAAACAAATCAAAATATATATTTATATTTGAGATTCTTCAAAGCAGCCCCCCTTTGCCTTGATGACAGCATTGCACACTTTTGGCATTCTCTCAACCAGCTTCACCTGGAATGCTTATCCAACAGTCTTGAAGGATGTTATATCTACCGTAGCTTTGATTGGAGTGATCATGTCAACATCATACTTTCAAAATCTTAGCTAGCAAGCTACCAGTCATCATCATGAATCAAGTCGACAATCTACTGGCAAATCCTTTTCAATCCTTGTCATTTGAAGACAAATAATGAAGAGAAATTATAGATAAAATGTATCGGTGCTCATCGGCCATTGGACATAAACATTACACAACATGTTGGAAATCGCAAATTCAACAATGAGTGTTTGCAAAGCAATCAGTGGCCTTCTATTCAGTGGAGTGGATTTGTTTAAGGGTCTCTTAAATGGATAAACATTCAACATTGGCCAAGCTGTCAATCCAGCATGACTTCTGCCGCTTTCAAAAGAACTGGAAACTCGGAACTGGGAAATCTCAGACTTCAGTGAGTTCAAGACAACTTGGAACTCTGGAAAAAAATGAGCTCCGACTGGGAAAATACATCTCTGAATTCCAAGTCGGGAACTCTGGCATCTTTCTAGAGATCTGACCTGAGGATCACTGACGTCATGATTCAACCTTGTTTTTTTTCTTCAAAATTTCCAGTTGTTTTGAAAGCACCATAAATCCAGAGAATGCCAGACTTTGATGACAAAGTTTGATGACAAAATTTGCCCACGAAGGACCGACATTCCACCTTCCTGTTCAAGTGACACCAGCACAACAAAGTGAGTCCAAAAATGTATTTTATGCTGCTGCATAAATTATGTAACATGCCAGGGAGTTATGTATTCTGTAGCTAAGAAAGTAATACTATGTCTCTGTTGTGTAGTAACCTGTTAGTAGCCCATGTGCCTCACCCTAATAATTTGGTCCCTTTCCCCTCATAATTTAGTCTACTGTTCTGATTTGGTGGTGCACATGTAGTCTATAACCTGTTTTAGAGAAATGTTATCATTGAATATTGTAAGAGCTTATATGCCCCCTTTATTTATCCTATGGTTCTGACTTGGTGAACAGGGAAAATACTGTAAAAACGGCCCATGTTCTGAGTTATGTCGCTGTACTTTTCAAAAGTGCTGATCCAATAGTTATATTGACTATGTCCGTCCTAGCTCGCTCATTAATGTCTTAATTGAAATTATGGATTGCCTCTTATTCGCTTGTCGTCCCCTTATGCCATAGTCTGTACATCTCAATTGTCAGTAGAAACCACATTCGTTTAAGCAAGTCAGTCATAACAGCTATGTTTTTTAAAAGGCAGTAAATGAGACTGATTGAACTGTTTCACTGCCAGACAAGACTCTGCTGATAGCCAGGTGTAGTGGTGGTAAGGATTCACTCCAAAGTGCTGAAAAGAGATCTCAGCTTAATGTAGGCCCTAACAGTTTGTGGGCACCGCTTGTCACCGTTATAGTGCAATTCATGTATTGTTTAGTGTTGTGTAGTGGCTTTGCTGGCATGCATCTAAAAAATATGTTGGGGGAGTTTGCCCCAGCAAGATTTACATACTAAAATCGCCACTGGCAAGGATGAATAGATTGTTATCGTTTATATGGCTTTGCCGGTTAAAATAAACATAGAGAAAGGGCCCTTTAGAATGAAACAGTAACAAGACCAGGACAAGAAACTGGATATATTACAGTATGGCTGGGAGTTAATCACACAATCACGTGCATGTAGGCTATACAGTGCTTGACGTGGGCAGCACCTAACATTTTCAACTGCTTGAGTGCCTGCACCTCTTATACAATATTACACGTTTTGTGGAGCTCCTGCACCTAAATATAAACAGTACAGACATACATACTGTATGCGTCTTGGTTTTGTATTTGTTTTGTGGCTCCGCAACTTCTAGCCCTCACCCATCCTCACCTCTCTCCCTCCACATTTGAAAGATGGATAGATTGTGGCCTTAGCCAACCATGTAGTAGCCGTGCACCTCACCCTTGTGCATCCCCTGACCATTAACTGTTTCTAGGTTCCTATTGGTCAGTTAGCCCGACCCATGCTCTTACAAGGGTACAACTATATGCCTCAGGTAGGCCTCAGCTCGACATTTTCCTTCCCAGTGTTATCCTTGTGAGAGCGTGGTTGGATTTATGCCTTTGGGGTGCGTGCATAAAAGTCAGTTCGCTATTTGTTATAGACCAAATCAGAAAATCGTTAACAAAGCTGTTCTGGTAGTTCCGGATTGTAAGTGTCGTAAAGCTGGACTTGAGAAAGCACAGGAATGCATACGAAACTATGTGCAGACCACCACCGGACTAGCTAGATTATCTACTGAATAATGAATGTTTTCTAATATTTCTATAAAATCATCAACACTACTTATTCTATTGTTATTGAGCCTTCATTTTCCTAGGTTGGTAGCTAGATAGCTAGTTTGCTTTCTTCATGGAGGAAACAATAGCTAGCTACAAAGCTACAGTGGTTGCAGCTGACCTGTATGCTAGCCAAAGCCTCATATGTTTTTCTAAATACATAACCAGCCAGCAGCTATCTCTAATATAAAAATAGCAACAATTATCTCACGGTATTTTAACTTATCCAATTTTCACCCACCGGCACTGTGCAGCATGCATCAGGGTTCGTACAGACAGTGGCAAGTCAAATTCAAGGACTTTTCAAGGACTTTGTAATTTGAGTAGTGATGAGCAGAGTTTTGGGACATGCCTACTGGTGAACACACATTTCCTATTCGCATTACTCCAGTTTAATAACTGTTTTTATTGGGCATTTGGGAATCTACTATTTAATAGTTACGAAAAAGTGTCTTGCTTCCGACTGGCAGCTTTAGTGTCGCCGTTCAGGAGAAGGAAAACTGCCACCAGAACGGCAGGAGCACTGCTGCCGCTTGATAAAGTGGAATATCGCGGGCGCCCCGTGAATGAGACAATTGGCAAAAAAGCTCTGGGGGTTCTTGCAGAGAAAAAGTCACATAATGTAGAACTGGTGCCAGCCCAGGATGCTACGTTGTGACTTTCCCCCTTCATGTGGCTCTTCAGGGCCGATTCACCCATGCTCGCAATGTCAAAGTCTGACACATTTTTTGGCACCTTGGTTGGGTACAGTGATGTTGTTGTAAAAAAAGATGGGTAAACTATACTGAACATAAATATAAGACCCAACAGTTTTATACCTGGCCACCGTTCACCAAAGTGTTGGTCCCATCTTTCATGAGCTGAAATTAAATATTCCAGAAATTTTCCATACCCACAAAAGGCAGGGTTAAATCTACATTTGCCCAGCATTTTAGCTATCGATTTGACATTTGGCGGCACCTAATCAGTCAGTTCTGTACCTGCCTGGCTGAGTGGCAGTGTGGGTGGAACAGCCACAGCATGAAACACGTGAGGAAATAAAACTTGGTACCAAGTAAGCTAAAACCTCTGGCCCACATCAGGCCTGATTCCGGCATGCCAGATCTAAAATTGATGGCCCAGGTCTGGCAGCCGGATCCGGCCCGAGTCCGAAATTAATGATGGTACAGCCCTTCAGGCCAGATCTGGCAACCTGAACTGAACCAAAGCTGCCATTTTAGGGCCAAAATCGGCCCAGCAATGGCACAAATCCACTCAATTCCCCTAGCTAACAAGCAAGGGATAAGAACATTGCCAGCCTGCATAGCAAACAAACAAATAGAATGCACAAAAAGTCCACTTCTCTAGCAACCTAACCGATAGAACCAGGTTTAGTGGAAGGATGAAATAGTATGAATTTACTTATCAAAATGTAAATCTCAATGAAAACATGGGATTTTTACGAGTAAATGTTCGATCTATACATTATCTGGAACTAATTAACACGAGCAGTACCAAGTTGTCCATTATTTCCAGATAATGTGCAAAGAATCAGTGTTTATCCCTTACATGTATGTATGTGTGCATGTAAACGTATGTATGTCTCTCTGGGTCTATCCGCCATTTTCTTGCTGTTTTCGGTCCTTTCCTTTCTGCCTCCGTCTTTGTGTGGTGCAAGCTGTAGCCACCTTATGACAAACTTACCTGTCTCTCCATCCGTAGCCTGGGATGTGAAAGTGTTTCACCTGACAGTAAGAAAAAAAGAGCAAAAGAAGTAGTAACAACAATTAGTCCGATTTTGACACCACACAAACGTCCTAGAAATCACACTCCGGACCTCAAATGGGAAGCACATCAAAACAACACAATAACCACAGAGGTTTTCAATTTCAACACTGAGTCAAACAGATCAAGAGATATAAGTATGTACCTGTTGTAGCACCACCGTGTGGTCAATCTGAATGTGCTTACATACAGTTCATTCGGAAAGTATTCAGACCCCTTCACTTTTTCCACATTTTGTTATATTACAGCCTTATTAAAAAATGTATTAAATACATGTTTTACTCATCAATGGACACACAATACCTCATAATGCCAAAATGAAAACAGGTTTTTAGAAATGTTTGCAAACTAATAGAAAATAAAAAAAACTGAAATTCCTTATTTGCATAGTGTTCAGACCCTTTGCTATGAGACTCAAAATTGAGCTCAGGTGCATCCTGTTTCCATTGATCATCCTTGAGATGTTTCTTCAACTTGATTGGAATCCACCTGTGGTAAATTTGGTTGATTGGACCTGATTTGGAAAGGCAAATCTGTCTATAAAAGGTCCCACAGTCAGGGACGCAAACTGGTGAGGGCCCAAAAAGGTGCCAAATCGTTTTTTGCACTAAAACACACAAAAAAAAATCCATGCTACAGGACCATTCAAAAGTATGGACACACCTACTCATTTAAGGGTTTTTCTTTATTCTGACTATTTTCTACATTGTAGAATAATAGTGAAGACGTCAAAACTATGAAATAACACATATGGAATCATGTAGTAACCAAAAAAGTGTTAAAGAAATCAAAATATAATTTATATTTGAGATTCTTCAAAGTAGCCACCCTTTGCCCAGATGACAACTTTGCACACTTTTGGCATTCTCTCAACCAGCTTAATGAGGAATGCTTTTCCAACAGTTTTGAAGGAGTTGCCACATGTGCTGAGTACTTGTTGGCTGCTTTTCCTTCACTCTGCAGTCCAACTCATCTCAATGTAGAAAATAGTAGAAATAAAGAAAAACCCTTGAATGAGGTGTGTCCAAACTTTTGACTGGTACTGTATATCCGCTTTAAAATGCTAATTTCTAGTTAATTTTAGGCTGGATACCTTCTTGAAATACAGGTATTAACTGTGTACTAATTAAACAACAAAGAATATGATCTACATGATCGGTCTCTGTGTAAAAGTGGTTCCTTGTGAACCTAACTCATAGCTTAACGTTTTTAGGAAAGCAATCCAATGTTATTTGTTGCCTAGACTTTACTGTAAATGAAACTCAAGTCCACAGAATAAACAATACATTAATATTACAGTTAGCCATGACAACCTTTATAATAGAACGCTTGTGACCACACATCTAAATATTGCACGTGGGAAAAAAAAACATCTTAAAGTAGAAATAGAATGAAACTATTATATTGGCTACGATTATAGTGGCCACTATAGTAGACATCGACCAAGTGCTCAAGGCTACATGTGTGCAAAAATAACGTCCACTGAGTAAAAAATTGAATAATCCCCCCTCACTCAAACAAGTGTTACAGTATATCAAGTTCAACCCACCAAAAAATAATAACTTTCATAAAGAGCCACCTATACAGTAACTCTTGGGGTTTTTGGTTGATTAAGAAAGCTTAGTTTTATACTGGTTGATGTAGTCGAGTCAATATATGTGATGCTGTGATGCTGTACAGACCAACAGAACAGAAAAGTAAAGTAGAAAAAAGACTTTACGAACAGACAATAATAGTAATAAAAGTAATAGATTTCAGAGGTAAAGTTAAACGAAACCCAAATAGAACTTTCTCCTTTTCTATACTCACATACATATTCACAACACTTTAAATAATATATTAATTGCTAACATAAAACATAGTCCATAAAATTAAGGTCAATGGAAGTAGAAAACAAATGCTGAAGGCCAGCATCCCGGAGTCGCCTCTTCACTGTTGACTTTGAGACTGGTGTTTTGCGGGTACTATTTAATGAAGCTGCCAGTTGAGGACTTGTGAGGCGTCTGTTTCTCAAACTAGACACTAATGTACTTGTCCTCTTGCTCAGTTGTGCACCAGGGCCTCCCACAAGTTCTATGGATCTATGGATGTTCTATGGATGTACAGTGATGAATGTCCCTTCTTATCTTGTAGTAAGAAGTATGTTTTGTTAATGAGGAGCAGGTGATTGGATTACCAATTTTGAAGGATCCATTTGATATATCCAAACTGGTGGAGAGAGAGCTGGGTAAAGTGAAGGCTGTGAAGATCACGAGAGGTGGGCTTGTTTAGATTTTTTTATTCTTCTGAGGATCAGAAGTAGCGTGTGTTGCGTCGTACACGATTAGATACGTTTGTTGTGTCTGTTGTTTCTCTTTGGAACAGGTCACCCTTCAAGGGGGTAATATGTGCTGTTTCGTGGGAAGTCGATGTGGCAGAGATTAAAAATATTCCTGGAGTGATTGATGCTCGTCGGATAATGAACGAAGAAAAAGTGAAGTCTGTTCTTTTTTTAGTCTCTCTACTCGAGTGCAGTTGGGATATATAAACTAGAGTCAGAGCACTTGTTCCAAGACCAATGCAGTGTGATCACTGTAAAGCTTTTAGACATGTTTCAAGTGTTTGCAGAAGGGAGAAGCTGAGATGTTGTGGAAAATATCATGTGTTTTTAAAAGTGATGAAAATATGATATGTTGCCACGTCTTTGGAATGCCCAACAAGGGTGAAAGAGAATGAGGTGGCCAAAGTCAGGGCTGCCCAGAGCATTTCATATGCAGCGGCTGTTCAAAGGGTTGAGGGTTCGAATGGTGCTCCTGAAGAGTCCATGGTGGTGGATAGGCCTTCAATGAAGGCTGCGGTGTGTGCCGTTCAACAGCAGGACCCAGATATGTTAAAGGAAAGAAGGTGGACTTTGTGGCCTTTTATAGCTATGGTGATTAATGGCACTGACAAGGTGGAGAGCAAGTCCAGAGGAAACTCAATATCATTGTGAATGCGGCAGAACGGTTCCTGGGACTGAAAGACTTCTCGGCAGAGGAGTTGCATGGAGTATTGTCCCAAGCCGTACCATCCTCTCAGGGCATAGAGCCTGATAAGGGAGATACAGAGATTTGAAGGAATAAGTGGGAGTTTTGTGGTTTTGTCAATGTGCCTTTTTTTGGTGGATCAAGTTAGGGAAAACTCTGGGTTTTATTTTTACTTTTTGTTTTTTCAAACCCATCCATTTGGTGGCGGTAATACACCTTTTGGGGTTGTAGTCTGCCATAAAACCCACAGAAAAAGAACTATTTTTTTTCAGTGCCAAACAATCCATCCCGATGTGTGTTTGAAGTGGAGGGAGTACAGGGCTTAGCATCTCTCTCTCGAAAAATTGATTTTGGCTTGGAAATGTTAAATATTGTCAGAAGGCGTCAGGTAATTTGTTAAGGGAGGAGGATTGACAGGAAAGGGAGAGGAGGTTGAAAAGATGGAGGGAGGCAGAGGATTGGTTTGAATCTGTTGAAGCTAGCAATAACAAGGGAGAAGGTATGTCGAGGAAGATTGGTGTCCCGTTCAGAGTGAGCCAGACACCAGTTCGAATTCTGGAGGTAAAATGAATGGGGTAGAAGGTGTTGTGAGGAGACTGAGCCTTGCATTGATGTACATGGTTATGATAAAGATACGTTTGGTCCAGTGGAAGTGAGATTTTTGAAGAGGGTGGAACCAGGCCTTTTGGCTGATCCATGGGTGGTTTCAGGTTGGGCGGAAAAGATAGTGGGTGCTGTTGAGTCTGTGAAGGTAATCCGAAGTGGACTTGTGATGTTTGTGTTTCTTCAGATCAGAGGGAACTTGGGTCAAGATCTGTTTCTTGCTTTGCTCTTAGGGACAGGGCACCATTGAAAGGAGTGATTTCTGGCGTAGCATTAAGTGTGGAGTTGGAGCAATTGAAGTTGAAGATTCCTGGAGTTTGTGACGCCTGCCGTTATCCTGTTAGCGCAGTGAATTCCCCACAAACACAACAATTATGGTCATGTCTCAGCAGTGTGTAGGAGGGAGATTCCTAGATGTGGGAAGTGTGCAGGAGGGCATGGGATAGAGGATTGTGTAGTTTCAGTGGATAAAGTTGTATGAGTCAATTGTAGGAGTGCACATGCTGCTGGGTATCGGAAGTACCTGGTGTAAGAGAGGCAGGTTGAGGTGACTAGAGTCAGAGTAGTGCAGGTGTCATATGCTGAGGCAGTGAAGAATGTAGAGGAAGATAGGTGAGGGATTCTGAGAGGATCCCTGTGAATAGTAGATATGTGCCAGCACAGAGGGACAGGCCAATAACTGATACGCTTCAGTAGGGTTGGCTTCTAGCTTTCATAGCAATGGTTATCAACTGTACTGCAGAAATGGAACGTAAATCACCGAAAATAGATGTTGTGGTGGCAGCTGTAGAGAAGTACTTGGGGGTAGGAGATTTGACTTCAGAAGAGTTACAGGGTGTGTTGAGTGGTAGTGTCCCGTCTTCTCGGGTTGTCGGCCTGTGGTAGAATCAGATAGGGTTAAAGTAGTGGAATAAGGAGATGGGTTTTAATGAGTGTAGGGTAATTTAAAAATATATATTCCCCCCCCCCCTTCCAATATTGTATCACAAAGTGTAATGGATATATATTACAGTTCAGTTGGGGGCAGTAATGCAACATATAGGATGCCAACCACCGTTAAACCTCACCGAAGAAGAACAATCAGTGCCTTGGAAGAACTCCAGCATTTATCTATTTTATTTCCTCTATGTGCATGTGTCCAATATCCAACGTGAGTAACCCACCATATATTTCCATATTCCTTTCTGGTTTGTGTCAATCAATGTGCATCTGAAGATGCACTGTTTTGAATAGTGGTAGAATGTTTTGATGGTAATGTTGGATATGCCTGGAAATGAATTCATTTTGTAATTGCTTTAGAGGGAATTATTGTTTTATGAAGAGAATTATGACATGGAAATAATCGGTTTGATATAATTATGGTTTGGCTGCTGGCTATGAGATTGTTGTGTATGACAAGTAATATTTATGATATACAATATGATCATGTGAATTCTTTATATGAAATATGCTCATGTAAATGTTTTTCTTAGCACATACAAATCAATGCTGGAAATGTAAATTATTTGAAAGAAGAAAATAAATGTGGGCTCATACTCACTAAACCTGAACATCAAGTCTCTCTGCCCTATCCTCGTCCTCTAACTGTTTGAGCTCCTACCTCACCCAGAGCATTCTTAAATAGGCAACCTGCCTTAACAGGTAGATATGTAGGGGTAAAGTGTCTAGGCAGATAGTCTGGTTAACTATTTACTCTCATGGCTTGGGGGTAGAAGCTGTTCAGGGTCCTGTTGGTTCCAGACTCGGTGTATCAGTACCGCTTGCTGTGTGGTAGCAGAGACCACTTGGTATAGAGGTCCTGAATGGCAGGGAGCTCGGGCCCCAGTGATGTAGCAACTTGCGGTCGGATGCCAAGCAGTTGCCATACCAGGCAGCGATGCAGCTATTCAAGATGCTTTCAATGGCGTAGCTATAGAACTTTTTGAGGCTCTGAGGGCCCACGCCAAATCTTTTCATCCACCTGAGGGGAAGAGGCATTGTTGTGCCTTCTTCACGACTGTGTTGGTATGTGGACCATGTTAATTCCTTAATGATGTGGACACTTGAGGAACTTGAAGCTCTCGACCTGCTCCACTACAACCCCGTCGAGCCCCATCCTGAATGGGAAATACATTATCACCATCACAGCAATACAATGCCTTGGAAAAGTATCCCCTTTGCAGCGTCTAATTTTGTCGAAGTTTCACATTTTGTTACCTGGCATTTGGACACATTCAATTCTCCAAATGTCAAAGGTACTGTACCCATACCTTAATGGTAGCCTCACTTTGGTAAAGGATGGGAATATCACTGGCCCTTCCTCCAATCGACATATGCCCCCCGAGAGGAGAGCATAGAAAGGAGGGGGCTGATGTGTTATGAAAACTGACCGCATGGCCTTGTGGACTGTCCAGCATAAGGTCCACATTTTAAAAGTATTCCAAAATGTGTTTAAGGCAATAGTGGAGTACAGAAATCTGTACATCTGAAAGAGGAAATACAGAGCGGTGCAAGACTACAAGGGGTTTGAGGTCTACTTCCATTAGCTGCTCCAGGAGGGTCTGATAGCAGGACAATGCAGGCTGACTGGACTGGCTGGGTTCACCTGTGGGCAAAAGGTGTTCCCACTTTGAAGTGAGTTACTCCCCAGACGACTGCAGTCAAAGGTATCAATGGTTCATCCTCCTGACACCAGCAGTCATAGAGGCACATCAGGTACAGAGAGAGAACCTGCATCGGGTTCTTCAGCTTGGAAGTAGAACGGTACAGTCCAGACAGTAAGCCTTTCATAGCAATGTTATTCACCTGCTTGAACTCTTGCATTATTTATGTAATCGTGCCAGATAACGCACTTCAACTCTTCAAAGTTACCATTGATAACGGTCTATAACTGGTATACTTTGGACTTGCTGAAACAGTGATTTATTGCTGGGGTTTTGGCTCAATTGCTAAATCTGTAATTGTTTCCTCCATTTGCCCTTATAGGGCAGTACTTGACAGGTGAATACAATACAGTGGAAGCGCAGACACTAGGAGGGATCATTGGTAAATGTAATTAAATATGTCATTCAAACCAAGCACCAGCAAACCCTCATAGGATGACATTTGTCAATATCCCCAAATTATGATGCCGCAAAACATGTTTGGAACACTGCAGCTAGGATTTGCATCGATGTGATCAAATAAGTACGGCCCTCACACTAATTACAAAATCAATCCAGCTGCAAATCCTGTGAGTGCCAAGATATTTTGCTGACACAATTCAGTGTTATATTGTAGACAGAAAATGTACATACCTAATATACACCAGCCTACACATTGCATTACATACAATTTGCAGATACTCAAGGTAGACATGAATTTATTTGAAAAAGTTTAAGAAATAAAAAAGTACTAAAGCAAGTATAAAAAAATAGTTTTGAGATGAGTTTACACTTAATGGCACTGCTGTTAGAGTGCACTGACAGCATCAGATCACATTCAAGGCATTGGGTCATTTTAACCTTCAAAAGATAACATGAACATTTGCATTATAGACGATCATGTTCAAGGCATTGGGTTGTTTTAACCGTTAAAAGATAAAACAGACTGGAGCATGGGGGTCATTCTTAACACTTTAAGGCTTTTGAATTTGATTTGCATCAGAGTACGGTAACATGCACACAATACGGTTTGTGCATAACCAGATGAATGTATAATAGTTTGTTTTAAAGCTTTGCAATGACAATTTCCCTAATAATCCTTAAATAAATGCAGAAAATCATCAAAATAAACATTTGACCATGTTATTTTTGTGACACCTGTTTGATTCTGAGTTTGGACATATAAAGTTTGTATGCGAACTATTTCTAAGATGCATACTTTCAGTTTTTCCGAACTCACTTGCAGATAAGAGGGAGGCTTGCACTACTGGTGCTGGCACATGGCAGATCAAACACACCGCTGGAATGCCGAATCAGCCATCTTAATAATTCTACAGATTTCAGAAAACCAGGTGTTTTAATCAGCGTACGCTTACTTCGATTTCAACATTACGCCGATTCAAGATGAGCAGAGTCGTGTTTACATGGCTATTGCCATAAGTTTAACATCGAATTATTAGTGTGCATGTAAATGGACTCACTGCCTCAATGAACCGAGCATACGATTTTGAAATGTGTAGAGAAGTAACAAAGCCATAAATATACAGGTCCAAATTTCAGGGGAAACACACAATGTATAAAAAAATAACCCAGAGTTAGGGGGTAATTGGCTTGCTTTCTGAAAATGCTATTTGACAGATGAAATGCTTTGTTAACTGGACCTGGACCCCCCCCTTCATAATTGTTACTAGTTGGTCACAGTGGCCTTAAAGCAGTGGTATTCAAACATTTTTAGCAGGACCCCATTTCCCCACCCTCACAAAAATGTATTGCAACCCCACCCCGAATCGAAGGATTTTTTTGGTGCGATTTCCAATCTTTACATCAACAAATAACCTTCAATTCATTACGCATTCATCTCTTATCAAAATGAAGAAACCAATAGATACATTTACTGAAAACAATTTATTTTCTAATTATCTTTCTCAAAATGTTTATTGTCCCATACAAAAATGTGTACAAAACTATTTGGGCATGACCACAACTTTGAATACCACTGCCTTAAAGGCTTCATTTTGCACTTCCAAGTGTCAATATCATCCAAACATTTACCATATAAAACTAAATGAAAGAACAGTATCAAAAGCATGTGTTACATAAACATACAAGATAATGTACATGAATTCAAGCATTACCCAGGTTTTTGATCCTTTGGACAAAGGTGCCAAAAAAGGCTTCCAGTTCCCAGACTTGGCATCAGATTTGGGGGGTTCATGATCAAAGTAAGTTATTTCTGCAAACTACGTATTGCTGTTGGTGTGCTACAACTCAAATATAACAGTTACAACTGGTGGTTGACACATAGTTTTAACCATTTACTAATTGTAAGCTGTTGCACATGGAAGACAGTTATTCACTGCATAATATCACCAACACCCTCTGAATTGGCCACTTAGTACCTTTTCTTATGCTCAACAGCAGAGAGCCCTGTCTATTACCATACCAGTTCAAACACTGACTCACTGTGGTTCCTTGTTCCTCACAAAACACACACAAAAAATAATTTGACATGGTTTTGGGGGACACTTTGCTTGCCCTTACCCTCTTGGAATGGCTGAAATGTAAACTACAGTTTTACGTTCAAGGCCAACTTGAAACGGACTACTCTAAACTCCAGCAAAGAGGAATAACTACAAACTACTAAAGGAAGTTCAACAAAACAGCACAGCTGCCCTGAGAGACTAATAGGCATGTTCTGAAAACAGTTGGGTCACTTTGGATCTTCAGACATGGTCAAGTGTAGCTGGGTAGGAAGAGCCTGCTCGTTGAGTTTGGCATGTTTTAGTTGAGCGTTCACTGGCCTCAATACTGAAAGGCAGACCAATTCATCCTCCTTGAGTCACATATACACAATACCTGTTCCCACACAATGCTCCCTCATACCCCCACTGTCCCAGATGCGAGAATATATCATTAGAGGGCCAGGTGGGCAAATGAAGAAGTTAGGCTCGCAAACCTGAAGGCAAAAGGAGAAAAATGTAATGTCAGTTTCAAGTAGACAATAATTGTACCTCATCCACAACATCCATTAATTGATTCGAACCACTGTAAAATGACAATTACATGCAAAATACTACAGAAGTATTATTATGTAACCAACATGTTATACTTTTTGTGACGCATGCCAGAGCCCAGATAAACACACCTTTCTCGCAGGTGCTGCTCTGCTTCTCCTGGGCAAAGTTGAGGCGGTTCTGCTCCACGGCCGTCCCGTTGGACTCTGGGCTGCTGCTCCGCGACGGACTGCTGTTGTCCTCGTTCAGGTGGGCCAGGTCCAGGTGCTGCTGGGCCAGCTTCAGGTGCCTCCTCAGCCTCTCCAGCTCCTGCTGTGAAGTCTCGTCCCCAAACGACTCACGGCCCGAGTCGCCCAGGTTGTAGTCCAACCGCATGCCCTTGGGGTCCTTCTTCAGAGCTGTGGTGTAGCCCGGAGGAGCTGTGGGGACCCGGTGGCCACATAGTGTGGGACGCTGGCTAGCCAGTTGGTGGGGAATTGGGGGGCGAGGACGAGGGCGGCAGAGACAGTCCCGGATGCCGCTATAGCCCAGGTGGAGGATCTCCAGCAAGGTGAAGAGCAGACAGAGGGCACTCACCCCGTACATGATGAGCAAGAAGATAGTCTTCTCTGTGGGGCGCGACACAAAGCAGTCCACTGTGTGCGGGCAGGGGGAGCGTTTGCACACGTACGAGGGAGACACCTCCAGGCCGTAGAGGATATACTGGCCGAACAGAAAGGAGACCTCGAAAGCAGCACGCGACAACAGCTGGAAGATGTACACCTTCATGAGGCCATTGCGCTTGATGCGCCGGCGCCCGTCATGCTTCTTGTTGGGCTTCTCCTCTTTCTTCTTCTCCTTCTCCACCTCAATCTCCTCCGAGATCATGGGATCCTCCTCACCATTATCCTCCGCCTCCTCGTAGTTCCGGTTGGTCCCTAGGCTCACCATGGGCATTGTCCTACCACGGGGCCTGTATTCCTCGTCGTCCATGCGGGCAATCTTGTGCATGGCAAAGCCCAGGTACATGACGGTGGGGGTGGTGATCATGATCACCTGGAAGACCCAGAAACGGATGTGCGAGAGCGGCGCAAAAGCGTCGTAGCACACATTTTCGCAACCGGGCTGGTGCGTATTGCACACAAACTTGCTCTGTTCATCGTAGTAGATGGATTCGCCTCCTACAGCCGTCAACACAATGCGGAAGACGATGAGCAGCGTGAGCCAGATCTTGCCCACAAAAGTGGAATGGTTGGAGATCTCATCCAAGAGACGCGTCAGGAAACTCCAGCTCATGGTGACTCCGGAGTGGGGGGAGAGGGACACTCAACTCTATATGGGGGGAGTGGAGAAAAAGTGAGCAAAACAGATTATATAGGCTTACACCATTTTGTATAGCTCCTGAGAGTGAGGCAGTACTATGCAATATTCAACTTACATTTTTATTGAATCATATTTTACTATTTGGATTTCTCAAGAATGGTGTCTAAACCGACTCTATAACGACAACCTCTCAACTGCCAGAAGTGTGCAGCTCATTGCTGAAAAAATGACGAGACGGATTCCTCCTCAGTACGAGAGTTTGCAACACGTGTGAGCACCAAAGACACACACCCCTAAACGATTCCAACTTCATTGCCAATTATTCCTGGGAAATTCAGACCAGCTATTGGATAAGAATAGTTATGTAGAACAAAGACCAGACTGTTTGACAAATTTCCCTCATGGACTATTCTAGTGGATATAGGAGGCTTGCTTGTCATCAAATATCTCAACTCTTTAGGCAAATACTATAGCCTATAAGTTTAGCACAAATCTGTTTCAGTGCCCACAAATACTACAATATTGAAACTGCCCACATAATATGAAGAGAAGACCTCTATTGCCTGCAGAGGACCAGTACGTTTACTACACCAACCAACTGAAGTGTGTAAATGTGATATACGCAGAGGCTACTAATAAAAGTATAAAATGGGTCCGTGTGAAGTATGCCTCTTTCTGTTTGTCAGTACAGGCCTCTATGAAAGTGTCAGTCAATTAATGGATACTCATATGGTCTATTTGATTGGTAATATTAAAAAAAAAAAAAAAAAAAAAAAAAAACGCTAGCAAAACCAGATGGCTCAAGGAATTAAAAGGCACATAGCACGATAGATGAGCAAATGCACCTATATCTTGCCTTAGCTGCAATGTACTACCATTAGGAGACAGATGTGGTGAGCCATCAGAAAGATATCACTAATATCCACCAGATGGCATTAACATCAATGTAAGTGTCTCACAAAGGCAGCCCTCATGAGTTTTGCTCAGTATGGATAATACCAGTTCTGTCAGCTTTTCCTTCTTGAGATGTCACAAGCTTGGGCAAGGATCTCATGAAATGGGCACTAAATATATATTTACTCCAAACTACATCAATGAGCTATGCACAGTACATTTCAGAAACTGATGATTTGAGCATTGTAAATTCTTGACCATAAACTGCCTTAGATAGGGGATTTTCAAACACACCCAAAAGCCTGGATGAAAGGTAACTAACCTTAAAAAGAGGCAGTCTCATTGCTAAATCCATGTTTGTACTTTTAAATTAATGAAAAATATGAAACTCAAATGCCTCAAGAGCTTAGTTCAACTGTCCTACCCCATCAGAAAACAAAATATAACCTTGTTTACGACATTGCTGGCCCTTTTTAATCAAGTTCTGGCCTGGATTAGATCTTATCTGTCGGAAAGATATCAGTTTGTCTCAGTGGGTGGTTTGTCCTCTGACAAATCAACTGTAAATGTTGGTGTTCCTCAAGACTCCATTTTAGGACCACTATTGTTTTCACTATATATTTTACCTCTTGGTGATGTCATTCGGAAACATAAGTTGGTGTTTGAAGATATCCCTCTAGTGGAGTGGGGACTGTGCTTTGGCAAAGTGGGTGGGGTTATATCCTGCCCGTTTGGCCCTGTCCGGTGGTATCGTCAGACGGGGCCACAGTGTCTCCTGACTCCTCCTGTCTCAGTCTCCAGTATTTATGCTGCAGTAGTTTATGTGTCGGGGGGCTAGGGTCAGTCTGTCATATCTGGAGTATTTCTCCTGTCTTATCTGGTGTCCTGTGTGAATTTAAGTATGCTCTCTCTAATTCCTTTCTCTCTCTCTCTCTGAGGACCTGAGCCCTAGGACCATGCCTCAGGACTACCTGGCCTGATGACTCCTTGCTGTCCCCAGTCCACCTGGCCGTGCTGCTGCTCCAGTTTCAACTGTTCTGCCTGCGGCTATGAAACTCTGACCTGTTCACCGGACGTGCTACCTGTCCCAGACCTGCTGTTTTCAACAATCTCGAGTAGAGGTCGACCGATTATGATCTTTCAATGCCGATACCGATTATTGGAGGACCAAAACAAAGCTGATGCCGATTAAATCGGCCAAATTTTCCCCCCCCCCGTTCCTAGGCCGTCATTGAAAATAAGAATGTGTTCTTAACTGACTTGCCTAGTTAAATAAAGGTGAAAAAAAAAACAAAAAAAAAACCGGCCAAATCGGCATCCAAAAATACCGATTTCCGATTGTTATGGAAAGTTGAAATCGGCCCTAATTAAATCGGCCATTCCGATTAATCGGTCGACCTCTAATCTCGAGACAGCAGGAGCGGTAGAGATACTCTGAATGATCGGCTATGAATTGCCAACTGACATTTACTCCTGGAGGTGCTGACCTGTTGCACCCTCGACAACCACTGACTATTATTATTTGACCCTGCTGGTCATCTATGAACATCTTGGCCATGTTCTGTTATAATCTCCACCTGGCACAGCCAGAAGAGGACTGGCCACCCTTCCATAGCCTGGTTCCTCTCTAGGTTTCTTCCTAGGTTCTGGCCTTTCTAGGGAGTTTTTCCTAGCCACCGTGCTTCTACAACTGCATTGCTTGCTGTTTGGGGTTTTAGGCTGGGTTTCTGTACAGCACTTTGTGACATCAGCTGATGTAAGAAGGGCTTTATAAATGAATGATTTATTGTTTACAGACAATTTAATTGAAAACAAACATTGTTAGCCTCAAAACCTAGTTCAAACTATCATTTTGATTTCATGGGTGGCCCCGTCTATGAATTTGTGAGTGAGTCCATCTCTCCAGCCCCATCCAGAAGCTATTTACATTAAAAAGTAGGGGCTTTGTTGTTGTTTCAACTGCAGATTGCCTCTTTAATATCTCATAGAAAACGTACAAATTCCAAGCACGTTCCAACGTCAGAGCGGTCTAGCCTGAATGTACAGGGTGGTGGGGAGGGCAAGCAGTAGGCTGCTCACGCCGAAGAACTGGCCTCAGTGGCTCTAAAAGTACATTTATGCTATTTTGCCTTTTTTAAAATAAAATAAAAACAGGTAACCATTCTACCCCTTGTACACGAATACGCAGAGTTTCCAGGCAGAGAAAAGCTATTACACACGGCCGTAGAAAATGGGTTAATTAGAAATCTACGTTTCTACTGTGCCCTCGTGTTGCGTTCGATAGCTTCCATCACCTTCATCCCCTCGCACAACGAAGGAACAAGCTAGCATATATCAAGATATCAATTAGCTAACTACATATTTAGCTACCTATTTCTCCCTAGTAACACTTACCAAACAGTTGACTGATTGGCTATCTAAACTAGACAGAGAGGATAGCTACTTACATCAAAATATTGAAAAGCAGTAGTTAGGTGAAAAACAATTGCTTCAAGCAGCCGAGCTAACGTTAGCGCACAACACTCAGAAACACAAAACATATCCTAAACACAAACTAATGCTCAGTTTTGTTGGTTGACGTATTTGTTATTAATCTTACCTTGAATCCTACTTACTCCGTTTCTAAATTCCTTGAATTTTGCCTATAGGCTATGCCTTAAAAAATGTTCCTCAAATGTCTGGTCACTTTCCTCTCCACTATAGAAAAAAAAAAGCTTCACTTTATTACCCGCATTCGAAAAATACTGGGGGAGACAGACAAAGAACATCCCTAAATCGCAATTTTCTCCTCCCCTACGCGCGAATGCACCCCACCCCCCTCTTCAGGACCTTCTCATGAAATCCGAGACAAGGATCTACGTCGACACTCTTCATCCTCAGAACCTGACTATTTGTTTTTCATACAATGCGATACACACAGTTGTGTGCTCCCGACAGTCAGCCACCAAAACAGATTTAGCCGTTTACATTGCAAATGACGACGGCAGTACAATTTCTCAAAAAAATGATGTCCCTCTCTCTCTCTTGAGTTCATAGACAGACTATGGCTGGGCGTAATGCAATGTTCATTTGTTCTCACAATAAACTGTTTGCGATATTAACAAGAACATCAATAACTATAACAACCACAATGTAGAATTTGTACGCACATCTCTGTCATAATGAAATGTATGTATGCACCCCTATAATAGAGATTCAAGAAAATTGCAATTTACTTACTACTGTAAAATTTCAGTTAGCACAACTAGGCAACTGTCGCAGTATGTCTATGATAATTATGATTTACAGTCTGCTGAGTTTTACCTGCATGCTGGTGATGTGGGAATTTGAAAATGATGCTACAATCCTCATTGTTGTGGGATGTGCCCCCAGCTGTTATGTGGCACATAGCCGCCCCCCCCCCCCCCCCCCCCCCCAAGTAGTTATTATTTGAAACCTTTCCTCCTTCTCGACACTTTCTTTGGCAAGATGGGGGTGGGAATCATTCCTCCCAGACTAGCTTCCATATACAGTACATTTTTACCCTCCATTGTCATCAGTTGGCACACGCAGGAAGTACATCAAAGGCACTCCAGTCTTCTGTGGGATAGAGATGTGTGGTCTTTTCATCCACACAACGATGTCATCAACTAGACATAATTCCACTAGATTGAGTACATTCTGTATGTTTCACTGTTCAATTATTTCAGCCATCTCAGAGGGTAGCCTACCATTTGGTTGCCAGCCAGTCAGTCAATGATCATGGTCATTGTTCTTCCTGTATTCACAGAAATTCAAGCAACATCGCTATGCAATTGGCAAGTAAGCAGATGTATTGTGTTCAATAAATTGCTTGCGAAAAGACTTCATGATTGTAAATGACCGAGTTGTATTGTCTGGCCAAGGCAGTTTGCCACTCAAAGCCCATCATACTGCTTTTCACTGCAAACAGGTCAGAGATGGAATGTGCTCCCCTTCCCTCTTCTTGGGGAGATTTCACAAGCGTGCTTTCATTCATGGATTTCAATGTGGGGTCCCCTCATTGACTAGACTTACAAGCTTCCTTTTCACCACAGAGGCAGAAACTCTAAACAGCAGGAACCCAAAACGTAGTGGTTATTCAAGTTGCTTGACAATAGTGTGCTGTTAAGATTTGCTTTGTGCTCTGGAGTGCAGCTTGCTCTTTCCCATTGGGCGGCTCACAATTGGCTCAGCGTCGTTCTGGTTTGGCAGGTGTAAGCGGACATTGTAAGTAAAAATGTGTTCATAACAGACTTGCCTAGTTAAATAAAGGTTAAATAAAACAATGTTTACTCTGATCACATTTCTCCGGAATGGAACGTCCATCGTGTTACAACTGTTGGCGTAACATGACCAAACTCTAGGTAAAGGTGCTTTGTCCAACAGTTGCTTATTCCATTTGTGCCACTGTGTATGACCTGTGTAGGCTAGTGGTTGAATCATCCCCTCGTGATGTTTGTCTTCCTCAATGCCACATACTCCCTGCTTTTGAGAAAGGTCAAAACGGGCGTTTGCCTGAATATTTTCGTTCTGCCGTGAGTTTACCCATTAAGGAGTTATAGACAGCTCTTTTGTCAGTGTAATAGGCAGAGGAAGAAGGAATGGGGGAGTGAGTGGCAGAGAAAATTAGAAATGAAACCCAGGGGTATAAACCATACTTTGGAGCACGGTAAAAAAAAAGGATATCACAACAAAGAAGGGTAAAATCACCCTGGGAACTCACCACTTTAAAATCATTGGTTATTCAACTACATTGCAAACTGATATTCCCCACCAATTCCACCCCTGGTTGTCCTTAAACATTTGAAATACGAATTGTCACAGAATTGACTAGCTATACACTTGAAGTATTCTGGTCGACAGAGGAAAAACTCACACCTACATACAGTATGTGCCAACAGCATTAACTCAAAATCCATCCCCACCCTCTTCCCCAAGAAAAGATGGCTGTGCCTGTTTTAGTCACTGGGCAACAAATCTGTGGATGTGGAATTGCACTACGCTGCCCTCAGCAACTCTATAGCCTTTCTCTGTCCAAGCCCTTAGTCATGCTGATGTGCTTTGAGGCAGTTGAATTATTAGAGCCTTATCTCACTCCCCCACTGGTTGTGATGTTCCCCTCACATTCTTGAGGTGTTCTCCATACCATCACACTGGCTCACAATAGACCATGACGTTTGTAAGATGTTGTATCAATGTTGGATCAATTGTCGTTTTAGTGTTTGCAAGACTCTTTACACTTACAGATCCAGAGATAATGGACATACACGTGACGCTACTGTGTCCTGTTTGGGAGGTGGTTTTGGTTCACGTTTGCGGTCCAAAACAAACATTTTGCGGGTTGGGTTCAGTTTGAATAATTATAAGAATAGCATCTTAACACTTTTTATTAACACTCTTTTTCTGTTTACCTTGTATAACTTCATTCTGAAGGTATGGGTTACATATCAGAGGCACAAGACAGACTGTTTGTTCACGTTGCAAGATCAATCTATGATTCAAAGCTTTGTGGTGCCTTTCGCCGTTACTACACGGAATATACCCCTGACTGGTGCTTGCAACTCTGCTGTCCATGTGTTTTTGATAATGTCTATTTGCTGTGTTGTTTTATATGGTACTTGATGTTGTAATGATGGTTGATGATGTTTATAACTGGATGGGCTATGAAACAATAAAATGTCTATCTGTGGTTCAGTCAGACGGATTGCTTTCAATAAACATATTGTTTGTGTTGTGACATACATTCATACATTCATAGCCGCCCCAATGCCTCAGCCAAATGCAAAACACTTGTATCATAAACACGCTCAATCCCACTTGGAAATCCCATTCATGGAATTCTGGTGCATACCGAAGGCGGTGTGATTATTAGTTGCACCTGTTAGTTTTTGGCAATTCCATTACTGAGCATACAGTAATTAAGTTCAGCAGTAAATTTTCTCTGCATTTTTACTACTTCATTCACAGTTTGAGGAAGTGAAGCCAGGTGCCAGCAAGCCTAATGCTTCCCATCTGTGTTTGTGGGCCGTTGTAGCCTAATGTAGTACCTTGGAGCTCAGTTTACAACTGATTTAAGGCTAAATTCATTCATAAAACAGTCGCACACTGCTGTGTAAAGCCTCAAGCCCTAAGGTCACTTATAAGTGGCAAATTTACATATGTAAAACAATAATTGCATTGACTGTTGGGAGGAACAGTGGCTAAAGGCGGTGCCGTAGAAATGCAAATGGCCATCTTGCACTGAAATTGTAATTTTGGAGAGAAATTTATTGAACTTTTTGTATGCTGTACAGTAATCTCCTTTTTGTTGACATCTGAGGCATTTTCTCTTTTTATGATTATAGAGTAAATAGTGTAGTTTGTTTGGTGGATAGTGTAGTTTGTTTGGTGGATAGTGTAGTTTGTTTGGTGGACAGTGTAGTTTGTTTGGTGGATAGTGTAGTTTGTTTGGTGGATAGTGTAGTTTGTTTGGTGGATAGTGTAATTTGTTTGGTGTATAGTGTAGTTTGTTTGGTGGATAGAGTAGTTTGTTTGGTGGATAGTGTAATTTGTTTGGTGGATAGTGTAGGTTGTTTGGTGGATAGTGTAGTTTGTTTGGTGGGCTCTTTTTAAGGTGAAACAAATTTTAGAACGCAATAGGATGCAAATGGGGACACTGTCCTGCAGTCATGCACACCCCACTACTGGGGAGACAAGGCAACCGATTCCCACCTAGTAGCACCTCAGCTCAGTGTATTGGGTCATAGGGGTCGGGACACACAGGTTGGCCTGGTGGGCTTTTGAGGGTTTAAGACATCAGCATGCTTCAGTTCAGCTGGCGCCTAGCCAAACTTGGCTAGCCGAACAGAACAAGTGTGCTCACATATTCTTTTAAAAGACCTTCGCTTGAAAAATTAGAAAAAGCGGCAATAGTACTGTTTGTCCATTTTGAGACACCGTAGCCTCAAAATAGTAATTTATTTTGACGTTTTTGCTAAAGAGATCTTAGTCATGCAATTTTACATTTCATTTTTCAAAGAAAAATGTGCATGAAAACGTGTCGTCTCTCGTTGAATGTCCCTACTGTTGACCAATCACCGACAAAGGGGCGTAGACTTCGACTCCGAACTTCGGCTTGCCTTCAGATATTTTTTGGTGTGCCTGAAGAGCCGGAAAAACCCACACCGAAGTCCAAAACGAACAAAAACATCCCAAAATGTCATCATAATATATGCACAAACTGTTTCAGCTGGGAAGCATGCGGACACCTTTGGGGGATGGGTGGGCGCCTAGGCGGGCTTTGTGAGGGGGGATGGGGGTGTTGGTGGTAGTCAGCTGGGGGGGGGTTGATGTTTCTCCTATTTCAGTCCAGGCTCCTTTGCATCATCACCGTGTGCACGCAGGCATGCAAGCACACACACACACCAATCATTGTGGGGTTACACTCGGAATAGTGCATGGTGGGGCACACAAAAGAACCCACAACCCATATAGGAAAGAGGGGTACTGGGTTGCCATGGAAACAGGCGGCTCTACCCCGGAACAGATGGTAGGAGGTGAGGGGGATCAGGTTGGTTAAAGTGGCGGGAGCTAAAGATGATTATTTTCCCCCTAAACTTGAGCTTCTAAGCTGGAATTTCTTTAAAGTGTGCCTGCCAAAAACATACGGTAGTCATACAGTAGTTCCCTGAAATTACAAGAGGATCCTAATTTGCTGTTGTTAATACATGATAATCCTAATTGGCAATAATGTTGTTGATTGACCCAGGCAGCTTTTCAGTGCATATGTCACTCTGACCCAAACTAGACTGAGAATGAATTAAGAACTGGAACAAGGGACTTGAGAATGATTTGTCCTGACCCCAATATGAAAGTATTGTAGGCGACATGGACACTTGGCAATTTGTATTTGTTATGTAACCTTTATTTAACTAGGCAAGTCAGTTAAGAACAAATTCTTATTTACAATGACGGCCTACCTCGGCCAAACCTTAACCCGGACGATGCTGTGCCAATTGTGCGCAGCCCTATGGGACTCCCAATCACGGCCGGTTGTGATACAGCCTGGAATCGAACCAGGGTCTGTAGTGACTCCTCTGACACTGAGATGCAGTGCCTTAGACTGCTGCTTTAGTTGCCCTACCCTCTGCTCTGACATATAGGCCCCCCTAATGAACTGTATGTTATTTATAGATTTAGTAACGGTTACTTGTTTTTTCTTTAACCTATTGTGTCTTTACTTCAGATCACCCTCACACAACACAAACATGGTTGTGAAGAACAAGGACAGCTACTATTGGAATGGAGTAGCCTACACTTCAAGGATCAGAAAACTTGGGACACCCTCCCCCACTAGATCCCCCCTCTAGATCCCATCTGGTCTCAGATGAGCTTTGTAGAATCACTGCTTTGCTTTGCAAACAGCACTCCCCCAGTAGCTACTCCTACAGAAGCTAGTTTGTGTACTTTCTAATGTTTGCTAACTCCCTCAACACAGTCATTCCTTCATAGGGTGGAAACATAACTTTAAACCTGTGTTTAACTTATATATACAAAAGTATGTGGACACCCCTTCAAATGACTGGATTTGGCTATATCAACCACACCCGTTGCTGACAGGTGTATAAAATCGAGCACACAGCCATGCAATTGCCATAGACAAACATTGGCAGTATAATGGCCTTACTGAAGAGCTCAGTGACTTTCAACGTGGAACCGTCATAGTATGCCACCTTTCCAGCAAGTCAGTTTGTCAAATTCTGCCCTGCTAGAGCTGCCCCGGTCAACTGTAAGTGCTGTTAATGTGAAGTGGAAACTTCTAGGAGCAACTATGATCTCAGCTGCTAAGTGGTAGGCCACACAAGCTCACAGAACGGGACCACTGAGTGCTGAAGCGCATGGTACGTAAAAATCGTCTGTCCTTGGTTGCAACACTCTCTACCGACTTCCAAACTGCCTCTGGAAGCAACATCAGGACAAGAACTGTTAGTCGGGAGCTTCATGAAATGGGTGTCCATGGACAAGCAGCCGCACACAAGCCTAAGGTCACCATGAGCAATGCCAAGCATCAGCTGGAGTGCTGTAAAGCTTGCCGCCATTGGAGTCTGGAGATGTGGAAACTTGTTCTCTGGAGTGATGAATCACGGTTCACCATCTGGCAGTTCAACGGACCAATCTGGGTTTGGCGCATGCCAGGAGAATGCTACCTGCCGTAATGCATAGTGCCAACTGTAAAGTTTGGTGGAGGAGAAATAATGGTCTGGGGCTGTTTTTCATGGTTTGGGCTAGGCCCTTTACTTCAAGTGAAGGGAAATCTTAACATTACAGCATACAATGACATTTTAGACGATTCTGTGCTTCCAACTTTGTGGCAACAGTTTGGGAAGGCTCTTTTGTTTCAGCATGACAATGCCCCCGTGTATTCAGAAATGGTTTTATCCAGATTGGTGTTGAACTTGACTGGCCTGCACAGAGCCCTGACCTCAAACCCATCGAACACTTTCGGGATGATTTGGAATGCCGACTGCGAGCCAGGCCTAATCGCCCAATATCAGTGCCCGACCTCACTAATGCTCTTGTCGCTGAATGGAAGTAAGTCCCCACAGCAATGTTCCAACATCTAGTGGAAAGCCTTCCCAGAAGAGTGGAGGCTGTTATAGCAGCTAAGGGAGGACCAACTCCATATTAATGCCCATGATTTTGGAATGAGATGTTTGACGAGCACATACTTTTGATCATGTAGTGTATCTCTAATTTCAATATGAGTAGAGATTAATATAAAACTGAGGTTGCTAATTCAACAATTTTTTTTATAACCATGTACCATGTATGGGCAGCTTATTAAATTCATGATTTAACATTTTCAGCAGATGACAAATAAACACTTGTTTTTGTGACCTTGTATTCTACCTTTTCAGAGCCTTGGTGTATTTTTTTGCACATTTTTTTTGCTAAATAAATGTTGGGTTTTGAAGAAGTGATTAAAGTTTTGAGAAATATGCTCGAGCATTGGAGAAAAACGTCAGCATGACATAGACATAAATATAATGTGAGGCTTGGCTGCCTTGGTGACTGGGACGGATGCCAAAGAGCTACATCAGCCCACGTATTTTGGAATTACTTTTCACAATGAACAATGAGATGGTCTAAAAAACACTATTCAGAGAATAAGCATGAATGGGAGAACACATCACATCTGTTCTCAGAATAGTGAATACTGAGGAAACTCACAGATGGGCAATCACTCACTTTTTTTTACATGCTGAGTGTCACGTCCTGACCAGTAAAAGGGGTTATTTGTCATTGTAGTTTGGTCAGGGCGTGGCAGGGGGTGTTTGTTTGTGTGTTTCGGTGTTTTTGGTTTATGTTCTATGTTATCTATTTCTATGTGTTTATCTAGTTTTCTATTTCTATGTTGGGTTTTGGCAATGACCTCCAATTAGAGTCAGCTGGTTGTCGTTGTCTCTAATTGGAGGCCATATTTAGTGGGGTTTGTTTTCACTTGTGTTTTGTGGGTGGTTGTTTACCTGTATAGCCTGTGTTGCCTTACGGAACTGTTTCGTTGTTTGTTTATTTTGTTTAAGTGTTTTTCTTTAATAAATTAAGAAGATGAGCACTTTACCCGCTGCGCCTTGGTCCAATCCTTACGACGCCCTTGACACTGAGGAGAGGACAGGGGCCAGAAGTGAGAGTGTGAAATTAACTTTAAGCTTTGGTTATTTGGTTATTTATACACTACCAGTCAAAAGTTTTAGAACACCTACTCATTCAAGGATTTTTCTTTATTGTTACTGTTCTCTACATTGTAGAATAATAGTGAAGACATCAAAACTGTGAAAAAACACATGGAATCACATAGTAACCAAGAAAATGTTAAACAAATCAAAATATATTTTATATTTGAGATTATTCAAATAGCCACCCTTTGCCTTGATGACAGCTTTGCACACTCTTGGCATTCTCTCAACCAGCTTCATGAGGTAGTCACCTGGAAAGCATTTCAATTAACAGGTGTGCATTCTTAAAGGTTAATTTGTGTAATTTATTTCTTTCCTTAATGCATTTGGGCCAATCAGTTGTGTTGTGACAAGGTAGAGGGGGTATACAGAAGATAGCCCTATTTGGTGAAAGACCAAGTGTATATTTAGGCAAGAACAGCTCAAATAAGCAAACAGAAATGACCGTGCATCATTACTTTAAGACATGAAAGTCAGTCAATATGGAACCTATCAAAATTCTTGAAATGTTCCATATTGACTGACTTTCATGTCTTAAAGTCGCAAAAACCATCAAGCGCTATGATGAAACTGGCTCTCATGAGGACTGCCACAGGAATGGAAGACCCAGAGTTACCTCTGCTGCAGAGGATAAGTTCATTTGATTTTTTTATTTATTTATTTTTATTTCACCTTTATTTAACCAGGTAGGCAAGTTGAGAACAAGTTCTCATTTACAATTGCGACCTGGCCAAGATAAAGCAAAGCAGTTCGACAACATACAAAAACACAGAGTTACACATGGAGTAAAACAACATACAATCAATGATGCAGTAGAAGAAAAAAAATAAGACTATATACAATGTGAGCAAATGATGTGAGATAAGGGAGGTAAAGGCAAAAAAATGCCATGGTGGCAAAGTAAATAAAGTATAGCAAGAAGAACACTGGAATGGTAGATTTGTAGTTTGAAGAAAGTTCAAAGATAAAATATAAATAATATGGTGCAAAGGAGCAAAATAAATTAAATAAATAAATACAGTAGGGGAAGAGGTAGTAGTTTGGGCTAAATTATAGATACGCTATGTACAGGTGCAGTGATCTGTGAGCTGCTCTGACAGCTGGTGCTTAAAGCTAGTGAGGGAGATAAGTGTTTCCAGTTTCAGAGATTTTTGTAGTTCATTCCAGTCATTGGCAGCAGAGAACTGGAAGGAGAGACGACCAAAGGAGGAGTTGGCTTTAGGGGTGACCAGAGAGATATACCTGCTGGAGCGCGTGCTACAGGTGGGTGCTGCTATGGTGACCAGTGAGCGGTGATAAGGGGGGACTTTACCTAGCAGAGTCTTGTAGATGACCTGGAGCCAATGTGTTTGGCGACGATTATGAAGCGAAGGCCAGCCAACGAGAGCGTACAGGTCGCAGTGGTGGGTAGTATATGGGGCTTTGGTGACAAAACGGATGGCACTGTGATAGACTGCATCCAGCTTGTTGAGTAGGGTATTGGAAGCTATTTTGTAAATGACATCGCCGAAGTCGAGGATTGGTAGGATGGTCAGTTTTACGAGGGTATGTTTGGCAGCATGAGTGAAGGATGCTTTGTTGCGAAATAGGAAGCCAATTCGAGATTTCACTTTGGATTGGAGATGATTGATGTGAGTCTGGAAGGAGAGTTTACAGTCTAACCAGACACCTAGGTATTTGTAGTTGTCCACAAATTCTAAGTTAGAACCGTCCAGAGAAGTGATGCTGGACAGGCGGGCAGGTGCAGGCAGCGATCGGTTGAAGAGCATGCATTTAGTTTTACTTGTGTCCAAAGAAGGGCCAGAAGTGTACAGAATGGTGTCGTCTGCGTAGAGGTGGATCAGAGATTCACCAGCAGCAAGAGCGACATCATTTATGTATACAGAGAAAAGAGTTGGCCCAAGAATTGAACCCTGTGGTACCCCCATAGAGACTGCCAGAGGTCCAGACAGTAGGCCCTCCGATTTGACACACTGAACTCTGTCAGAGAAGTAGTTGGTGAACCAGGCGACGCAATCGTTTGAGAAACCAAGGCTACTGAGTCTGCCGATGAGGATGTGGTGATTAACAGAGTCAAAAGCTTTGGCCAGGTCAATGAATACGGCAGCACAGTATTGTTTCTTATCGATGGCCGTTACGATGTCGTTTAGGACCTTGAGCGTGGCTGAGGTGCACCCATGACCAGCTCTGAAACCAGATTGCATAGCGGAGAGGGTGCAGTGGGATTTGAAATGGTCGGTAATCTGTTTGTTGACTTGGCTTTCGAAGACTTTAGAAAGGCAGGGTAGGATGGATATAGGTCTGTAGCAATTAGGGTCAAGAGTGTCACCTCCTTTGAAGAGGGGGATGACAGCAGCTGCTTTCCAATCTATGGGAATCTCAGACGACACGAAAGAGAGGTTGAACAGGCTAGTAATAGGGGTTGCAATAATTTCGGCAGATAATTTTAGAAAGAAAGGGTCCAGATTGTCAAGCCCAGCTGATTTGTAGGGGTCCAGATTTTGCAGCTCTTTCAGAACATCAGCTGAATGGATTTGGGAGAAGGAGAAATGGGGGAGGCTTGGGCGAGTAGCTGTGGGGGGTGCAGTGCTGTTGAATGCAGTAGGGGTAGTTAGGTGGAAAGCATGGCCAGCCGTAGAAAAATGCTTATTGAAATTCTCAATTATAGTGGGCTTATCGGTGGTGACAGAGTTTCCTATCCTCAGTGCAGTGGGCAGTTGGGAGGAGGTGTTCTTATTCTCCATGGACTTTACAATGTCCCAGAACTTTTTAGAGTTGGAGTTGCACGAAGCGAATTTCTGTTTGAAAAAGCTAGCCTTGGCGTTTCTAACTGCCTGTGTGTATTGGTTTCTAACTTCCCTAAAAAGTTGCTTATCGCGGGGGCAGTTGAATGCTAATGCAGAACGCCACAGGATATTTTTGTGTTGGTTAAGGGCAGTCAGGTCTGGGGAGAACCAAGGGTTATATCTGTTCCTGGTTCTAAATTTCTTGAAAGGGGCATGCTTATTTAAGATGGAGAGGAAGGCATTTAAAAAAAATAACCAGGCATCCTCTACTGACGGGATGAGGTCAATATCCTTCCAGGATACCAGGGCCAGGTCGATTAGAAAGGCTTGCTCGTTGAAATGTTTCAGGGAGCGTTTGACAGTGATGAGTGGAGGTCGTTTGACCGCTGACCCATTACGGGTGCAGGCAATGAGGCAGTGATCGCTGAGATTTTGGTTGAAAACAGCAGAGGTGTATTTAGAGGGCACGTTGGTTAGGATGATATCTATGAGGGTGCCAGTGTTTGCGGCTTTGGGGTTGTACCTGGTGGGTTCATTAATAATTTGTGTGAGATTGAGGGCATCAAGCTTGGATTGTAGGATGGCTGGGGTGTTAAGCATGTCCCAGTTTAGGTCACCTAGTAGCACGAGCTCTGAAGATAGATGGGGGGCAATCAGTTCACATATGGTGTCCAGAGCACAACTAGGGGCCGAGGGGGGTCTATAGCAGGCGGCAACGGTGAGAGACTTGTTTTTGGAGAGGTGGATTTTTAAAAGTAGAAGTTCAAATTGTTTGGGTACAGACCTGGATAGCAGGACAGAACTCTGCAGGCTATCTCTGCAGTAGATTGCAACACCGCCCCCTTTGGTCGTTCTATCTTGTCTGAAAACGTTGTAGTTAGGGATGAAGATTTCAGAGTTTTTGGTGGACTTCCTAAGCCAAGATTCAGACACAGCTAGGACATCCGGGTTGGCGGAGTGTGCTAAAGCAGTGAATAAAACAAACTTAGGGAGGAGGCTTCTAATGTTAACATGCATGAAACCAAGGTTATTACGGTTACAGAAGTCATCAAAAGAGAGCGCCTGGGGAGTAGGCGTGGAGCCAGGCACTGCAGGGCCTGGATTCACCTCTACATCCCCAGAGGAGTAGAGAAGAATAAGTATGAGGGTACGGCTAAAAGCTATAAGAATTGGTCGTCTGTGACGTCCAGAATAGAGAGAAAAAGGAGCAGGTTTCTGGGGGCGATAAAATAGCTTCAAGGTATAATGTGCAGACAAAGGTATGGTGGGATGTGAGTACAGAGGAGGTAAATCTAGGCATTTAGTGATAGTGAGAGAGATATTGTCTCTAGAAACATCATTGAAACCAGAAGATGTCATAGCATGTGTGGGTGGAGGAACTGAGAGGTTGGATAAGGTATAATGAGCAGGGCTAGAGGCTCTACAGTGATTAACATACACATCTCAACATCAACTGTTCAGAGGAGACTGTATGAATCAGTCCTTCATGATCGAATTGCTGCAAAGAAACCACTACTAAAGGACACCAATAAGAAGAAGAGACTTGCTTGGGCCAAGAAACACCAGTGTCCTGTGGTCTGGAGTCCAAATTGGAGATTTTTGGTTCCAACCCGCCGTGTCTTTGTGAGACGCGGTGTGGGTGAATGGATGATCTCTGCACGTGTATTTCCCACCGTAAAGGTAAAGACTGCTTCGACATGTTGTCTCATGGTTGTAATGAAGTTATTAGATGTGCTCAGAGACAATATGTGGTTGTGATTAGATATAATAATCATAATATAGTCCGAATGTAATTTCTATTGCGACCTCAAGAATGCAGCGCAATATTCCTTTGTCAGAATGTTCCTGCTTCTGTCTGCTTCTCTGTCCATCATCATTTGGGAGCTTTGCATTGCCTGGCTTGGCGGAGATGTTTTCTCCAGACTCCTGGAGAGAAAACAACCACCACACATTCTAGGTCCTTAAGTAGTCCTTTCTTATGAATGTGACACACTTAGTCTGAGTCAAAAATGGCATCCTATTCCCTATATAGTGCAATACCTTTGGGAATAAGGTGTAATTTGGGATGCATACTTATTATTATTATTATTATTATAATTATTAGTACCCTTTGCCTTGATGACAGCTTTGCACATGCTTGGCATTCTCTCAACCAGCTTCACCTGGAATGCTTTTCCAACAGTCTTGAAGGAGTTCCCAGATATGCTGATCACTTGTTGGTTGCTTTTCCTTCACTCTGCGATTCAACTCATCCCAAACCATCTCAATTGGGTTGTGGTCGGGTGATTGTGGAGGCCAGGTCATCTGATGCAGCACTCCATCACTCTCCTTCTTGGTCAAATAGCCCTTACACAGCCTGAAAGTTTGTTGGGTCATTGTCCATTTGGCCACTTTGAACAATCTAAAACATAAATATATTTTGATTTGTTTAACACTTTTTTGGTTACTACATGATTCCATACAGTTGAAGTCAGAAGTTTACATACACTTAGGTTGGAGTCATTAAAAGTAGTTTTTCAACCACTCCACAAATTTCTTGTTTACAAACTCTAGTTTTGGCAAGTCGGTTAGGACATCTACTTTGTGCATGACACAAGTAATTCTTCCAACAATTGTTTACAGACAGATTATTTCACTTTTCCAGTGGGTCAGAGTTTACATACACTAAGTTGACTGTGCCTTTAAACAGCTTGACATTTTCATAGTGTATTATCTTAAACCAAGTAAAGTGATACAGGATGGTAATAATGCTTCTTGGCAGTGTCATGGAGTGTTTTTTTCTACAAGTTATTTAAAATGTGATGGGGAAAAAACATGACTAAATAATTATTTACAAAGGATTTAAGAAACAAACTTTCAAACAAAAGGGAACTTCTTGGGAGGGAAAAAAATGATTTGACTAAATGTGGGTTTTGACACTTCTGTAGGTGTCAAAACCAGCCATACAACTTACACAGGTGTAAATTTATGGGTTGTGACCGTGTTATGACACAGGGTGTCAAAGTGTTAGCACAATATTACATGGTCAGGATATAGGTAAATAATTGTAGTATATGCTAGCATATTAGCAAGCAGAGCCGTGATCTCTAACAAGTTTTTATGGAGGTGCCAGTGGCACACGTCATATCCACCAACAAGTTATATTACACTATTCATGGTAATGTCTGAAAAACATTCAATGAAGATTTTCCATTGTGCAAGCCTGTTAGTCCAGGAAGAAACGTAGTCTGTGTCTGAGTAATAGAAGATGTTATGATGACTTATGCCCTCGTTTCTAACTGGTTGTTCCTGTTTCTTGGCACAAGTTTCATTACATTAGGTCTGACTTTTCCCCTAAAGGTTACACTCCCATCCCCCTCTACAGTATACTCTTGTCACGGGGCAGCTCATCTTCATCAATGCCATGAACTTGTCATAACCTGTCAAGTCATTTGTGTTTGATGGAACATCAGTAATTTTTACATCTTTGTTACAGTGAGCCTGTGGCATGCACGTGCACAGATAGGAGTAAAGCTGTGGCCAGCACATGTCCCTTTGCCCTCTCACTTGCCAAGTCCCTTTTTTTGGTAGTGTGTGTGTGTGTGTGTGTGTGTGTGTGTGTGTGTGTGTGTGTGTGTGTGTGTGTGTGTGTGTGTGTGTGTGTGTGTGTGTGTGTGTGTGTGTATATATGCACAGTTGAAGTCGGAAGTTTAAATACACTTAGGTTGGAGTCATTAAAACTAGTTTTTCAACCACTCCACAAATTTCTTGTTAACAAACTACAGTTTTGGCATGTCGGTTAGGACATCTACTTTGTGCATGACACAAGTAATTTTTCCAACAATTGTTTACAGACAGATTATTTCACTTAAAATTCACTGTATCACAATTCCAGTGGGTCAGAAGTTTACATACACTAAGTTGACTGTGCCTTTAAACAGCTTATAAAATTCCAGAAAATGATGTCATGGCTTTAGAAACTTCTGATAGGCTAATTGACATCATTTGAGTCAATTGGAGGTGTACCTGTGGATGTATCTCAAGGCTTGACATCATGGGAAAATCAAACGTAATCAGCCAAGACCTCTGAAAGAAAACTGTAGACCTCCACAAGTCTGGTTCATCCTTGGGAGCAATTTCCAAACGCCTGAAGGTACCACATTCATCTGTACAAACAATAGTACCCAAGTATAAACACCATGGGACCACGCAGCCGTCATACCGCTCAGGAAGGAGACACGTTTTGTCTCCTAGAGATGAACGTACTTTGGTTACTAAAAGTGCAAATCAATCCCAGAACAACAGCAAAGGACCTTGTGAAGATGCTGGAGGTGTCACGTCCTGACCAGTAAAGGGGTTATTTGTTATTATAGTTTGGTCAGGACGTGGCAGGGGGTATTTGTTTTATATGGTTTTGAGTGTGTGTTTATGTAGAAGGGCGTTTTATTTATGTTTCAGGGGTTTTTGGTTTAGTTCTATGTTGTACAGTTCTATGTCTGTTTCTAGGGTGTTTTATTTCTATGTTTAGTATTTGGGATTGGGGCCTTCAATTGGAGGCAGCTGGTTATCGTTGCCTCTGATTGAAGGTCCTATAATTAGGAGTTTGTTTGTTTTGGGGGATTGTGGGAGATTGTTCTTTGTACTGCTGTGTGAGCCTACAAGGCTGTTTGTCGGCCGTTTTCGTGTTTTGTTTTGTTTCGTGTTAAATAAAATGAGCATTCACATACCCGCTGCGCCTTGGTCCATCCATTACGACGACCGTGACTGGAGGAAACAGGTACAAAGTATCTATATCCACAGTAAAATGAGTCCTATATCGACATAACCTGAAAGGCCACACAGCAAGGAAGAATCCGCTGCTCAAAAACTGCCATAAAAAAGCCAGACTCCCGTTTGCAACTGCACAGGGGACAAAGATCGTAATTTTTGTAGAAATATAATTCTAGGTTCTTCAGCAGTCCTTCCTTATGAATGTGGGTTGTGGTCAGATGAAACAAAAATGAACTGTTTGGCCATAATTATGTTTGGAGGAAAAAGGGGTAGGCTTGCAAGCTGAAGAACAGCATCCCAACCGTGAAGCACGAGGGTGGCAGCATCATGTTGTGGGGGTGCTTTGCTGCAGGAGGGACTGGTGCACTTCACAAAATAGATGGCATCATGAGGCAGAAAAATTATGTAGATATATTGAAGCAACATCTCAAGACATCAGTCAGGAAGTTAAAGCTTGGTCGCAAATGGGTCTTCCAAATGGACATTGACCCCAAGCATACTTCCAAAATTGTGGCAGAACTCTACCAAATACTAATTGAGTATATGTAAACTTCTGACCCACTGGGAATGTGATGAAATAAATAAAAGCTGAATCCTTATCTCTTCTATTATTCTGACATTTCACATTCTTAAAATAAAGTGTTGATCCTAACTGACCTAAAACAGGGAATTTTTACTTGTATTAAATTCAGGAATTGTGAAAAACTGAGTTTAAATGTATTTGGCTAATTTGTATGTAAACTTCCGACTTCAACTGTATGTGTTATTTCATAGTTTTGATTTATTCACTATTATTCTACAATGTAGCAAATAGTAAAAATAAAGAAAAACCCTTGAATGAGTAGGTGTTCTAAAACGTTTGACTTGTAGTTTATCTCTCTGTGCGTCTAAGTAATTTAGGGAATCATATCCCAACACCCCCTGAGACACCCTTGGAGAGAGATCAGCCATTTTCGACTGTGACCCTGGAGCAATAAGGGCTAAGTGCCTTGCTCAAGGTCAGATCAGCCTATTTTTTACCTTGTCGGCACAGGAATTTGAACTAGAAACCTTTCGGTTACTGGCCCAAAGCTCCATCCACTAGGCTACCTGCCGCCCCGGTGTGTGTGTGGTCGCGTGTTTAGAGGGGATGTTCTCTCCTGCATCTGGTGTGTGTCTATTCCATCCGGCTCTCCTCTCATGCTTAGGCAGTGGTATCAACTATTTAACGGAGGGGCTCAGAGAAGCTTAACAGTGTGAGTCAACTTACAGTGGTAGCAATGTCTTCCCAAACAAATGAGACAGCAGTCTTAGTCATGCGTTGTTGATATGTAGCTCGGAGTGGCAATTGCCTCAGATTGCTAAAATGCCCTGGAAAGAGAGAGCATGACTAGTTGTGTGGAAACATTGATGGTTTCTATCTGGCCCATGACAGGGGTGTGTGGGAGGGGGCGTTTGGGCTGGGGTTGAACAGTACTAGTGCCATTTTAGAAGAGCGGTTTAGCAGTGTACATACAAATGACGACGTAGACAGCAATTAGCAACTGTATCAACTTCTGTTTTATATTTTATAACAAATAAAAACGGTTATATTTGACTTAAAATTATAAGTAAGTAAGAACTTTGACAATGAATCAAAATATACTGTCTATTGCGTATTCTTACATGTTGCTTGATTTCTCACATCATCAGCTAACATACCATTGTGGTGCATCAACTATATTTCCTGCATATTGTTTTGCAATAAAATACGTTGGCCCCAAGTCAATCAATTGTTGATGAAGGTAACCCACACTGGTGTTAAAACCAGCCCTATCTGACCCCGCAAGCAGTTTCTTTCAGAAATATTGTAATTGGATATTGATGCGAAACCACACCTGTACTTCAAATACAGTGTTCATTAATATTATATGGGAACCTGTAGTGTGGTTTAATTTGATCTGCTTGTTGTCACTCATATCATGAAAGATTGAACAAACAGATCTCACGATAGCTCATAATCATCAACTGGTTTGAAAGTGAAAAGCACTCGTACATTTAGAGGTTGCTTGTACACTGCCCTTGCAGAGTATCACTTGTTTATTGTGCTAAAATTTCTGCCTTTTTCTGACTTTGGTCACATTGTGCAAGACTCCCTTTTCACGGTGCTTATCTGATAGAAGGCAGCCATTCTGTCCATTCTCAGACCCCAAAGGCGCTCACTGACATTGGTCATGAGAAATCCATAAATAATGTCAGTGCAGTGCTTTTGTGTTCGAGGGTTGCCACTCAGGACCGCTACCCCCTATTCCATGCAGTGATGGAAAAAGTACTGAATTGCCATACTTGAGTAAAAGTAATGACACCATAATAGAAAATCAAATCAAATCTACGGTATTTATAAAGCCCTTTTTACATAAGCAGGTGTCACAAAGTGCTTATACAGAAACCCCAAAACCCCAAAGCAAGCCTAAAACCCCTAACAGCAAGCATTGCAGATGTAGAAGCACAGTAGCTAGGAAAAACTCCCTAGAAAGGCAGGAACCTAGGAATAAACATGGAGAAGAACCAGGCTCTGAGGCGTGGCCATTCCTCTTCTGGCTTTGCCGGGTGGAGATTATAAGAGTACATGGCCATTAAGGCCCGATTTTTCTTCAATATGTTCATAAGTTCATAGATGACCAGCAGGGTCAAATAATCACAGTGGTTGTAGAGGGTGCAACAGGTCAGTACCGCAGGAGTAAATGTCATTTGGCTTTTCATAGCCAAGCATTCAGAGGTTGAGAAAGTAGTTGCGGTAGAGACAGGGAGAGGGAGAGAGAAACAATCAAAATGTTCCACTGTAATAGTGAAGGTGTAAACTTGACAGTAGAAAACCGAAACAGTATATTTGACCTCTCAGCTTCCATATCATAAATTAAAATTAAAAATTTGATTTGATTTGATCAAATCTAAACAAAAAACCGAAAGAAATTAACAGCAAAAACCTAAGAAATAAATTGAGAAACTATCCAGCCAAAAACACAGATACCCAGAAATCCTGAGTCTATGCCATCACTATGGTGAATCACTAAAACAATACACAAATACACTACGGAAAAATAACTAACAGCACATCAGAAATCAGCTCAATGTAATTGAAGAATCCATAGACTCTAACCACTTCTGGGAAAATTGGAAAACACTAAACAAACAACAACACAAAGAGTTATCTATACAAAACCAATATGTATGGGTAAACCACTTCTCCAATAGTTTTGACCCTATAACATAGAACAAAAAGCAAAAACATATACATGATCAAATACAAATCTTAGAATCAACTATTAAAGACTACCAGAACCCACTGGATTCTCCAATTACATTGAATGAACTACAGGACAAAATACAAACCCTCCAACCCAAAAAGGCCTGTGGTGTTGTGTGAAATTATAAAATATACAGACAACAAATTCCAACTGGCTTAAACTCTTTAACATCATCCTTAGCTCTGGCATCTTCCCCAATATTTGGAACCAAGGACTGATCACCCCAATCCACAAAAGTGAAGACACATTTGACCCCAATAACTACCGTTGGATAGGGCGTCGAAAGCAACCTTAGGAAAATACTCTGCATTATCATTAACAGCAGACTCATACATTTCCTCAGTGAAAACAATGTGCAAATGTCAAATTGGCTTCTTACCAAATTACCATAAGACAGACCACGTATTCACTCTTGCACACCCGAATTGACAAACAAACAAACCAAAACAAAGGCAAAGTCTTCTCATGCTTTGTTGATTTCAAAAAAGCCTTTGACTCAATTTGGCATGAGGGTCAGCTATACAAATTGATGGAAAGTCGTGTTGGTGGAAAAACATACAACATTATAAAATCCATGTACACAAACAACAAGTGTGCGGTTAAAATTGGCAAAAACCCCCCCCATTTCTTTCCACAGGGCCATGGGGTGAGACAGGGATGCAGCTTAAGCACCACCCTCTTCAACATATATATCAACGAATTGGCGAGGGCACTAGAACAGTCTGCAGCACCCGGCCTCACCCTACTAGAATCTGAAGTCCAATGCCTACTGTTTGCTGATGAGCTGGTGCTTCTGTCCCCAACCAAGGAGGGCCTACAGCAGTGCCTAGATCTTCTGCACATATTCTGTCAGACAAATACAAATGCAAATTCCATCTAGACACTGTTGCCCTAGAGCACATAACAAACTATACATACCTCGGCCTAAACATCAGCGCCACAGGTAACTTCCCCAAAGCTGTGAACGAGCTGAGAGACAAGGCAAGAAGGGCCTTCTATGCCATCAAAAGGAACATAAAATTCGACATAACAAAGAGGATCTGGCTAAAAGTTATAGAACCCATTGTCCTTTATGGTTGTGAGGTCTGGGTTCCGCTCACCAACCAAGAATTCACAAAATGGGACAAACACCAAATTGAGAATTCTGCAAACATATCCTCAGTGTACAACGTAAAACACCAAATAATGCATGCAGAGCAGAATTATGCCGATACCCTCTAATTATCAAAATCCTGAAAAGAGACGTTAAATTCTACAACCACCTAAAAGGAAGCGATTCCCAAACCTTCCATAACAAAGCCATCAACCTGGAGAAGAGTTCCCTAAGCAAGCTCGTCCTGGGGCTCTGTTCACAAACAAACCCCACAGAGTCCCAGGACAGCAACACAATTAGACCCAACCAAATCATGAGAAAGCAAAAAGTGAATTACTTGACACCTTGGAAAGAATCACCAAAATAACTGTGCAAACAAGAATGCTATTTGGCCCTAAACAGAGAGTACACAGTGGCAGAACACCTGACCACTGTGACTGACCCAAACTTATGGAAAGCTTTGACTACAGCGAGGGAAAAAAGTATTTGATACCCTGCTGATTTTGTACGTTTGCCCACTGACAAAGAAATTATCAGTCTATAATTTTAATGGTAGGTTTATGTGAACAGTGAGAGACAGAATAACAACAAAAAAATCCAGAAAAACGCATGTCAAAAATGTTATAAATTGATTAGCATTTTAATGAGGGAAATAAGTATTTGACCCCTTTGCAAAACATGACTTAGTACTTGGTGGCAAAACCCTGTTTGGCAATCACAGAGATCAGACGTTTCTTGTAGTTGGCCACCAGGTTTGCACACATCTCAGGAGGGATTTTGTCCCACTCCTCTTTGCAGATCTTCTCCAAATCATTAAGGTTTTGAGGCTGACGTTTGGCAACTCGAACCTTCAACTCCCACCACAGATTTTCTATGGGATTAAGGTCTGGAGACTGGCTAGGCCACTCCAGGACCTTAATGTGCTTCTTCTTGAGCCACTCCTTTGTTGCCTTGGCCATGTGTTTTGGGTCATTGTCATGCTGGAATACCCATCCACGACCCATTTTCAATGCCCTGGCTGAGGGATGGAGGTCCTCACCCAAGATTTGATGGTACACGGCCCCGTCCATCATCCCTTTGATGCGGTGAAGTTGTCCTGTCCCCTTAGAAGAAAAACACCCCCAAAGCATAATGTTTCCACCTCCATGTTAGACGGTGGGGATGGTGTTCTTGGGGTCATAGGCAGCATTCCTCCTCCTCCAAACACAGCGAGTTGAGTTGATGCCAAAGAGCTCCATTTTGGTCTCATCTGACCACAACACTTTCACCCAGTTGTCCTCTGAATCATTCAGATGTTCATTGGCAAACTTCAGACGGGCATGTATATGTGCTTTCTTGAGCAGGGTGACCTTGCGGGTGCTGCAGGATTTCAGTCCTTCACGGCGTAGTGTGTTACCAATTGTTTTCTTGGTGACTATGGTCCCAGCTGCCTTGAGATCATTGACAAGATCCTCCCGTGTAGTTCTGGGCTGATTCCTCACCGTTCTCATGATCATTGCAACTCCACGAGGTGAGATCTTGCATGGAGCCCCAGGCCGAGGGAGATTGACAGTTCTTTTGTGTTACTTCCATTTGCGAATAATCGCACCAACTGTTGTCACCTTCTCACCAAGCTGCTTGGCGATGGTCTTGTAGTCCATTCCAGCCTTGTGTAGGTCTACAATCTTGTCCCTGACATACTTTGGTCTTGGCCATGGTGGAGAGTTTGGAATCTGATTGATTGATTGCTTCTGTGGACAGGTGTCTTTTATACAGGTAACAAGCTGAGATAAGGAGCACTCCCTTTAAGAGTGTGCTCCTAATCTCAGCTCGTTACATGTATAAAAGACACCTGGGAGCCAGATATCTTTCTGATTGAGAGGGGGTCAAATACTTATTTCCCTCATTAAAATGCAAATCAATTTATAACATTTTTGACATGCGTTTTTCTGGATTTTTTTGTTGTTCAAATAAACCTACCATTAAAATTATAGACTGATCATTTCTTTGTCAGTGAGCAAACGTACAAAATCAGCAGGGGATCAAATACCTTTTTCCCTCACTGTATGTACAGACTCACTGAACAAGGCCGCCGTAGGCAGACCTGCTTCTCAAGAGAAGACAGGCTATGTGTACACTGACCATAAAATGAGGTGGAAACTGAGCTTCACGTCCTAACCTTCTGCCAAATGTATGACCATATTAGAGACACATATTTCCCTCAGATTACACAGATCCATAAAGAATTCGAAAACAAACCCAATTTTGATTAAACTCCCATATCTACTGTGTGAAATACCACATTGTGCCATGACACCAGCAAGATTCGTGACCTGTTGTCACAAGGAAAGGGCAACCAGTGAAGAACAAACACCATTGTAAATACAACCCATTTTTATGTTTATTTATTTTCCCTTTTGTACTTGAACTATTTGCGCATCGTTACAACACTGTATATAGAAATAACTGTGGCCCCGTCCGACGATACCCCCGGACAGGGCCAACCAGGCAGGATATAACCCCACCCACTTTGCCAAAGCACAGCCCCCACCACAAGAGGGATATCAACAGACCACCAACTTACTACCCTGAGACAAGGCTGAGTATAGCCCATGAAGATCTCCTCCACCGCAGGAGCCTGAAATCAGACAGGAAGATCACGTCAGTGACTCAACCCACTCAAGTGACGCACCCCTCCTAGGGAAGGCATGGAAGAGCACTAGTAAGCCAGTGACTCAGTCCCCGTATTACGGTCAGAGGCAGAGAATCCCAGTGGAGAGAGGGGAGCTGGCCAGGCAGTGACGGCAAGGGCGGTTCATCGCTCCAGTGTCTTGCCATTCATCGTCGCACCCCTGGACCAGATTACACTTAAAATGACTCAAGTAAAAGGGAAAGTCACCCAGTAAAATACTACTTCAGTAAAAGTCTAAAAGTATTTGGTTTTAAATATACTGAAGTTTCAAAAGTAAATGGAATTTGCCCAATATACTTAAGTATCAAAAGTAAAAGTATAAATAACTTAATTTTCCTTATATTAACCAGACGTCACAATTTTCACGTTTTTATTTATTTACGGATAGCCAGGGGCACACTCCAACACTCAGACATCATTTACAAACAAAGCACTTATGTTTAGTGAGTCTGTCAGATCAGAGGTAGTATGAATGACCAGGGATGTTCTCTTGATAAGTGCGCAAATTGGACCATTTTCCTGTCAAAATGTAACGAGTACTTTTGGGTTTCTGGGAAAATGTATGGAGTACGAAGTACATTATTTTCTTTAGGAATGTAGTGAAGTAAAATTAAAAGTTGTCAAAAATATAAATAGTAAAGTACAGATACCCCCCAAAACATACTTATGTACTTTACACCACTGATTCCATGTCACCCTATCCTATTAAAGACAAGAAAGAGTGTGGTAGGGTTGACAAATAGGACCCAGAGTCCTCAGGGCAGGTCATCAAATCAAATTTGGGCGGTGAGAGGGGGGACCTGACCTAGGGCTGTGGCGGTCATGAAATGTTGTCAGAATGTAACTGTCATGCAAATGATGACCGGTCTCAATGTAACTGACCGTTAAGTAACATAAACACTTTAGCATCTCCAGGCCTCCACGCATAGGCCTACAAGCCACTGATGCTCGACTTTGGAACATCTACATTTTCAAAAAGTATAAATAATCTAATTGAATATATATGGCCAATATACCACGACTAAGGGCTGTATCCAGGCACTCCGCGTTGCGTTGTGCGAAAGAACAGCCCTTAGACGTGGTATATTGGTCATATACTGCACCGCCTCAGGCCTTATTGCTTAATGATATGATTTTACAGTAAGAAGAATATAATTGAACTTAGCTGAAAAAAAATAGAAAGGATATTTTTCCCATTCCTAAGCAAGTGCGCATATGAGCTAAATTGAGCGACCTATCCACTAGATTTAGAGTTATTTGGCAAGTTTAGTTGTGAATCATACAAACTTTAGAATGTCTTAGAAATAAAAACATATATGGGCTGCATGATTTTGCTATATTGATAATTTGGAAAAAGTCGCAAAAAAACCTATCACACAGTTCCTTGCTTCAGGCTTCACATGCTGTGCTGTTCTCTCATCAAGTGATAATATTCTCGCCCATCAGACTATTCTCAATTGAATCTCGTCTTTACAAATAAGTGAAATTAGTTTAAATTTAGAATGGGCCATTATCAAATGGGCAGGAACAGGAAAAAATACTTGTAATCCGTATGCACTTGAATAGCAAATGGAGGCTGCGCTTTCCTGCGGTTCTTTTTTCAGTCATGCTGGTAATCTACTCCGGTTTTACAGCAGAGCAATGTGCTGAATATTAGCAGCTGAGAAATAAATATAGTAGCAGTAGAAAGATGGGATCATCCTCTTTTTAGTAGAAAGCTGGGATCATCCTCTTTTTAGTGGAAACCAGGTAATTGCCTATTAATTATGAAAATATTTAAAAAGCTATTCAAAATCAAATCAAAATATACCATAATTGTAGGCTAACTATACTCTGTAAGCCGCCCTGCACAATCAATGAACCAACAGCATCGCCTAGGCCTATACCAGGGTTCCCCAACTGCCGGCCTGCATGCCGAATTTGGCCCACAGGAGTTTTTATTTGGCCCCCCAAGTTTTCTGAGAACAAAACCAAAACATTTCGTTGGAAATAAAAAAGTGATTTTAATTTTGGAAATCTGTTCCTAAGTGTTCCCATGCATAATAGAGAGACGTGATCATATACAAATGTAAGCCAGGTTCGAAATGATTCTGTTTTAGTCAAATATTATATCTGTTTGGGCTAATTCCTTCCAAACCACTCATTGTTGAATTCGTGATTTCCTTCTTGTTGTGTAATGTTTATAAGTTTTATCAAAAATGTATCTTATTTATTTTCTTCATATAACAAGGATTGAAAAGGATTTCCCATTAGATTGTTGACTTGATTCATGATGATGACTGCTAGCTAAGATTGTGAAAGTATGATGTCCGATCAAAGCTACTGTAGATATAACGTGATTTGATGTAATTTTATCTATGGCAAATTACCTTTTTTAATTTTTTTATTTAACAAGGCAAGTCAGTTAAGAACAAACTCTTATTTCACAATGACGGCCTACCTGACCTTTAGCCTTCTTGGACAGGCACTTCTAATGTAATTGTATGGCAGCACCCAAGGGGCTTGAATTTTTTAGCTCTACCCATAGATTTTGTAGCGACATAGTGTCTCCATGAGTGACAAAACACTGAGCCAATCACGGCACAACTAGAGAACATTACCAAACCCTACGCTCCAAATTTTGTGCTGGCTGCCCCACCACCACCACAGAATTGTTTTATTTTTTGGGTTTTTTAACTTAACTTTTATTTAACTATGCAAGTAAGTTAAGAACAAATTCGTATTTACAATGATGGCCTACCCTGGCCAAACCCGGACAATGCTGGGCCAATTGTGTGCCGCCCTATGGGACTCCCAATCATGGCTGGATGTGACGCAGCCTGGATCACTGAGCTAGGCTGAAACACTTGCATTTAGGAGATGCCTTACTCTAAAAAGCAAAAAAGGTTCATATGCAGCTTTATTAACTCAATGATTTATTTATTTGTTTTACCGCCCCAATAGATCCACAGGCGATGCCATTGCTCTGCACACTGGCCTATCCCATCTGTACAAGAGAAATACCTACGTAAAAAGCACAGGCTTCAACACCATAGTAATCTCCAAGCTCATCATTAAGCTCAGGGCCCTGGGTCTGAACCCCGCCCTGTGCCACAGGGTCCTGGACTTCCTGACGGGCTGCCCCCAGGTGGTGGAGGTAAGAAACAACACCTCCACTTCACTGATCCTCAACACAGGGGCCCCACAAGGGTGTCTGCTCAGACCCCTACTGTGCTCCCTGTTCACCCATGCCTGCGTGGCCACGCATGCCTCCAACTCGTTCAAAAAGTTTGCAGACGACACAACAGTAGTAGGCCTGATTACCAACAATGACGAGCCAGCCTATAGGGAGGAGGTGAGGGCTCTGGTGGTGTGGTGCCAGGAAAATAACCTCTCCCTCAACGTCAACAAAACGAAGGAGCTGATCGTGGACTTCAGGAAACAGCAGAGGGAGCACGGCCCCATCCACATCGACGGGACTACAGTGGAGAAGGTGGAAATCTTCAAGTTCCTCGGCGTACACATCACTGACAATCTGAAATGGTCTACGCACACAGATAGTGTGGTGAAGAAGGCGCAACAGCACCTCTTCAACCTCAGGAGGCTGAAGAAATTTGGCTTGGCCCATAAGACCCTCACAAACTTTTACAGATGCACAATTGAGAGCATCCTGTCGGGCTATATCACCCCCTGTACAGCAACTGCACCGCCCGCAACCACAGGGCTCTCCAGAGGGTCTGCCCAACGCATCACCGGGGGCACACTGCCTGCCCTCCAGGACACCTACAGCACCCGATGTCACAAGAAGGCCAAAAAGATCATCAAGGACATCAAACACCGGAGCCACAGCCTGTTCACCCTGCTATCATCCAGAAGGCAAGGTCAGTACAGGTGCATCAAAGCTGGGACTGAGAGACTGAAAAACAGCTTCTATCTAAGGCCATCAGACTGTTAAAAAGCCATCACTAGCTGGCTACCACCCGGTTACTCAACCTTGCACCTTAGAGGCTGCTGCCCTATACACATAGACATGGAATATATCATGCAAAACAGGTGGGGCTTTGGCTCACCTTCCCTCAATGAGGGGTTGCTACTTAAAGAGATACACCATTAGGTTGTCATGCAACCGGTCAAAGATTTGAAATGGTTAACTTTACAGTATTTTTAACCTTCATTTAACAAGTCAGTTAAGAACAAATTCTTATTTACAATGACGGCCTACACCGGCCAAACCCGGCCGACGCTGGGCCAATTGTGCGCCGCCCTATGGAACTCCCAATCACGGCCGGTTGTGATACAGCCTGGATCTACAGTATCTTATCTATTCCACTACGAGTCTGCCCCACTCACCTACCTGATAGGGTCCTTAATACTGTCTTAAATCACGTTAAGGACGAGCTATAAACCTAATGTGTGGTCAGTTTTCAGAAGCCACGTCAGGAGTGTAACACACAATGTAAGCAGATGTGTAAAGTGTCTACTGCCTTCTTTAGATGGCGGCTGCCATGGGTTTCAACTCATTGTCCCATATTGACATGGGAACCCCTCTAAAAACTATAAAGTGAATACATTCCTTCAGACCTACCTCAATATAAAGTTGTATTACTCAATCTGGGGACAACTGACTGGAACAGATGGATTGTGCTGATGGAGCTGAATGCCTGTGCCTTTATGGTTGTTCTCTATTGGCTGCCTCTGCAGAACTGGTGCAGCAACTGCAGAATTGTCTATGCCACCTGTTATAAAAACTGGCACAAAAGGAAGAGGAACTTTACTCTTCAGCTCTTTGTGGAACAGCTGATTACTTGCATTAGCCAAGAACATGATTTGACTTGGTGTTTGCACTTTTAGGACAAATGTACGGGTTGCAATGTGTCACGCCATATAAAAGTATTGTGGGGCGGCAGGTAGCCTAGTGGTTAGAGCGTTGGACTAGTAACTGGAAGTTTGCAAGATCGAATTCCCGAGCTGACAAGGTAAAAATCTGTCGTTCTGCCCCTGAACATGGCAGTTAACCCGCTGTTCCTAGGCCGTCATTGAAAATAAGAATTTGTTGACTTGCCTAGTTAAATAAAGGTTAAAAAAAATTAATAAATGGACATACAGGTATGTATGAGACCTGGTATAATGTTGTACAATGACACTTGGTAAAAGGTTTTACTTGTAATACTACATCCCAACTCTTCCTTTTATGAATTTCTCAGTGTTCAAATTACACAATGTTCTTCAATCTTTTGGGTTGGCATGAACTGAACTTAAGTGGTGTCGAAATGGCTTAAGATAGGTCCATACATGTCTTTGCCAGTATGAGAGAATTACGACATGAAACAAAATCTGTGATTGTGACAGACTGGGCCTGAAGTATGTTCTTTTGAGAAACAGTATCCACTTTAGCATGCATTTTTTTCAGAAAGCCTTGTATGGCAGATACTGACAGGCTGAGCTTACATCTCATGATTGGGCTGGCAGCTGCATGGTGGAGAGAGTGCGCACTATCAGAAATATTATAAATATTATGTTTCCTGCCCAACGGCATCCTTCGTGGTACTGTAATCTGAACTAACCAGACCGGTGGTAGACAACATTAGTAGGTCTATTATGACGTCACCCTTATCGGTCCCACTTTAAACAAACAACAATTTATAAAGGCTTTATATAGCATAGTCTTCAAAAGCACTCCCCAATAAACATGTTATTTAAGCTTTTCCACTCACAGCAACATAGTGTTAATTAAAAAATGTTCTCTTCCAGCAACTACTCAGTCAATAGAAACTCAATCTGACATGGAAGTAATTATGTTGTAGGTATAATGTTAAACATGTATGCCACAGGCCGGGGCCGTGCACAGACCTTTCAGAGGGCAGGTGCTCCAACTGAAATAAGGGCACCCCAGCCCGCTTGAAAAAAAAATTGTTTTAATGGTGATGGTTTTAAAATAAAGTGTTCAAAAAAGTGTTAATCAAATGTTATGTTGCTGTGACAGTACTGTTGATATTAAAACTAGGTAGCTAGCCACATACACATTCGACCAGTGACTGCATCTCAAGCCATGCATGTTTGGATAACGGGCAAGCGTAATTTCAGTACAGGGCATGCTGGGAAACAGTGGCAATTGGCGCGCACAACCTCCGTACAGGGCAGACCAACAGATGCAACCAACGAATGGGGTGGGGGGTAGCAAACTTGACTTCAAGATGACTTGCGGGCAATGGGTTCAGCAGACCCAAAACATTATATACACTGAACAAAAATATAAACGCAACATGTAAAGTGTTTCATGAGCTGAAATAAAATATCCCAAAGTTTTACATGCGCACAAAAAGGTTATTTCTCTAAATTTTTTGAGGGAGCGCACAATTGGCATGCTGACTGTAGGAATGTCCCTTGAGCTGTTGCCAGATAGTTTCATGTTTATTTATCGACCATAAGCCGACTCCAATGTAGTTTTAGACAATTTGGCAGTATGTCCAACCGGCCTCACAGCCGCGGACCACGTGTATGGCGTCCCGCAGTGAGGGGTTTGCTGTCAACGTTGTGAACAGATTGCCCCATGGTGGCGGTGGGGTTATGGTATGGGCAGGCATAAGCTATGAACAACGAACACAATTGCATTTTATCGATGGCAATTTGAATGCACAGAGATACCGTGACGAGATCCTGAGGCCCATTGTCGTGCCGTTCATCCGCCACCATCACCTCATGTTTCAGTATGATAATGCAAAAGGCCCCATGTTGCAAGGATCTGTACACAATTCCTGGAAGCTGAAAATGTTCCAGTTCTGCCATGGTCTGCATACTCACCAGACATGTCACCCATTGAGCATGCTTCGGATGCTCTGAATCGACATGTACGTCAGCGTGTTTCAGTTCACACCAATATCCAGCAACTTCATACAGCCATTGAAGAGGAGTGGGACAACATTCCACAGGCCACAATCAACAGCCTGATCAACTCTATGCGAAGAAGATGTTGCACAGCATGAGGCAAATGGTGGTCACACCAGATACTGACTGTATCCGTTTATTTTTTAAATTGTATTTGTGACCAACAGATGCATATCTGTATTCCCAGTAATGTGAAATCCATAGATTAGCTATGCAACTCATGAAACATGGGACCAACACTTCACATGTTGTGTTTATATTGTTCTGAGCCAAAATATAAACTGAACATGCAAGAATTTTGAAGATTTTACTGAGTTACAGTTCATATTAGGAAATACGTCAATTTAAATAAATAAATACACTATATGACCAAAAGTATGTGGACACCTGCTCGTCGAACATCTCATTCCAAAATCATGGGCATTAATATGGAGTTCATGCCCCCTTTGCTGCTACAACATTCTCCACTCTTCTGGGAAGGCTTTCCACTAGATGTTGGAACATTGCTGCAGGGACTTGCTTCCATTCAGCCACAAGAGCATTAGTGAGGTCGGGCACTGATGTTGGGCGATTAGGCCTGGCTCGCAGTCGGCGTTCCAATTCATCCCAAAGGTGTTCGATGGGGTTGAGGTCAGAACTTTGTGCAGGCCAGTCAAGTTCTAAGACACCAATCTTGACGAACAATTTCTGTATGGACCTCGATTTGTGCACAGGGGCATTGTCATACTTAAACAGGAAAGGGTCTTACCCCAACTTGTGCCACAAAGTTGGAAGCACAGAATCGTCTAGAATGTCATTGTATGCTGTGGCATTAAGATTTCCCTTCACTAAGGGGCCTAGCCCGAACCACGAAAAACAGCCCCAGACCATTATTCCTCCTCCACCAAACTTTACAGTTGGCACTATGCATTCGGGCAGGTAGCGTTCTCCTGGCATCCGCCAAACCCATATTCTTCCGTCTGACTGCTAGATAGTGAAGTGCGATTAATCACGCCAGAGAATACATTTCCACTGCTCCAGAGTCCAGTTTTACACCACACCACTCCAGCCAATGCTTGGCATTGTGCACGGCTGCTCGGCCACGGAATCCCATTTCATGAAGCTCCCAACGAACAGTTCTTGTGCCGATGTTGCTTCCAGAGGCAGTTTGGAACTCGGTAGTGAGTGTTGCAACCAAGGACTAACGATTTTTACGCACTACAGCACTCAGCGGTCCCGTTCTGTGAGCTTGTGTGGCCTACCACTTCACGGCTGAGCCATTGTTCCTCCTAGAAGTATCCATTTCACAATAACAGCACGTACAGTTGACTGGGGCAGCTCTAGCAGGTCAGAAATTTGACTGACTTAGCATACTATGACGGTGCCACATTGAAAGTCACTGAGCTCTTCAGTAAGGCCATTATACTGCCAGTGTTTGTCTCTGGAGATTGTATGGCTTGATTTTATACACCTGTCAGCAATGGGTGTGGCTGAAATAGCCAAATCAACTAATTTGAAGGGGTGTCCACATACGTTTGCGTTTATACAGTGTGTATGTGTATGTATGTATGTACAGTTGAAGTCAGAAGTTTACATACACCTTAGCCAAATACATTTAAACTCAGTTTTTCACAATTCCTGACATTTAATCCTAGTAAAAAGTCCCTGTTTTAGGTCAGTTAAGATCACCACAATTTAAGAATGTGAAACCTCAGAATAACAGTAGAGAAACTGTTTTATTTCAGCTTTTATTTCTTTCATCACATTCCCAGTGGGTCAGAAGTTTACATACACTCAATTAGTATTTGGTAGCATTGCCTTTAAATTGTTTAACTTGGGTCAAACGTTTCGGGTAGTCTTCCACAAGCTTCCCACAATAAGTTGGGTGAATTTTGGCCCATTCCTCCTGACAGAGCTGGTGTTAACTGAGTCAGGTTTGTAGGCCTCCTTGCTTGCACACACTGTTTCAGTTCTGCCCACAAATGTTCTATAGGAATGAGGTCAGTGCTTTGTGATGGCCACTCCAATACCTTGACTTTGTTGTCCTTAAGCCATTTTGCCACAACTTTGGAAGTATGCTTGGGGTCATTGCCCATTTGGAAGACACATTTGCGACCAAGCTTTAACTTCCTGACTGATGTCTTGAGATGTTGCTTCAATATATCCACATCATTTTTCGTCCTCATGATGTCATCTATTTTGTGAAGTGCACCAGTCCCTCCTGCAGCAAAGCACACCCACAACATGATGCTGCCACCCCCGTGCTTCACGGTTTGGATGGTGTTCTTCGGCTTGCAAGCCTCCCCCTTTTTCCTCCAAACATAACAATGGTCATTATGGCCAAACAGTTATATTTTTGTTTCATCAGACCAGAGGACATTTCTCCAAAAAGTACGATCTTTGTGCCCATGTGCAGTTGGCAAACCGTAGTCTGGAATTTTTTTATGGCGGTTTTGGAGCAGTGGCTTCTTCCTTGCTGAGCGGCCTTTCAGGTTATGTCGATATAGAACTCGTTTTACTGTGGATATAGATACTTTTGTACCTGTTTCCTCCAGCATCTTCACAAGGTTCTTTGCTGTTGTTCTGGGACTGATTTGCACTTTTCGCACCAAAGTACATTAATCTCTAGGAGACAGAACGCCTCTCCTTCCTGAGCGGTATGATGGCTGAGTGGTCCCATTGTGTTTATACAGATGAACGTGGTACCTTCAGGCGTTTGGAAATTGCTCCCAAGTATCGACCAGACTTGTGGTCTACAATTTTTTTCCCTGCGGTCTTGGCTGATTTATTTTGATTTTCCCATGATGTCAAGCAAAGAGGCACCGAGTTTGAAGGTAGGCCTTGAAATATATCCACAGGTACACCTCCAATTGACTCAAATTATGCCATTTAGCATATTAGAAGCTTCTAAAGCCATGACAATTTTCTGGAATTTTCCAAGCTGTTTAAAGGCAGTCAATTTAGTGTATGTAAACTTTTGACCCACTGGAATTGTGACAGTGAATTATGAGTGAAATAATCTGACAATGTCCTAACAGACTTGCCAAAACTATAGTTTATTAACAAGACATTTGTGGAGTGGTTAAAAAACTAGTTTGAATGACTCCAGCCTAAGTGTATCTAAACTTCCGACTGCAACATGGTGAAGTAAATATTGTTGACACTTAGGCCATGGTGTAATGCAATGTTTTGCCTTGTGTGGTAGGTTTTGTGGATTGACACTTATGTAGGTGTCATAACACGTCTAAATATACGCGTCATGACAGTATTACGACCATATAACAGGTTGACAAGTCACTGCATGTCAGCTGTTATAACTATGTCATAACGTGTTGAGATGCTAGGTGTCAAGTGTTAGCAATATTATTGTGCACAACTGGACTGTCTTCAGCCCCATAACTTGAATACACCGCCCCCATGTGGAACTTATGTCACTACAACCACTTGCTCAGAGGATCTCTACAATGGTGATCAGTTCTTCAAATTACAGAAACTGTTCAGAAAACAGCATGCCATTGGTTGCAATAGCCTACCTAGAATTATGAAGGACGCAAGTGCACTAACTCTTAGGCACAATTTGTATCACCAACTGAAAAGGCTTTTTATTTATATATAAGTGTACTATAAAATGGGAATACGATGGTTGCAATGCTCTGAAATTCTGTGTGCCAACAACAGCGTGAGTTTATATAAATGTTTTAATTGGCCAGTAAAGTAGAAGGATGAAAATACATTTATCATTGTACAGTTCTGCATAATTAAATCAAAGATAGTCCATGGTAAAATCCACACCTGCTGTGAGTAAAGGACTGCAGGGGCTGTCCTCAACAGTTATTAGCCCACAGAGTCCTGTCACTACAGATAGAAAATATTTGTCCAGAAAGACACAGGTGGAGGCATTGAAGCGGAAATTGGGCCTCCTACAGGTGGCAAGAGACTGTTCTAACACATACAAATAGGGAGCGAGACACGATGCCCATTACAGGGTCATAGATAGGTCTCTAGATAAGAGAGAGCGAGAGGGGAGTGTGTGTGTCCAGGTCAGGAAGCCATTTTGAAGTGGTCCCCCAAGGATTGCAGGTCAGCGTGAGAATTGCCTCTTGTCCCCCTTGCCTTTGTTGACGTGCTTGAAGATTTTGGCTTTGTGAGCGGGCTTGCCCTTCTGGTAGCCGAAGCCGCCGCCTCCATCCCTCTTCGTCATCTTCAGTCCTCCTTTGCTGTGAACGTCTGGAGAGGAGTGCTGGGTTAAGGGAAACACAGTACTGCACTGAATTGACCAGTTGAGAAGGCTTTTATCGTTACAACCTGTGTGTGTGTGGGGGGGGATGGGATAAAGGACGTTTGACAACAGCCATTGACAAAAAAAGGCGATGTAACACTTCAGAAACGACATTGGTGAAAATATGCCCAGGCACTTGGACGTAGAAAAGGATACTGAGGTCGACGTAGGGAGGCACATTAAAGCCGAAAGACTGTGCCACCATGGGGAGGTTGAGCGTGTTGACACTGTAGATCGCTTTGAGGGAATGAGAGTCGTACGCCCGCACATAGGACTTGTAGGCCTCCTGGGCTGACTTGTGCAGGTAGTAGTTCTTCTCAATCAGCTTATTCAGCTGCAAATAACAAATTGAGGAAACTACATTTTAGTCATTTAGCAGACGCTCTTATCCAGAGCGACTTACAGTAGTGAGTGCATACATTTCTTCCCATACTGGTCCCCCGTGGGAATCAAACCCACAACCCTGGCGTTGCAAACATCATGCTCTACCAACCTTTCTGTGGATTTGTCATTGAGATTTCAAGGCTTGTCAGATAATTGCATACACTCCACTGCGTATTTATTTGGACAGTGAAGCTAAAACTTTATATTTGGTTCTATACCACAGCATTTTGGAAGAGAGATCAAATGTTTATGAGGCGACAGTATAGAATGTCAAGTTTTATTTGGGGGTATTTTCAAATACACACAACACACTTTGAAAACTTTGCACACCTGGATTGTAAAATATTTCAATAATTTTTTTAATAATAATTAGCAAGCTCTGTGAAGTTGGTTGTTGATAGACAGCCATTTTCAAGTCTTGCCATAGATTTAAGATGATTTAAGTCAACTGTAAAAATCCTATGTAGTCTTTGTTAGCAATTCCAGTGTAGATTTTGCCTTGTGTTCAAGGTTATTGTCCTGCTGAAATGTGAATTTGTCTCCGTGGCTGTTGGAAAGCAGACTGAACATGGTTTTCCTCTAGGATTTTGCCTGCTGCATTCCGTTTCTTTTTATCCTAACAAACTCCCTAGTACTTGCCGATTACGAGCATACCCATAACATGATGCAGCCACCACCATGCCTGAAAATATGAAGAGTGGTACTCAGTGATGTGTTGGATTCACCCCAAACATAACACTTTGTATTCAGGACAAAAAGTGAATTTCTATGCCACATATTTTTGCAGTACTATTTAAGTGCCTTGTTGCAAACAGGATGCATGTTTTGTAATATTTTTTTTCCCTGTACAGGCTTCCTTTTTCCTCTAATCTAGGTTAGTATTGTGGAGTAACTACAATATTGTTGATCCATCCTCAGTTCTCATATCACAACCATTAAAACTGAAATCCCTGAGCAGTTTCCTTCCAGAGTTAAAGACGCCTGTATCTTTGTAGTGACTGGCTGTATTGATACACCATCCAAAGTGTAATTAATAACTTCACCATGCTCAAATGGAATTATTAGTATTTTTTTACACTACCAATCGGTGCCCTTGGTGTCCCCCCCCCCCCGGTTTTTGTGATTGATTCTGTGCTTGACAATCACAACTCGATTGAGGGACCTTACAGATAATTCTATGGGGTGCAGAGATGGAGTAGTCATTCAAAAACCATGTTAACCACTATTATTGAACACGGAATTAGTCCAAGCAACTTGTGAGATTTGTTAAGCACATTTTTACTCCTGGAATTATTTAGCTTGCCATACCAAAGGGGCTGAATACTTATTGACTCAAAACATCTCAGCGGTAAATGTATTCATTTCAAAAATGTTCTACAAACAAATTTCCACTGACATTCTGGGGTATTGTGTGTAGATCTGTGATAAAATCTCAATTTAAATCCTTTTAAATTCAGGCTGTAACAAAATGTGGAAAAAGTAAAGGGGTGTGAATAATTTCTGAAGGCACCATATATATGTTCAACCTTTTAGAAATGAAAGCACTATGTATCTAGTCCCCTCATTTGTGTATTGAAGTGGCCAAAAGTTTAGTATTCGGTCCCATATTCTTAGCAACGCAATGATTACATCAAGCGTGGATACAAACTTGTTAGATGCATTTGCAGTTTGTTTTGGTAGTGTGATTATCAATTGAATCAATTTTGAATTCTGGCTGTAACACAAAACATGGAATAAGGGGTGTGAATACTTTCTGAAGGCACTGCATATGAAAATACCCTCAAATAAAAGATGTTCTTTACTGTCGCCTCAAAACATTTTATCTCCAATCCAAAATGCTGGAGTACAGAGCCAAATTAAAAGTTTTAGCTTCATTGTCCAAATAAATACATTGGGGAGTGTATGTAACAGAAGTTAACTCCTGTTCAAAGGAAGAAGTTGCTTATGACTTGACCAGACCAATGAATTAGCCATTGCAGTCCACATGTGACAGATGGAATGTGAGTTAGCTCTGATTCACATGCAGAAATAAATGTGGATGAATATCTTACCTGACCCTGGATATCAGAGATCTTTGCCCAAGAGAATTCAAACTCACTCAAAGGAACCTGAGGCAAGATGAAAACACAATCTAAAATGTCATTTTATAACATATCACTGTTGAAAGACTTAATCTTTTGCATGTTTTTCTTGGTTTTGCTGGGTTGAGGTAAGGTCAGAGATGGTTGGGTTAGGGTCTTACCTTGGCTTGTTTGAGGAAGCGCAGGAAGCCCAGCTCCTCTGGCCTGAGGATTAGGAGGGCATGACCTATGCCGTTGATCCCGCGAGCCGTTCTGCCCACCCTGTGGATGTATTCCTAGGAAAAGAGGGAAGAAGTAAGGAAGAGGGAAGACAATGTGAATGCTTCACTGATGCATTGGCTAGAGATGCCTATAGGCTAGGCATTATTTCTGGCTAGTGTCAAAGCTGCATGAAAGTGTCTCAAACTTCACTAGGTACCTTGGGGTCATCTGGGGGGTCATATTGAACAATCCAGTCCACCTCAGGGATGTCCAGGCCTCTGGCCGCCACGTCTGTACAAAGCAGGATGCCTGAGTCGGCGTTACAGAACTGGAAGAAGGTGGTGGTACGCTTGGTCTGCTTTTGCTTCCCCTGAGAGATCAAAGCAAAAGGAGATTAGACGTCAGCCACAGACAGCATTGACCACAGAGGATGCCTGCTAAAGGCTTCCGCATGCTTCGGTTCGGTTGGCTAGGCGAACTGAACGTGCATGCTAGCATACTCCCTTAAAAAAGACCTTCGCAATGCTAGCTGTGCCACTAGAGATTCTGGGTTCGAGTCCAGGCTCTGTCGCAGCCGGCCGCAACCGGGAGACCCATGGGGCGGTGCACAATTGGCCCAGCATCGTTAGGGGAGGGTTTGGCCGGCAGGGATGCCTTGCCCCATCACGCACTAGCAACTCCTGTGGCGGGCCAGGCGCATGCACGCCGACACAGTCGCCAGGTGTACTGCGTTTCCTCCGACACATTGGTGCGGCTGGCTTCCAGGTTAAGTGGGCATTGTGACAAGAAGCAGTGCAGCTTGGCTAGGTTGTGTTTCGGAAGATGCATGGCTATCGACCTTCGCCTCTCCCGTTTCCCTGCGGGAGTTGCAGCGATGAGACCAGACTGTAACTACCAATTGGATACCACGAAATTAGGGAGAAAAAGGGGCATTTTTTTAAATAGAAAAGACCATCGCTTGAAAAATGAGAAAAAGCGTCAATAGTAATGTTTCTCCTTCTTGAGACACCGTAGCCAAAATAGTCCGAATTAATCTAACTCAAGAAATCTGTCATTGATTTTGACATTTTTGCCAAGCATATTACAGCATATGTTAATGTTTAATGCCACAGCACAATATTTCTTCATATCATATTATAGCACATATCATTGTGCTATAACGGTTTAAGGCCTATAGACCCAATTGTGGATGATAGAGAATGCCTTGTGGAGTCAGACTGGGGTTCACTGTAAGCAAAGCTCAAATTGAGTCAGATAATAGCCTGAAAACTTCAGACACAGAGTGTAGCCTGCAATATGTTGCTAGTCTTGGAACTACCTTGCTGTTACTCGAGACACAGATTCATTATATTTTAATTTGGGCGTAATTATCACCTGTGGTGTATATGGCTGGAGTGTCTTTTAGACTCAAAAGGGCTTAGAATAACTTCCTGAGACAAGTGAATAAAGTGAGTTGGGTCATGTTCAGCAGGCACTAAACAGATAAACCGTCAGAAACGGGAAGGTACTATCTGAACTTGTCCTATAGAACACACATTTCTGTTTTCTTTTGCAAAACGCTTTGCTATGGTGTGCCCTAATATTTACAACCCTGAGGGGTATACTACAAAGCAGGATCAAGGAGTTAGCCAGGTAACTTGCCTAAATGTTATAAAATACACTTTTTATTTTTTTTAAATAAATATAAAGATAAGCATGAAATGAACATGGTCTAATTGACTCAAGAACCCAACACGCATAATAGTTTAGCTTTCTTAATGACAGAGGTGACAACTCACGTGGATGGCCATGACAGGCAGGTCAATGTAGTTGAGCAGCTCATAGTGGAACTTGACCGACATGCAGGAGGAGAAGAACACCATCAGCTTCTTCTTGCGGTTCTTCTTCAGGAAGGTGAAGAGCAGCATGAAGCGCTTCTCTGAGGGACACACCACATAGCCCTGAAAACCAAGACAATGTTTACATATCAGACCACGCATCCCTGAAGCACCAGAGACAACCAGAGAACCACATCCCTGTCCGAAGTATATATTAACTGATGTGAGGTTTACCTATAACCTTGCTGTGGATGAGACACGGTAAGGTCTCAAACGCCCCAATACTCTAACCAAAAACATTAAAGCTTTGCTACTTTCAGATACTTTGAGTCTTGGGACAAGTGACAACTAACCGCTTAACTTAACTAGCTACAACAAGCGGACCCCCTGGCACATCATGCATGAGTATCGTCACTCTGCAGCAGTGAGTCGTTTTGTTTACCTGCTCCAGGCCGTCCACGGTTGCGTTGTCCTTGTTGTCGTCCACACCCACGTAGAGGGGCTCCTTCTTCAGGGAGATACGGGCCAGGTCCTCCACCTTGCGGGTCTGGGTGGCCGAGAACAGCATTGTCTGCCTCCGCTCTGAGGAAGAATGCACGTTGAACATGTTAAACACTGGGAGTTATACATAAAGACAAATAGCCTCATCAAACTCCATGGTACAGTATGTTCAAGGACTGTTATAGCCATGAGGTGGGTACATACTTGGCAGGAGTTTGATGATCTGCTTCAGCTCCTCCTCAAAGCCGACCTCCAGGATACGGTCAGCTTCGTCAATAATCAGACACTGGAGGTTCTTATACATGAAGCCGGCAGTATTCTACAGAGAGCAAGGGGGTGGAGAGAAACGAATGAAGAGTCCAGTACTGAATGTGTGCATAAATCTAGGTCCGACCCCATTTAGTCGACTGGTCCATTATTTGGTCGACAGATTTGTGTTGTCGAGTGGTCGCAAATTAATTGTATTTATTTTATGGCAGACACACTTGTCTCAGTGTCCATTGTGGAGGCTGCGGGGATGGCACAGTCTAGCACAGGCATCGCAAGCAAGGGTATTTGCCTTGGTATGCCAAGCAATTTGATAACATTTTGGAAATAAGTGAAATTGCATTAGTTTCAAAATTGCATTGGTTTCCATAAATGGCTACTACTTTGGACGCATTGGTTTCCATAAATGGCTACTACTTTGGACCTGACACCGTTTGAGAGAGTATTCCTTAGGTCTACAGTATGTGAAGATGTGTCTTTGGTATAATTAAAAAATGTTGAGTCGAGGAGGGGCAGTGTGGCTAAGATGCACAAGGCGCGTCTCTCCCCAGAATGTGCTCTGCTGCCAATTTTTGAACATTCATTGTTTCATAACTTCATTGTATGAATTGTTTGAGTGTTAGTGTCTATCAATTCCCCATTACATATATCACCAGTAGTACATTTACTGTTAATCCCCATCATTTTTTATCTACAATGTTTGTTTGGTTATTGTAACTTCTGTTAACGCATTCAATATATTACAGTCGTTTACCGTTCTCATTGTCGGAGTGGACATGTTATTTGCAGAGCTCAAAACGTATTTAATTTCAGAGTTTTGTCAATTTATGAATCGTCTTTTGTTTGGAGCGCTCCTGTCAATGTTGATGACTACGAGTCGGAGTAGGCAACCTGGCCTGCGAGCAAATGTAGAAATGTGCCCATTTGGGGATGTCTGATAGTATTTCTGATTGTCGTAACTCACCACCAAAGTGGAGCTTCTCAAAAAAAAAATTTTTTTTATTTATTCGCCTCAAAAAGAAAGCTGGCATGGTGTTTTTACTTGCATTGAATGACAATTAGGGCTGTCCGACAATTTCTGTGTGTTGTGGACTGAGTGTGATTTGTTCTTTCGACCAATCAATTGGTCAACATTTTAAAACGTGTATTTTTCCATACATATACACATACATATACATATATATACATATATATACATATATATATATATATATATATATATATATATATATATATATATACATACATATATATATATATATATATATACATACATACATACATACATACATACATACATACATACATACATATACACACACACCCTTTGTTTGAATAAAATAAATGATATGTAGGCGACTGAACTTGGCAGCAGAGATCAATATAGCCTAATCAGAAAGGGGGGGGGGACTGTTCCCGATCATCCTCCTCCCACTGTCATTACGCTCCTAAAGTTTCCGTCAACCTTTTCCAATTGGAGTGCCAAGTTATCGTACCATTTCTACTAATCTGCGTGCCAGTTACGATTTTCATGGAACAGTTTAATTTATAATAAAGCCTTCATATCTCAAAATCAATGTCATGTGGTTCATCAAAATTCTATCTTAAAGTAACATATTGCTATTGCCAACTCTATGCGCTGCATGAGGCAAATGATCACACCAGATACTGACTGGTTTTCTGATCCACACCCTACCTTTTTTGGGAGGAGGATCTGATCAGATGCATATCTGTATTCCCAGTCATGTGAAAGCCATAGATTAGGGCCTAATGAATTTATTTTAATTGACCAATTTCCTTATATGAACTAACACAGTAGAACCTTTGAAATTGTTGCGTTTATACACTGCTCAAAAAAATAAAGGGAACACTTAAACAACACAATGTAACTCCAAGTCAATCACACTTCTGTGAAATCAAACTGTCCACTTAGGAAGCAACACTGATTGACCATAAATTTCACATGCTGTTGTGCAAATGGAATAGACAACAGGTGGAAATTATAGGCAATTAGCAAGACACCCTCAATAAAGGAGTGGTTCTGCAGGTGGGGACCACAGACCACTTCTCAGTTCCTATGCTTCCTGGCTGATGTTTTGGTCACTTTTTAATGCTGGCGGTGCTTTCACTCTAGTGGTAGCATGAGACGGAGTCTACAACCCACACAAGTGGCTCAGGTAGTGCAGCTCATCCAGGATGGCATATCAATGCGAGCTGTGGCAAGAAGGTTTGCTGTGTCTGTCAGCGTAGTGTCCAGAGCATGGAGGCGCTACCAGGAGACAGACCAGTACATCAGGAGACGTGGAGGAGGTCGTAGGAGGGCAACAACCCAGCAGCAGGACCGCTACCTCCGCCTTTGTGCAAGGAGGAGCACTGCCAGAGCCCTGCAAAATGACCTCCAGCAGGCCACAAATGTGCATGCGTCTGCTCAAACGGTCAGAAACAGACTCCATGAGGGTGGTATGAGGGCCCGACGTCCACAGGTGGGGGTTGTGCTTACAGCCCAACACCGTGCAGGACGTTTGGCATTTGCCAGAGAACACCAAGATTGGCAAATTCGCCACTGGCGCCCTGTGCTCTTCACAGATGAAAGCAGGTTCACACTGAGCACGTGACAGAGTCTGGAGACGCCGTGGAGAACGTTCTGCTGCCTGCAACATCCTCCAGCATGACCGGTTTGGCGGTGGGTCAGTCATGGTGTGGGGTGGCATTTCTTTGGGGTGGCCGCACAGCCCTCCATGTGCTCGCCAGAGGTAGCCTGACTGCCATTAGGTACCGAGAAGAGATCCTCAGACCCCTTGAGACCATATGCTGCTGTGGTTGGCCCTGGGTTCCTCCTAATGCAAGACAATGCTAGACCTCATGTGGCTGGAATGTGTCAGCAGTTCCTGCAAGAGGAAGGCATTGATGCTATGGACTGGCCCGCCCGTTCCCCAGACCTGAATCCATTTGAGCACATCATGTCTCGCTCCATCCACCAACGCCACGTTGCACCACAGACTGTCCAGGAGTTGGCGGATGCTTTAGTCCAGGTCTGGGAGGAGATCCCTCAGGAGACCATCCGCCACCTCATCAGGAGCATGCCCAGGCGTTGTAGGGAGGTCATACAGGCACGTGGAGGCCACACACACTACTGAGCCTAATTTTGACTTGTTTTAAGGACATTACATCAAAGTTGGATCAGCCTGTAGTGTAGTTTTCCACTTTAATTTTGAGTGTGACTCCAAATCCAGACCTCCATGGGTTGATAAATTGGATTTCCATTGATTATTTTTGTGGGATTTTGTTGTCAGCAAATTCAACTATGTAAAGAAAAAAGTATTTAATAAGATTATTTATTTCATTCAGATCTAGCATGTGTTGTTTAACCTGTTAGGGCTAGGGGGCAGTATTGACACGGCTGGATAAAAAAACATACCCGATTTAATCTGGTTACCACTCCTACCCAGTAACTAGAATATGCATATACTTATTACATATGGATAGAAAACACCCTAAATTTTCTAAAACTGTTTGAATGGTGTCTGTGAGTATAACAGAACTCATTTGGCAGGCAAAACCCTGAGACATTTTCTGACAGGAAGTGGATACCTGATGTGTTGTATTACCTTTAAACCTATCCCATTGAAAAACACAGGGGCTGAGGAATATTTTGGCACTTCCTATTGCTTCCACTAGATGTCACCAGCCTTTACAAAGTGTTTTGAGTCTTCTGGAGGGAGATCTGACCGAACAAGAGCCATGGAACGATGATGTCCCATTAGACACCTGGCGCGCGAGTTCATGTTGGGTACCCTCGTTCCAATACGTTATAAAAGAGTATGCATTCGTCCACCTTGAATATTATTCATGTTCTGGTTAAAAAAGGCCCTAATGATTTATGCTATACAACATTTGACATGTTTGAACGAACGTAAATATATTTTTTCCCCTCGTTCATGACGAGAAGTCCGGCTGGCTTAGATCATGTGCTAACAAGACGGAGATTTTTGGACATAAATGATGAGCTTTTTTGAACAAAACTACATTCGTTATGGACCTGTGATACCTGGAAGTGACATCTGATGAAGAGAATCAAAGGTAATGGATTATTTACATAGTATTTTCGATTTTAGATCTCCCCAACATGACGACTAGTCTGTATCGCAACGCGTATTTTTCTGGGCGCAGTGCTCAGATTATTGCAAAGTGTGATTTCCCAGTAAGGTTATTTTTAAATCTGGCAAGTTGATTGCGTTCAAGAGATGTAAATCTATAATTCTTTAAATGACAATATAATATTTTACCAATGTTTTCTAATTTTAATTATTTAATTTGTGGTGTTGACTTGACTGCCGGTTATTGGAGGGAAACGATTTCCTCAACATCAATGCCATAGTAAAACGCTGTTTTTGGATATAAATATGAACTTGATAGAACTAAAAATGCATGCATTGTCTAACATAATGTCCTAGGAGTGTCATCTGATGGAGATTGTAAAAGGTTAGTGCATCATTTTAGCTGGTTTTATGGTTTTGGTGACCCTGTCTTTGAATTGACAAAACATTACACACAACTCTTGTAAATGTACTGTCCTAACATACTCTAAATTTATGCTTTCGCCGTAAAACCTTTTTGAAATCGTAAAACATGGTTAGATTAAGGAGATGTTTATCTTTCAAAGGGTGTAAAATAGTTGTATGTTTGAAAAATTTGAATTTTGACATTTATTTGGATTCAAATTTGCCGCTCTTGAAATGCACCTGCTGTTGATGGAGTGCACCACGGGTGGCACGCTAGCGTCCCACCTAGCCCATAGAGGTTAAGTGTTCCCTTTATTTTTTTGAGCAGTATATATTTTTTCAGTGTAAACATCTGATCCTTAGTCAACATTGCGGTGCTCAGAGGTTACCTGGTCACAACTTCGATGTAAATGAATACAGTTACCTGGAGGTGGTCAAGCAGTCTGCCGGGCGTGGCCACCAGGATGTTGACGCCATTGGCCAGCCTCTGGGCCTCGGCCGTGCGGTTGCTGCCGCCCATGATCAAGCCGAAGGTGTGCACGTGGTGGGTCATCAGCTCTTTCATCACGCCGTATGTCTGCATGGCCAACTCGCGCGTTGGGGACAAGATCACCACGCCTGTACCTTAGGATAGTGGGGAGCAGGGCTGCGTCTCAGGCACATTTCAGTTCAGTTCCTAGGCCCTTTCTTTAGACCCTACACCTTTGATGTTAGCAGAGCTAGTAAGACTGGATGGGTGAAAGGTAGAGGGAAACTGTGCCAGTCCTTTCATATCTGTGAACACCCCAAAAAAAAAAAAAAAAGGGGTCTACACACTCTACGGAGACAATAGATACAGAGCCTAGCGCAGTGTTGAAATGTCGTTTTTAGTCACAAAGGGGGCGGCTCCTTGTAATATGTTTCGCCATTCAACATACTTTTCGTGCTACCTGAAAATTGAAATGGACCTTATTCCTCGTGGAGCCGTGGGGGCAGTGTTGTCGCTTGGTTCCTTGATCTGATCAACAGGCTACGCACGAAAGTAGCATTGATAACCAAATATAACCTCAGCAACTGCTCAAACAATAAACCAAACACTGTAGCCTTATTAGAATCTACCCAAAAAGGTATTTTGTTGTGAAGTAATAACTACTGCTACACGGTAAAAACAGCTGGTAGCCATGTGCCATCTCAATTTTTTTTAGCTGATATGGGAGCGAATACATTGAAGATGCATATTAAATTGGGATAATGTTTTAAGTTACACGCACAAGTAGGCTAAAAAAATATCTGCCAGGACAAATTATTTCACATGGGTGACATGCTAAGTAACCTACACCTTACTGGCAGGCACAAAACATGATCATGTAAATCAAAACATTAACTTTCATTACATGTAGGCGTAGCTATTATTTAAATATGCAGTTAGTTCTTTCGAATTAGCTTACAGTTAGGATGATGTTTTCAACAGAAAAATCTCTGCCATCACCCAGTTGTGAACTTTGCGATTTGGGAGAAATGCATGGACCGGCGAGGTATCACGGTACCAAAATGTGTCCACGGCTCCAAAAATCCATAGATATAAGCACGTGAAGCTTGTAGCATGATGATGCAGAATGTTTATAACATTGAACCAATATAGACGGTTGAAGCAATCTACTAATCTTACCATTTCTGGGCATGAATTTAAGTTTGTAGATGAGCTCGATGGAGGGGATGAGGAAGGCCAGAGTTTTACCACTGCCAGTCTTAGCAGCAGCCAGGATATCTCTAGAAGAGTCAAAAGATAAAAAAACAAACAAAGGGAGTCATCTATCAAGTCAAAACAATATTAGCCTACTCAGTCCTTTATCAGTCCTGTAGGGCTGATTCTAGGATGCAAGTCACCAACTTTTGGTGGTCCTGGATGGATTTTACAGAGCTCTGCTTTAGAGATGCAGGGACACATGAGCAGATGGTGATTCTGCCTAACATGAAACTTGGACATAAACTGTAGGCGTACCTTCCCTCCAGTAGGGGCTGTATACTTTTGTGTTGGATCTCAGTCATGTGCTCAAAGCCCATCTCCTTCACAGCCTTTAGAGTGTTCTCACTCACCAGAGGCGCTAGAGAGGCAAATGACGTGTCCTCAAACGCACCTGAGATACAGAAACCACAGTTAACAGTTCCCACCTTTGTGGGTTTTGGCATATCACCTCCCCTGTCTGATATCTTGACTTTCTCTACGCCACAAAATCGAAAAAGGTAGAAATGTCATGTTTTAGGTCAATAAAATGTACTGCGACTGGATAATCTGTCGTTTCGCCTGATTGAACTTTTATGTTCACTAATTCTCTTTTTGAGAGAGCGGGAGGTTTTACCGACATAGCAGAGCCCACATGGACATTTAATAATGTAAATAACATGGGTGGTGGAACACGTAATAATATCATTTAGCGAATGTGGAGCCCATCGATGTTCCATTCGTTTGGAGGTAGTATTCATCATCAAACCTAAAATAGTTATAATTCGGTCCCAAATAAATGATATCATTACGTGTTCCACCACCTATGTTATTTACATTATTAAATGTCCATGTGGGCTCTGCTATGTCGGTAAAACCTCCCGCTCTCTCAAACAGAGAATTAGTGAACATAAAAGTTTAATCAGGCGAAACGACAGATTATCCAGTCAACTTTTGAAAGTCATTTTCAAGACATGCGCCCAATAAAAAGACACAGGCTTCCATATAGCCTACACAAGTTTCACACGTTGCGTGTAGCTTGTTGGCACTACAGTCAGAGGCTCGTGAACTGGGAGATCACTAATCAATGAAAAATGCAGTAGAGACAGGCACTGCCAGATGGGATGATAGATAACCTATGCCATTTACAAGTTTGTCTAACTAGCGTGAGTCAGTGGCTACTTTTTTTCCACTCTCCCTCTGGTGTCTCACACACCGCTGGCCCCTGCCCAACTTGCTTAAAGTTACACACAAAAAAAATACGAACTATTATTCTAAATAGTGAAATGATTTTAACACTAACACAGAACACGGCAAGTAGACTGACTGGGGATTACCTACAGTAAAGGACCATGGTTACCAGGAAGATAAAACACAGACAGATTATACATGTGTGTATGCTGGCAGAGGCTCAATTGTAAATAGTTCCTGGCCCATATCTAAGACTGAGAAATGATTGCTACACATAACATGCACAACTGCCAAGGCTAACATTTGGTTGTGTAAAGGCCTCTGATTGACCAATGTCTATATCATTGAACATGGAATACCTGTCAAGCCAGATGGGAGCTCTGGTTCATCTTCCTCCTCAAACTTCTCTCCTTCCCCCCTTTCCGCCTCATCCTCACTTCCCTCTTCATCATCCTCCCCCTCAACTCCCTGTTCAAGAGGCTGTGTGGGTTTGTCTGTGGTCTGATCAGCATCCTCCTCTGTCACATCCTCCTCCTTCTTCGCTTTTTTCACACCTACATTAGAAACATGTCTTTGACATGGACAACATTCACTAACTTGGGAAACTGACACTTTTAGCCATTTACCCCTTGAATGGTTCAACAACCATTCTAATAAATGACGGAGTGGCACACAACATTACCTGGCTGTTCAGTGGTGCCGAGCTTTCTTTTATTTTTCTTCTTGACAAAATGTTCTGTGTCCACCGTCGCCGACACATTCTTCTCTTTTTGCTGCTTATTCGTGGGTTTGACATTCTGTGGCTTTGATATTGCTGTGGCCACCTGACTCCTTTCATCACAACACTCCTCTGGAAGTCCGCTTGCGTCGTCTGTGAATAACGTAAGTTACACAGAATAACATATATGTTTTTAAATCACATCAACTAGGCTATCATTCAACGAACTAGCTAGGTGGCAGCAAACCTTAGCTAGCTAACTGACTGACTGGCAACTTCATTCAAATATGGCAGATATCAGTAACGGTAAGAGAGCAACGTCTCAAAACCAACAATGTACAACAATGTTTCGCTTATGTCTAAGGTTAGCAACACATTTTTAAAAAAAGCAGTACTGTAGTAGCTAGCTATAAAAACACCACAAGCTAACCGAATGGGGATCATGTTCATTCACTCGTTACAATCGTTGGTTTAGCTACGTGTATTAACTAAAATACTGTCTTTAATGCGTGATTTCCGATATAGACAACTCTGCAGAAACATCCATCAGAGACATACTAGCTAGTTAAGGTAGCTAACATAAGCAATAGCTACTTAGCCTTGCTTCGAGGTGGGCTAGCGCGATAAAGTGTCAATACAACTTGTCGACAATGATTTCGATACTGGAAAAACAGTTACCATTATCTTCCTCCTGTTTGCGTTTATGAAGTAGCTTTCGCTCTTTGTTCTTTTCGCTTCTTTTCTGGATTTTCTGCCGAAGAAGCCTCATCTGAAGATCTGCCATGATTGCAGCTGAGCACTCACACGTGGAACTCTTCTTCTTCGGTGGCGTTTATCGGTGATTGGCATCCAACGTTATGGTGCATTACCGCCACCTACTGTACTGGAGTCTGGGCCAGGGCTAAACTCAATTTTACCTGCCAGCCCCGTTGCTCTTAATTAAAAAAGAGAACAAAAGTTACCCCTTGACTTATTCCACATTTTTGTTGTGCTACAGCCTGAATTGAAAATCGAATGAATATGTTTTTCTCAGCCATCAATACACAATACCCCATAATGACAGTGAAAATGTTTTTAGAAATGTTTGCAAATGTATTGAAAATGAAATACAGAGAAAGCAATATCTCAACTGAAAGTAAACAAGTCTCCAGGCACTGATGGCTTCCCTTCAGAATGGTTCAAGACCTTCAGAGAACAACTAACACCTCTACTTAAGGCCTGTTTTAACTGGACTCTGCGGGAGGAGGGTCTCCCACCGTCATGGAGAGAGGCCATCATATCTGTAATCCCAAACGAGGGTTAAGATAAGAAGGAATGCAGTTCATATAGACCTATCGCAATTATTAACATGAATTATAAACTATATGCATCAATAATAGCCAAAAGAATGAAGAACATAATCCCAGAATTGATTGACGGAGATCAAACTGGTTTCATACAAAATAGGCAGACACAGGACAATATAAGGAGAACACTACATGGGGTGGGATTACCTATTCCAAGTTATGGAAAGATTTGGTTTCAACAAAGAAGTGATACAGTGCATCAAAACACTGTATTCATGTCTGACCGCTAGAATAAAGATAAATGGACATTTGTCACGAACTATAAAATTAGAGCGAGGGGCAAGACAACGCTGTAATATTTCACCCACTCTCTTCTCCTTGTACCTCAAACCATTAGCACAGGCAATAAGACAGGACCCAACCTTAGAGGGAAAAACAATAAGAGGCAGTGAACATAAGATGTGCATGTATGCTGATGACGTTCTGTTATTCCTTAAAGACCCAGGCTCAAGTGTACCTAGATTGATGGATGTTTTACAAACATTTGGAACATATTCAGGGTATGTGCTTAACGTACACAAGACCCAAGCCCTAGTATATCATTATACCCCACAGAAAGAGCTGAAGAGTAGGTATAACTTCCACTGGACTTCTTCATCCATTAAATATCTTGGAGTATATCTACCAAAAGATACACCCAAACTTTATTGCATGAATTACGATCACATCAACAAGAAAATATATGATGACCTAGACAGGTGGAATTCACTTCCCTTAGATCTTAGAAGTAGAATTGAAACAATCAAAATGAACATCCTGCCGAGGTTACTGTATTTGTTCCAATCACTGCCCATAGAAATCCCGCCTAAACAGTTTAGAGAATGGGATAAACGGATATCAAGGTTTATCTGGAACAGTAAGAGACCAAGAATTAGATATACAACATTACAATTACCAAAAAACTGTGGGGGTATGGCCTTACCAAACCTAAAATATTATTATGTGTCAGCCCAATTGAGACCTCTGGTGTGTTGGTGCAATTCAGAATTCGAATCCAAATGGAAAGACATTGAGACTACTTTGACAGAGACACCCATACAGTCAGTTTTGGGAAATAAGGACATGGTAATAGAAATATACAGTAGACAAAATCAGTGGATTCATTTCTCTCTGAAGACATGGTTTAGGGTAGTTAAGCAAAATAAATTAGACAGAGAGATCAAACTGCTGAGTTGGCCCACATACGACACCAGCTTCATCCCTGCAACTCAGGACAGCAGATTTAAACAATGGACGCAGAAAGGCATCACATCATTCAGTACAATTATAAAGAATGGGGACCTAGATAACGTCCAGGACCTAAGTAAAAAACATGGCTTGGATAAACAAGATTTTTACAGATACCTACAAGTTCGACACTATTTCTTAAGGGAGATAAAAGTGACTGACCCTCGAGCACCTCCAAAATTAATCCAAGTATTCACTAACGCATACAACTTGGGGAGTAACAAAAAAAATATCTCAAATCTCTACTTGGGTATTCAATTCTCAAAGAAACATTCTACAAAGTATATTAAAAAGGAATGGGAGGAGGAACTTAACATTGAAATAACTGATGAAACATGGTTGAACATATTAGAGACTCAACAAAGCGCCACCAACTCAAGGTCATAGAGAGAATTCTGATGGAAGAATGTTGTACGTTTCTTCATAACACCTAAACTGAAATCAAAACAGACTGGCTCCCTACATCCTTGTTGGAGAGAATACGGCCTATCGAGGGTGGATCTCTCTCATATCTTTTGGACTTGCCCCGCAATCGAAACCTACTGGGGAGAAATAAGATCTAACATTGGAAAAATTATGGGATTTGACAGAACAAACATTAATTTCTTTGTACTTGGGTGAAATACCTGATAAGAAAAGTACCTCTTGAAGGTCGTACTGGCAGCCAGTAAAAAGGCTATCACTAGGAAATGGCTACAAAAAGACCCTCCCACAGTGACACAATGAATAGACATTGTAAAAGAAATATACCTCATGGAGCGTATGACCTTTGCTTTAAGAACACAAGAGGAGAGGGGTCAGGAATACTGGGAAAAATGGGTTTCGTACTTGGAAAAGGTCTAATTCAAAGATGTCAATGTAACCAATATGATGAAGGTATGACGTGCACTATAACTGCCAGATCTTTTTTGTTGTTCTTTTATTTGACTTTATTTGTACTTTCTTTGTGTTCCTACAATAAAAACAAAGTATAAAAAAAGAAAAAGAAAATGAAATATAGAAACATCTCATTTACATAAGTATTCACACAATATTTTGTAGAAGCACCTGTGTAAGCCTCTAAGAGCTTTCAATACCAGGATTGTGCAATATTTTCCCATTCATATTTTAACAATTCCTCAAGGTCTGTCAAAATTGGTTGTTGATTATTGCTAGACAACCATTTTCAGGTCTTGCCCACCACCAACAGGTGCCCTTCTTTGCGAGATCAGAGATAAAACGACCTAGTTTTCGAATGTGTTGTACAACAGCTGACTAAAGACGGGGCATTAAAGAACACGTGATGTGCAGTTGAAAACGTTTCCACGATAATGGTGCCGCTTAACAATTCCATGACGAAACTTTGAAACAAAGTTGCCACTTGTTGTAGCAAACGAGTGTCATGAAATACATGCACCAGAAACAAGGTAAAATGTTTGACTTGTCAGAATTGTCAGCAAGCCAGGCTAGTTGCAGTAACTTCAAAAAGTATTCACACTGCTTGATTTCCCCCACGTTTTGTTGTGTTACAGCCTGAATTTAAAATGTATTAAATTCAGATTTTTTAGTCACTGGCCTACACACAGTACCCCATAATGTCAAAGTGGAATTATGTTTGTCTAATTTTTTATGAATTAATAAAAAATGAAAAGCTGAAATGTCTTGAGTCTGTAAGTATTAAACCCCTTAAGTTCAGGAGTAACAATTTGCTTAACAAGTTACATAAGTTTCATGGACTCACTCCGTGTTCAATAATAGTGTTTAACATGATTTTTGAATGACTACCTCATCTCTGTAACCCACACATATAGTTATTTGTAAGGTCCCTCAGTTGAGCAGTGAATTTCAAACCACAAAGACCAGGGAGGTTTTACATTGCTAGGTCAGGGATGGTCAACTCCAATCCTCGGGGGCTTGATTGGTGACATACTTTTGCCCCAGCCCCAGCTAACACGAGTCCAATAATCAACTAATCATGATTTTCAGTTTAGAATGCAATTAGTTTAATCAGGTGTGATAGTTAATTCTATAGACAAAATACTTATGAAATTGTATTCTATCTTTCAGCGAAAGGAGGTTACAATAACAATGTCAAAGGTGAAGTATCAACGCATTGAAAACTGCAAAGGACTACACCGAAATCCCAGAACTTCAGGAGAGCGGTGTTTAGAAGACTGGGTTCTCAAATCGGACTACCAAAGAGATTGATCCTGTCATCAGATGTCCCAAGACTTCCTGAAGTGCCACCACCAACAACGGCTGAGCAGCTACAACTTCGAGGAGATGTCGCCACGCAACACAGGGTGCAGTAAGCACACCTTTGAGCTGGGAAGGACCTGAGCTTCCTTGTTGTCAGACTTGGTCATTCCCGGGCAGTGAGAACCTACAGAGTACTCTGAATTATTGATGAAAGAGGTGACCTAGAGCCAAGCATATAAATCATAGAAATAAGGGAAGTTTGTGTGGGCAACAATACTTGTGAATTTTTTTAATCATTATTGTACTTTTGGAATGGTTTTTAAATGATTTACTAAACTGTTCTCTCACCAGACAAAATTAAATGGGCCTATTTATATAATGAATATGAATTCGGAGGGCAGAAATTATTCAATATTTAGGCATTAGACCTCTCACTAAAGGCTTCAGTCATACAAAAGTTATACTGAAATCCAAACTGGTTCTCTAGCAAATTAGTAAGAATGTCTCACTCTGTGTTCAAGAAAGGTCTTTTTCCCTTTATTCAGATTACAACCTCTCACTTTCAGTTATTTTAAAAGGAAATAATCTCCCAAATATCGCTATTTTTAAAACAAGCCATTGCAATTTCAGTTTAATCCACCAGAAAAGACAGAAAAAATAATACAACAAATAATGTGGTTAAACTCAAATATACTAATTGATAAATAAAACATTTTATTTATTTTTTAACAAAGGTATAATCTTCGTAAATGATATCATAAATACGACTGGTGGAGTTATGTCACACATGCAGTTAAGGACCAAACAATTGACAGCCGTGCCATATAGATTGTAAAATAGTTGGGAAGAGATTTTTGATGTATCAATTCCATGGCACATGGTTTATGAACTGATACGCAAAACGACGCTGGTGTTGTGCCGAAAATCTCCCCCCTGCCAGAATCTCCCCCCTTCGCGTGAACGCGCACATAGTCAATTCTTCATTGCTGCGACTTGCTTGCTAGTTGAGATTTACATACACTCAATTAGTATTTGGTAGCATTGCCTTTAAATTGTTTAATTTGGGTCAAACGTTTTGGGTAGTCTTCCACAAGCTTCCCACAATAAGTTGGGTGAATTTTGGCCCATTCCTCCTGACAGAGCTGGTGTAACTGAGTCAGGTTTGTAGGCCTCCTTGCTCGCACACACTTTTTCAGTACTGCCCACAAATGTTCTATAGGATTGAGGTCAGGGCTTTGTGATGGCCACTCCAATACCTTGACTTTGTTGTCCTTAAGCCATTTTGCCACAACTTTGGAAGTATGCTTGTGGTCATTATCCATTTGGAAGACCCATTTGCGACCAAGCTTTAACTTCCTGACTGATGTTTTGAGATGTTGCGTCAATATATCCACATAATTTTCCGTCCTCATGATGCTATCTATTTTGTGAAGTGCACCAGTCCCTCCTGCAGCACAGCACCCCCACAACATGATGCTGCCACCCTTGTTTTTTTCACGGTTGGGATGGTGTTCTTCGGGTTGCAAGCCTCCCCCTTTTCCCTCCAAACAGTTGCAAACCATAGTCTGGCTTTTTTATGGCGGATTTGGAGCAGTGGCTTCTTCCTTGCTGAGCGGACTTTCACGTTATGTCGATATAGGACTCGTTTTACTGTGGATATAGATACTTTTGTACCTGTTTCCTCCAGCATCTTCACAAGGTCCTTTGGAAGGTCCTTCAGGCGTTTGGAAATTGCTCCCAATGATGAACCAGACTTGTGGAGGTCTAAAAATTTTTTTGCTGAGGTCTTGACTTATTTCTTTTGATTTTCCCATGATGTCAAGCAAAGATGCACCAAGTTTGAAGGTAGGCCTTGAAATACATCCACAGGTACACCTCCAATTCAATTAGCCTCTCAGAAGCTTCTAAAGCCATGACATAGTTTTCTGGAATTTTCCAAGCTGTTTAAAGGCACAGTCAACTTAGTGTATGTAAACTTCTGACCCACTGCAATTGTGATACAGTGATTTATAAGTTAAATAAACTGTTTGTAATCAATTGTTGGAAAAATTACTTGTGTCATGCACAAAGTAGATGTCCTAACCGACTTGCCAAAACTATAGTTTGTTAACAAGAAATTTGTGGGCTGTTTGAAAAACGAGTTTTAATGACTCCAACCTAAGTGTATGTAAACTTCCGACTTGAACTGTATGTATGTATGTGTATTTTAACAAAGGTATAATCTTCGTAAATGATATCATAAATACGACTGGTGGAGTTATGTCATACATGCAGCTAACTAAAACATAAGGAAATGTCTGCTCTACCCAAAATTACAACCAACCAATTGCGGCATTACCACAAAAAACATATATGGGGGATTGGAAGTGATGCAGACATTTTAATTTGTAACTTTTTTTTAAATTGTAATTTTTTTTTCACCTTCATTTAACCAGGTAGGCAAGTTGAGAACAAGTTCTCATTTACAATTGCGACCTGGCCAAGATAAAGCAAAGCAGTTCGACAACATACAAAAACACAGAGTTACACATGGAGTAAAACAACATACAATCAATGATACAGTAGAAAAATATTGATGGAAGCTACAATCTATATTCAATATTAAAGCTGATCTACCCCCTAAAAAATGTATTAAAATCTTCTTCCTAGATAACAATGCTCCTGACGGTTTACACTTAAATTTCAGACCAACAGGTGGGTAGATATCCAGAAAGACGGATGGACTACCCTGGTGTAAATATAGTACAAAACAAGTCCCTCTGATTACACAGATCAGGTCAAATAGATTTATTAGGGAGATAAACAAGAATACAAGGTAGTCTCTGTAACCTACCTCAAATAACAAAAGCACAGTGTAAGGGAAACATTCTGATTAAGTACCGAACTAATATCATCCAGACAAGGAAAAATGAACAGAAAATGACACAATGTTATCACCAAATTGAATATTTTTCTTAATTGGGATCCAAATTTAAAATAAAGTACAGTGTAGTCATGGAAAGTGTTAAACAGTTATGTAAACATACTTGATGACTTACAGTGAGTGCATACATTTAGTGAGTGCACACATTTTCATATTATTGTTTTTTGTACTGGGGAGTGCTGGCATTGCAAGCGCCATGCTCTACCAACTGAGCCACTGAGTGTGTTGTCAAGTTCAGGAATCTCCCTGCAATTCATGCAGGTGCACCAGCAAGTTTATCCAGAGACCCTGGGATAGCTCTTTGGTACTCCATGATGTAAAAAATGACTCCAGTAGATGGGAAGCGGCCAGCTCCAACACCTCTCTGTCACATGGAATGATGCTCGAGAGACGAAGCAGGTACAGGGAGTAAAACATTTAATAAATAACGGACATGGAATGAGACAGGATCAGCGTCAGCAAACAGGTGACACAAACAAAAGACAATCAATGCAGAAGCGGGGAACAGAGCTGAGGAACTGACAAATATAGGGGAGGTAATAACATGTGAAGAGTGAGTCCAGGTGAGTCCAATATCGCTGATGCGCATGACGAGGGAAGGCAGGTGTGCTTAATGGATGATAGGAGTGCGTGATGCAGGGCAGCCTGGCACCCTCAAGCTCCGGCGCCCTCAACTAATGTACAAAACTATCATCATATTGCTATCTTGTACCAGGCAGGGAAATTCACAGTAGATATCATCAACCATGTAGCTAGCTAGCGAGCTAGCTAATTTGACATTGCTAGTGTTAGCTACCTTTCTGGCTGACAACGTGAATATTAAATGTAAACTCAACAAAAAAAGAAACGTCCTCTCACTGTCAACTGCGTTTATTTTCAGCAAACTTAACATGTGTAAATATTTGTATGAACATAACAAGATTCAACAACTGAGACATAAACTGAACAAGTTCCACAGACATGTGACTAACAGAAATGGAATAATGTGTCCCTGAACAAAGGGAGGTCAAAATCAAAAGTAACAGTCAGTATCTGGTGTGGCCACTAGCTGCATTAAGTACTGCAGTGCATCTCCTCCTCATGAACTGCACCAGATTTGCCAGTTCTTGCTGTGAGATGTTAGCCCACTCTTCCACCAAGGCACCTGCAAGTTCCCGGACATTTCTGGGGGGAAATGGCCCTAGCCCTCACCCTCCGATCCAACGGGTCCCAGACGTGCTCAATGGTATTGAGATCCGGGCTCTTCGCTGGCCATGGCAGAACACTAACATTCCTGTCTTGCAGGAAATCACGCACAGAACGAGCAGTATGGCTGGTGGCATTGTCATGCTGGAGGGTCATGTCAGGATGAGCCTGCAGGAAGGGTACTACATGAGGGAGGAGGATGTCTTCCCTGTAACGCACAGCGTTGAGATTGCCTGCAATGACAACAAGCTCAGTCTGATGATGCTGTGACACACCGCCCCAGACCATGATGGACCCTCCACCTCCAAATCGATCCCACTCCAGAGTCCAGGCCTCGGTGTAACGCTCATTCCTTGGATGATAAACGCGAACCCGACCATCACCCCTGGTGATGAGCAGGGACCCTGGGCATTTAGAAAGGCCTCTTTCTACTGACCCTGAGTCAGTAGAAAGGCCTCTTTAGTGTCCTAAGCTTTCATAACTGTGACCTTAATTGCCTACCGTCTGTAAGCTGTTAGTGTCTTAACGACTGTTCCACACGTGCATGTTCATTAATTGTTTATGGTTCATTGAACAAGCATGGGAAACAGTGTTTAAACCCTTTACAATGAAGATCTGTGAAGTTATTTGGATTTTTACGAATTATCTTTGAAAGACAGGGTCCTGAAAAAGGTACGATTCATTTTTTGCAGAGTTTTTAACATTTTTAGTACATGTTCAAATGGAATTCAGTTATCTTCAATTACCACAGCCACACAGTCAAAATTGTGTACACTGGGTTTCCACTAGATAACACAGCCACAAAGTCTCAGCGCGGATGTTGATGCCATGTCAACTAAGCAGCAACAACCAATGAGAGCTGGAGTTTCTGGGATAGCGTGTTCAAATCTTGAAAGAAAACTGCATTCTTGCCAAAGGGCTCTCCAAAATCACCTGTACACACATAGTTATGCAGTGGAGGTTTAAAGGCCCAATGCAGCCGTTTTTATATCAATATCAAACCATTTCTGGGTAACAATTAAGCACCTTACTGTAATACATTTCCATTAAATAGGCAAAAGTGGCTTTTTAGCAAGAAACTATTTATCAACCAATAATTTTGCTAGGACACCATGGAAAGCCGAAACTCCCACCCTAGCAAACCTGCTGATTAGAAGGTCCTGTGTAGATTGTATTATCAACCAGTACATTTCAGGAAATAACACTGCCCCCCCAAATAAGCACAATTTTGCAGTGTTAGTTTAATCAGTTGTAAAATATGATATAAACTATTTGTGTTTTGAAGGACTCTGTTGCTGTATATGACAAAACTGAAATGCTGAATTGTTTCAATGAGCACTTTGTATCATCTGGTAGGCTGTTTGATTCAGTGTCCTCTGTCTCTGTACAACCTTGTGTGGATCAACCAGTGAGAGCTGGTCAAACTTTTAGCTTTTTGCCATTCTCAGTGCAGGTGGTACATAAAGCCCTAAAATCCTTAGGTCAGAGAAAGCCTGCAGGTCCTGATCTTTTGGATCCCTGCTTTTTAAATCTGGCAGCTGATTTCATAGCTGAACCACTTACATATCTGTTTAATCTAACCCTGGAATGTAATGAAATTCCAAAGATCTGGAAATCAGCATTTGTCCTGCCACTTTTAAAAGGGGGAGATCCAACTATTTTAAATAATTATAGGCCAATCTCAAAGCTGTCACCCCTGGTGAAAATACTTGAAACCCTTGTGAGTGAACAGCTAAAAGAGTTTTTATTTACTAACTCTATTTTTATCAATGTACCAATCGGGTTTCAGGAAGAAGCATAGCACAATTACAGCAGCCATGAAGGTTTTAAATGATATCACTGAAGCTCTTGACAAAAAACAGCATTGTGTCTCACTTTTTATTGATCTTTCTAAGGCTTTTGATACAGTTGATCATGCTATACTAAGGCAGAGATTGTCGAGTGTAGGTCATTCAGAGCATGCAGTTGCATGGTTTGTTAACTATCTGTCTGATAGAACTCAGTGCACTCAATTTGATGGGCTTAGGTCTGTTAAATTGTCTGTCTTTAATGGTGTGCCCCAAGGCTCTGTACTTGGTCCTCTCTTATTCACTATTTATATAAATAATTTAGACAAAAATGTCCAAAATGCACAACTTCATTTTTATGCTGATGATACTGTTATTTACTGTTGTGCCTCATCTCTTACAAAAGCTTTCCAGAACTTGCAAACTGCTTTTTATACTGTTCAACATACCTTGTGTCAATTGAAGCTTATCCTCAATACTGACAAAACTAAACTAATGGTGTTTTTTAAAGCAAGAAATAGACCTCTGAACCTTTCACCTATTACTACCTGTCAGGGCAAGGAGATTGAGGTTGTAACTTCAAATAAATATCTTGGAATTTTGATTGATGATGGCCTCTCTTTTAAAATGCATATTCAACAACTTACAAAAAAATTGAAGCTGAATTTAGGATTTTATTTTAGGAATAAGGCTTGTTTTTCTTTTGAAGCCAGAAGGAGGCTAGTATCAGCTACATTTATGCCTTTACTAGACTATGGGGATATTTTATCCGCTCAGTGTTTGAGATCAATTGACACCCTTTACCATGGCACTTTGAGATTTATTTTAAACTGCAAAACCCTTACGCACCACTGCAATTTGTATACCAGGGTTGGCTGGCCTTCTCTAGTCACTCGTAGGCTCAGTCACTGGTATACTTTTATTTACAAAGCCATTTTGGGTTTACTACCTTTTTATTTGGGCATTTTTATTGTTCAGAAATGTGGTGGGTAATCTCTTCGTTCGCGGGACTTTATCCTGCTAACTGTTCCAAATGTCCGAACTGAATTTGGTAAAAGGGCTTTTATGTACTCTGCGCCATCGTCTTGGAACGCCTTACAAAATACTTTTAAACTGGAAGAACTTGTCCCGATTGGTATTTTTAAATCACTGATGAATGATCTTGAGACTGATTCCCTGACATGTCAATGTTTTTAATTTCCTGTTTTTGATTTTGTTATACTCTTGTGAATTCTATGGTTTTTACTAGATTACTTGTAGTTTTTCATGTTGTTTGTCTGCCTATCTTGGCTAGGAAGCTCTTGAAAAAGAGATTTTAAATCTCAATGAGCCCTTCCTGGTTAAATAAAGGTTAAATAAATAAAAAATAAAAAAATAAATGAAACAGGAAAAAAACAAATTTTGACTGCACTTGGCCTTTAAACATAATCTGTGTTGTATGTTTAATGTTTAACCATTGATATGTTCGACTCCATTGTTTTTCAAACCTCCTTGTTTCACAATTTTGTTGTTGCTCTGAACTAGCACACCTGATTCACCTAGTCAAGGGCTTGATGATTAGTTGACAAGTTGAATCAGGTGTGCTATCTCTGGAATGGCTGGGGGTCCCCGAGGAGAATTTTGAAAAAGGCTGTTCTACTTCAGGTAATGCTGAAATGTTTATTGTCTACCCATGGTATGTCCATCTTTTTTTGAAAACTTCCACTGGTCAAAATATATATAATGTATAAAGTATAAATAGTCCTCAATTTAGATTAGACCCTGCAAAAATACTTTACTAATGATTAGTAAATGGTTTATAAGGATATATATTAAACATTTTATTAATCATTATTACATACTTTAAAAGTGGTTATACATTTGTGAGTAACGATCTTACTAACATTTACACATGTGGGAATAATGATTAATACAGAATGAATAAACTATTTACTAATTCATTATAATGCTTTATTTCAAGGTGTTATTTTAAAGTGTTACCATAACTTTTAGTTTTTCAGAAAGATAAGCTTAAAATGGGCATGGTTTAATTCACTCAACAACCAAAAACATCAACAGTTATTTCTGGTTGTTTATTGAAGTTAGCTGAATGTTTTTACGAATTTGTTTCTCTGGTTTGAGGGGGTCTTGTGTGAAGCCTGGTCTTGGGGAACATCAGGAGGAGGCCAAAGTCAGAGGAGCGTAGGGAGCAGCCAGGTCAGTGGTAGCTGTGAGAGGTAGGAGGGAGGCAGAGTCATGTAGGGCCTTGAAAGCGTGAAGTTGAACTTTGAAGTTTATCCTCTCCTGGAGGATTTAATTACAGTACACTACTGGGAAATATCAGTTTTTTTGTTTTCATACAATGAAATGTTCTTAGTTACTATTTATTAAGAGCTTTAGTAATATTACCACTACATTGCAAACATTTTGTACTAGCCCAATGCCTATCTACTTCAGTTCAACAAACACATGGGGGCAGCAAACCTTTATTGTCAGGGAGCTGGCCAGTGAAATGCATGCTCCTTACCATTGAACCTCATATTGAAAGGATCACTGATGTGGCAGTGATTTGGGAGGGAGAATTCACATTTTCCACCATTCTACTTTGCACCTATCCAATTACATATTATCTTGTGGAGGAAAGGAAGGAATAATACAAGAAAAATACAATGACAATGGAATAATTCTCAATTATTTGAACAAATACCTGCTATTACAAAATACTGGAGGCTGAAAACAGATGTGCTAAGCAATTACTGAGGCAAGATTTCTGATCTTAATGTGTTACTTTATTTATAAGCCTTCGTGTCCCACTTCGTCATAATACTCAGAAAATCATTTGTTGTAAATTAAGCAATAAGGCACGAGGGGGTGTGGTATATGGCCAATATATCACGGCTAAGGGCTGTTCTTATGCACGATGCATCGCGGAGTGCCTGGACACAGCCATTAGCCGTGGTATATTGGCCATATACCACAAATCCCGAGGTTCCTTATTGCTTAATTATACCCCAAATGTTTATAATAATATACATACAGAAATAATGTACTGTACTGGTCGTCGTAGTAAGTGGACCAAAGCGCAGCGGGTTGAGTGCTCATTCTATAATTATTTTGAACACTTAAGGAAAACAAAACAAGAAACCGTACGAACGAACAGGATTACAGGCTAAACACAGCTATGCAATCACAACTTCCCACAAAACCCAAACAAAACACACCCCTTTATATAGGACCTTCAATCAGAGGCAGGGAGGAACAGCTGCCTCCAATTGAAGGCCAAATCAATAAACTAAACATAGAACTAAAAAGACTAGACTAGAACATAGAAATATACTAACATAGAACATAGCCCAAAACCCCCGGAAAACACTAACCAAACACCCCTCTACATAAACACACACCCCGAACCACATAAAACAAATACCCCCCTGCCACGTACTGACCAAACTACAATAACAAATAACCCCTTTACTGGTCAGAACGTGACATGTACAGTGCCTTCAGAAAGTATTTATTCCCATTGACTTACACATTTTGTTGTGTTACAGCCAGAATTCAAAATGGATTAAATAGATTCTAATATAACCTAGAATACTAGTGAAGTCATCACAACTATGAAGTAACACATGGAATCATGTAGAAAGCAAGAAAGTGTTAAACAAATCAAAATATATTTTATATTTCACATTCTTCAAAGTAGCCATCCTTTGCCTTGATGACAGCTTTGCACACTCTTGGAATTCTCTCAACCAGCTTCATGTGGTAGTCAGCTGGAATGCATTTCCATTAACAGGTGTGCCGTGCTAAAAGTTAATTTGTGGAATTTCTTTCCTTCTTAATGCGTTTGAGCCAGTCAGTTGTATCGCAACAAGGCAGGGGTGATATACAGAAGATAGCCCTATTTGGTAAAAGACCAAGTCCATCTTATGGCAAGAACAGCTCAAATAAGCAAAGAGAAATGACAGTCCATCATTACTTTAAGACATGAAGGTCTTAAAGAACTCTGAAAGTTTCTTCAAATGCAGTCTCAAAAACCATCAAGTGCTGTGATGAAACTGGCTCTCATGAGGACCACCACAGGAAAGGAAGACCCAGAATTACCTCTGCTGCAGAGGACAAGTTCATTAGAGTTACCAGCCTCAGAAATTACAGCCCAAATAAATGCTTCACAGAGTTCAAGTAACAGACACATCTCAACATCAGCTGTTCAGAGGCGACTGCATGAATCAGTTGTTCATGGTCGAATTGCTTCAAAGAAACCACTACTAAAGGACACCAATAATAAGAAGAGAATCAAGAAACACGAGCAATGGACACTTGAGCAGTGGAAATCTGTCCTTTGGTCTGATGAGTCCAAATTTGAGATTTTTGGTTCCAACTGCCGTGTCTTTGTGAGACGCAGATAGGTGAACCGATGATCTCTGCATGTGTGGTTGCCACAGTGAAGCATGGAGGAGGTGTGATGGTGGGGGTGCTTTGCTGGTGACACTGTCTGTGATTTATTTAGAATTTAAGGCACACTTAACCAGCATGGCTACCACAGCATTCTTCAGCGATACGCCATCCCATCTGGTTTGCACTTAGTGAGACTATCATTTGTTTTTCAACAGGACAATGACCCTAAACACACCTCCAGGCTGTGTAAGGACTATTTGACCAAGAAGAAGAGTGATGGTGCTGCATCAGATGACCTGGCCTCCACAATCACCCAACCTCAACCCAATTGAGATGGTTTAGGATGAGTTGGACCGCAGAGTGAAGGAAAAGCAGCCAACAAGTGCTCAGCATATGTGGAAACTCCTTCAAGACTGTTGAAAAAGCATTCCTCATGAAGCTGTTTGAGAGAATGCCAAGTGTGTACAAAGCTGTCATCAAGGCAAAGGGTGGCTACTTTGAACAATCTCAAATATAAAATATATATTTTTTGGTTACTACATGATTCCATATGTATTATTTCATAGTGTTGATGTCTTCACTATTATTCTACACTGAAGAAAATAGAAAAACCTTTAAATGAGTAGGTGTTTCCAAACTTCTGACTGGTACTGTATGTTGTAATTATATCTGCACAATATATTTTTTTGCATCAATGATTGTGAAAAATATCCTCAATGATCACACATTGGATAGAAATTTACATTTTATTTTACATTTTTGTCAATTCTAATGTGTAATGGAAGCGTATTGCCTAATGTAAAAAACAGGGTAATGCACTGTAATTTACAGTACTGTAGCATATTACATTCAAAGGGCAATTTTGAAACATGTATCTTGCATTTCTCTGCTATTGGATTAACTGGTTGTTAAAACAACTCCATTGAGAAAATATAATGATGTTGTGTTTTGGTGATTAAATCAATGTTCTCATGGTATTTCACAGTTTTGGATCAATGGTTGTGTGGTGAAAGATGTTTCCATACAAAATGAATGCACAATAAAAGCTTTTGTATATAAGACTTGCTGTGTTACAAGTGTTACCAGTTTGAAGTTTTGTACTTTTGAAAATTCACCACATTCTTGAGAAAATAGCACCAAAGCTGTGTTTACTGTTCATCAGCTGTGAACATCCCTGAACGTGCATCTACAGCTGTGGAAATCCATCTCACTAAGATGCCAACTTCAATAGAATTCATAATGATTGATGGCATCCTTTATATAGAAGACCCACCATCTCCTTCACTGGGAACTCAGATGAAGTGCTCTTGAGTCTGATCATGTATGTGTGTGTGTCTCTCTCTCCTCACTGTGTGTGTGTGTGTGCATGAGGGAGGGAGTTATCTGTGTGTTGTTAGCCTAGGTATGCATGTTTGAGTGAAACATCTTCAATTGTTGATGAGGGTATACAATATACGCAAGGATGTCATAGTTTACAGTGTGCACTTCTGAATTCTATGGGGTGGATGGTGTGTTCTAAAAATACACTTAACCTGACGTAATGTGTTTTATTTACACTGGATTTTCTATGCCCGTCGTTTATGATTAGACTTCATTCATTATAAGGAAGTCAACTTTTCTGTCACGACTTCCATCGAAGTCGGTCCATCTCCTTGTTCGGGCAGCGTTCAACCTCACCGGCCTTCTAGCCATCGCTGATCCACTTTTCATTTTCCATTTGTTTTGTCTTACACACCTGGTTTCAATTCCCCAATTACATGTTCATTATTTAAACCTCTGTGAGTAATTGTTTGTATGTAATACAGTCCATTATTGTGGGCTCACATTATTGCATTGTATTTGTTTGTATTTTGAGAAAATACATTTTTTTACTCATATCTGCTGTCCTGCGCCTGACTATATCGACGATATACTCCACTACACGCGCCAAGCATGTTTCCCTGGTGCGCAGGGTGCTTGGTCGACTGCTGGAGCATGACATTTACATTTTAGTCATTTAGCAGACGCTCTTTTTCCAGAGCGACTTACAGTAGTGAATGCATACATTTAATTAAATTTTTCATGCATGTTTTGTACTGGCCCCCCATGGGAATCAAACCCACAACCCTGGCGTTGCACACACCATGCTGGCGTTGCAAACACCATGCTCTACCAACTGAGCCACAGGGAAGTATGTCAAGGCTGAGAAAGGTCTGTTCTTCCAACAGTCCGTATCCTTCCTAGGGTACCGCATTTCCACTTCAGGGGTGGAGATGGAGAGTGACTGCATTTGAGCCGTGCGTAATTGGCCGACTCCCACCACGGTAAAGGAAGTGCAGCGGTTTCTAGAGTTTACCAATTACTACTGGAGGTTCATCCAGGGTTTTGGTCACCTGAAGGCTCTGTTTACCTCGGCTCCCGTGCTGGCTCATCCGGATCCCTCTTTGGCGTTCATAGTGGAGTTGGACGCGTCCGAGGCTGGGATAGGAGGCGTGCTATCTCAGCGCTCGGGTACGCCACCGAAGCTCCGCCCCTGGGCCTTCTTTTCGAAGAAGCTCAGCCCGGCGGAGCAAAACTATGATGTGGGGATCGGGAGCTGTTGGCTGTCGTCAAGGCTCTGAAGGCGTGGAGACATTGGCTTGAGGGGGCGAGACACCCTTTTCTCATCTGGACTGACCACCACAATTTGGAGTGCGTCCGGGTGACAAAGAGACTGAACCCTCGCCAGGCAAGGTGGGCCATGTTTTTTACCCGTTTTGTGTTCACCCTGTCCTACCGACCAGGTTCCCAGAACGCTAAGGCGGACGCACTGTCCCGGATGTATGACACAGAGGAGCGGTCCATGGATCACACTCCCATACTCCCGGCCTCTTGCCTAGTGGCACCGGTAGTGTGGGAGCTGGATGCGGATATCGAGTGTGGCGTTACGTACAGAGCCCACTCCTCTCCAGTGTACAGCTGGGCGTCTGTACGTTCCGTCTGCTGTCCGCGACCGTTTGATTTATTGGGCCCACACGTCACCCTCCTCTGGTCATCCTGGCATCGGTCGGACAGTGCGTTGTCTTAGTGGGAAGTACTGGTGGTCCACCTTGGCCAAGGACGTGAGGGTTTATGTTTCCTCCTGCTCGGTGTGCGCCTAGTGCAAGGCTCCCTGGCACCTGCCCAGAGGGAAGTTACAACCCCTACCCGTTCCACAACGGCCGTGGTCGCACCTGTTGGTGGACTTCCTGACGGATCTTCCTCCCTCACAGGGCAACACCACGATCCTGGTCGTTGTGGCTCGGTTTTCTAAGTCCTGCCGTCTCCTCCCTTTGCCCGGTCTCCCTACGGCCCTACAGACTGCAGAGGCCCTGTTCACTCACGTCTTCCGGCACTTCGGGGTGCCTGAGGACATAGTCTCTGATCGGGGTCCCCAGTTCACGTCCAGGGTCTGGAGAGCGTTCATGGAACGTCTGGTGGTCTCGGTCAGCCTCACCTCAGGTTTTCACCCTGAGAGTAACGGGCAGGTGGAGAGAGTAAACCAGGATGTAGGTAGGTTTCTGCGGTCATATTGCCAGGACCGGCCGGGAGAGTGGGCGGGGTTCACCCCCTGGGCAGAGGTGGCCCAAAACTCACTCCGCCACTCCTCCACTAACCTCTCTCCCTTCCAGTGCGTTCTGGGGTATCAGCCGGTTCTGGCACCTTGGCATCAGAGCCAGATCGAAGCTCCTGCAGTGGACGAATGGTTTAAGCGCTCGGAGGAGACCTGGGACGCCGCCCATGTGCACCTGCAATGGGTCGTGAGGCGGCAGAAGGCGAGCGCCGACCATCACCGCAGTGAGGTCCCGGTGTTCGCACCAGGGGACCGGGTCTGGCTCTCAACCCGAAACCTGCCCCCCCGCCTGCCTTGCCGGAAGCTGGGTCTGCAGTTTGTGGGGCCATTCAAAGTCCTGAGGAGACTGAACGAGGTATGCTACAGGTTACAGCTTCCCTCAGATTATCGTATTAATCCCTCATTCCATGTGTCTCTCCTCAGGCCGGTGGTGGCTGGTCCACTCCAGGAGTCTGAGGTGCGGGAGGTTCCTCCGTCCCCTCTGGACATCGAGGGGGCCCCGGCATATGCTGTTTGAACCATCCTGGACTCGAGGCGTTGGGCGAGGGGCCTTCAGTACCTCGTGGAGTGGGAGGGGTATGGTCCGGAGGAGAGATGCTGGGTGCCGGTGGAGGACATCTTGGACCCTTCATTGCTGCGGGAGTTCCACCGTCTCCATCCGGATCGCCCTGCGCCTTGTCCTCTGGGTCGTCCCCGAGGTCGGTGTCGGCGCGCTGCTGGAGCCGCGCGTCAAGGGGGGGGGTACTGTCACGACTTCCGCCGAAGTCGGTCCCTCTCCTTGTTCGGGCGGCGTTCGGCATCACTGGCCTTCTAGTCATCGCCGATCCACTTATCATTTTCCATTTGTTTTGTCTTACACACCTGGTTTCAATTCCCCAATTACTTGTTCATTATTTAAACCTCTGTTCCCCCATGTTTGTTTGTGAGTAATTGTTTGTTTGTAATACGGTCCGTTATTGTGGGCTCGCATTATTGCGTTGTATTTGTTTGTATTTTGAGTAAATACGTTTTTTACTCATATCTGCTGTCCTGCGCCTGACTCCTCCACACCAGCTCACACAGACTTTATTACATTTTCAATGTGTGATTGTATGTCACTACAACCTTTTCAAGAAACAATTAAAATATATAACTAATATGTACCATTATGAGACAATTGCAGAGGTTTATTCATTCTAGTACGAGTGGAGTCAAGCTGCTATACTTGTATGTATAGCAGCTTGGGCCCAATCTATTGACTCTTCAAAGAATTCCCCTTTTAGCTATTCTGGGAGCATCTCCTTGCCAACAGTGCTTTTTCTCATCTAAAATTACATTCTTCATGCTGCTTTAAAGCAGAGCTGGTTGATTTATCTGATTTGTGTTTTTCACTGCCATCCTAACTATCTTTGTGAGATTAAAAGATGAAAGTACAATAATGTGTCTTCATTTAAGGGGACTTAGTAGACTTCATTAATGACACACACACACACACACACACACACACACACACACACACACACACACACACACACACACACACACACACACACACACACACACCACACACACACACACACACACACACACACACACACACAGTATACCATACTGTCCATATTGAAAATATAACCATTGATTAGGCTTTGGTGATCAATCTATGGCTGCTGAAAAACATTGACACTGTTTATAGCCACATATGGTCGACGTTATCTTTTACCAGTTAAAGGTTGCACTCTGCATTATACTATGCTTTTTAATTGATTGTTATTAATTCTCAAATAAATGCTTAATAAAATATGTTTATAGAAGTTGTTGTATGCTGTTGATTGAAAATAAAATATTCAAAACTTGAACCCTGTAGGGATTTCAACTATTGTAAATTATGTTTATTGCACTTTCATCTAGCCCAACTATGAGTATCATGGGCTTTGTGCATCTGGGAAGGGATGTAATCTCAAAGTATCCATGATGCGTTCAGGACTTACTACAGCCCCATTAAAGCCCATTTTAAGGAAGGACAAACAGCGCTAAAAACAAATCAAATCAAAGTGTATTGGTCGCGTACACAGTTTAGCAGATGTTGAAGCGGGTGCAGCGAAACGCTTACATTGCTAGCTCCTAACAATGCAGTAAAATGTCAAACAACCCAAATAGCATGTTAACAGTAATCCAAATGCAATCTATAAGTATACCGTATACAGCGGATGAATACAGACAATATATACTAAGAATGATATTTACAGCAGTAGTATGTGGACACATGCTCGTCGAACATCTCATTAAAAAATAATGGAGTTGGTCCCCCTTTGCTGCTATAACAGCCTCTACTCTTCTGGGAAGGCATTCCACTAAATGTTGGAACATTGCTGTGGGGACTTGCTTCCATTCAGCCACATGAGCATGTGAGGTTGGGCGATTAGGCCCGCAGTTGGCTTTCCAATTCATCCCAAAGGTGTTTGATGGGGTTGAGGTCGGGGCTCTGTGCAGGCTAGTCAAGTTCTTCCACATCGATCTCGACAAACCATTTCGGTATGGACCTGGCTTTGTGCACGGGGGCACTGTCATGCTTATTATGATAATGGGCATAATGCCAACACAGAGATGACACTAGTGGGGCACCTACTATAAACAGGTGCATTATGAGTGTCTGATTAGGATGTTGTGACCTGTAACATGTTATACCCGAGTAAAGGATTAGGCTTGAACTTTACCAAACTCCGATGTGAGTTATTCACATACACATAAAAACAGGAGTGCCAGAAAAAGTGATGCAAGTGACAAAAGCCTAAGGGCAGCGCTCCTGCAGAAGGGGCAGCCCATTGCATTTGCTTCAAGGACATTGACACCTATGGAGCAAGGATATGCCCAAATTCAAAACGACTGCCTAGCCATAGTGTTCGCCTGTGACCGTTTTGATCAATACCTTCATGGTAGGAACTTTATCACGGTGCACATTGATCACAAGCCGCTTGAGGTTATCTTAAAAAAAAAAAGTTCCGTCTGCCCCGAAGCAACTTCAAAGGATGATGTTAAAGCTTCAGCGTTATCAAGTACAGGTAGTATACAAGAAAGGAATAGAGCTTCACATTGCAGATTTCTTGTCTAGAGCAATGCTAACAGCAACTAGTCACTCGCATTATCAGACAAATGAGACTGTATATTTATTATTATTTTAATTTTTTTCCACCTTTATTTAACCAGGTAAGCTAGTTGAGAACAAGTTCTCATTTACAACTGCGACCTGGCCAAGATAAAGCAAAGCAGTGTGACAGAAACAACAACACAGAGTTACACATGGAATAAACAAGCGTACAGTCAATAACACAATAGAAAAAAAGAAAGTCTATATACAGTGTGTGCAAATGGCATGAGGAGGTAAGGCAATAAATAGGCCATAGTAGCAGAGTAATTACAATTTAGCAGATTAACACTGATAGATGAGCAGATGATGATGAGCAGATGATGGTGTGTAAGTAGTGATACTGGTGTGCAAAAGAGCAGCAACGTAAATAAAAACAATATGGGGATGAGGTAGGTAGATTGGGTGGGCTATTTACAGATCGGTTAACTGCTCAGATAGCTGATGTTTAAAGTTAGTGAGGGAAATGTAAGTCTCCAACTACAGCGATTTTTGCAATTCGTTCCAGTCACTGGCAGCAGAGAACTGGAAGGAAAGGTGGCCAAAGCAGTTGTTGGCTTTGGGGATGACCAGTGAGATATACCTGCTGGAACGCGTGCTACGGGTGGGTGTTGTTATCATGACCAGTGAGCTGAGATAAGGCGGAGCTTTACCTAGCATAGACTTATAGATGACCTGGAGCCAGTGGGTCTGGCGACAAATATGTAGCGAGGGCCAGCCGACTAGAGGGAATCACCCGCAGCAAGAGCGACATTGTTGATATATACAGAGAAAAGAGTCGGCCCGAGAATTGAACCCTGTGGTACCCCAGAGAGACTATAGGCTCTACAGGCTGAGTTGGAAGATGTGAACCATGCTACTGATCAAAACATCTCCCCGCAGACACGGGATGCTATTAAAGCTCATTCAGCAGAACTTCTCGAATGCTTCCGTCTTTTATCCTAAGAGGCTGGCCCAAGAAAGAGTACGCCCATCCTGGTGAGGGACTACTGGACATACAGAGACGAACTCACAATTCAGGAAGAGGTTGTCAAAGGCGACAGGGTGGTAGTGCCAGAAACTCTACGCCCAATGATTCTCTCTCGTATCCATGCAGGCACTCAGGGGTCGAAGCCAGTCTCAGGAAAGACTAATTATTCTGGCCCAGCATGACCCAAGAAATTAAATATTTTGTGGCTGTGTGAAGCATGCGTAATGCTAATCTACCTAAGCAGCAAAAGGAAACGCTGCAGCCACATGACATACCAACACATCCTTGGTCTAAAGTGGGAATGGATCTGTTCACCGTAAAGAACGTTCCTTTTCTGATTATAGTGGACTACTATTCAGATTTTTGTGAGGCGGAGAAAGTGAATGACACAACTGCATCATCGACTGTTGTAAACAGCAGTTTAGCAGATATGGCATACCTGACAGTGGTATAGTTATGGATAATGGGCCACAGTTCACGAGTCAAGACTTTGCTTTGTTTGCAAAAGCCTGGGAATTCCATCATGTGACCTCTTCACCATACCACAGTCAGAGTAATGGTAAGGCGGCAGTGACTCTCATCACAAAGGCAAGGCAGGAAGGCACAGATGTGTGCAGGGGCGGTTCTGGGGGGGGGGGGGGCAGTGCCCCTGTGACAACAATTTTGGACCCCCTTGTGGCCCCCCTAAATGTGGAGAATGAAATAATTTTTACATAACACATTTTTGCTATTGTTCTTTTTTTTTACATCCGTTATTAGACAGTGGCAACGCGGAACACTAATGATTATGAACATGGTCTTTTGCCTGCTAATGCCTGCAATGCAGTGAAGAAAACGATATGACAACAATAACATCTAATGTAACTGGCCCCTCTAACAGTACAACTGGCCCCAGCTTGGCCCCCATAGTTGAAATGGTCTAGAACCGCCACTGGATGTGTGGCAAGCCATTTTGGCGTGGAGAAATACTCCCACATGGAGTCTTGGCACATGCATAAGGCACATTAGCGCAAGGTCATATGAAATGGAAGTAAAGGGCCGAAAGTGTCGAAGGAACCGGAAGGACATACGCTCAGTTCATGAGAGTGTAGGGCACAGGAGGGACACATGGGAAGACTGGGAATATCTCCTGGATGGTGTGTGCAGGACACATAATGAGGAGACGGAGAAGACCCCCACCAGGGCAATTATCTCTGAGGACCGTGCATCCACAATTTCAGGAGGCTGTGGAGTGGAGAGGCCTTCAGGCTCCCAGAGGTGCCTAACATCCCAGGAGTGCCAGGAGAGGACTTGAGGATCCCAGAGGTGCCCAATATGCTACTAGTGCAACACACTAGGAGAAGGGCTAACATAAGACCGCCCCTGCTGTATGGGGACTATGTCCCTTAAGAGATGGACAATTACTTTTTGATCTTATAAAAAATAAAGAAAAAAGTGTGATGATAATGTAAATAGTTATTTTGGGGCGGCAGGTAGCCTAGTGGTTAGAGCGTTGGACTTGTAACCGAAAGGTTGCAAGATTGAATCCCCAAACTGACAAGGAAATAATCTGTTGTTTGGCCCCTGAACAAGGCAGTTAACGCACTGTTCCTAGGCTGTCATTGAAAATAAGAATTTATTCTTCACTGAATTGCCTAGTTAAATGAAGGTAAAATAAATACAAAAATTCAATGTGGTATTAAAATGGTATGAAGTGCTCGGGCTAATTCTATATGAAAAGGAAGATGTTAAGATAATGAGTATAATACCAACCCAGAGATGGCGCTAATGGGGCACCTATCTAGGATATATAAACAGGTGCATTATGAGTGTCTGATTAGGATGTTGTGACCTGTAACATGTTGTACCTGAGTAAAGGATTAGGCTTGAACTTTACCAAACTCTCCGACATGAGTTATTCACATACACGTTAAAAACAATGCTGAAACAGGAAAGGACCTTCCCCAAACTGTTGCCACAAAGTTGGAAGCACAGAATCGTCTAGAATGTCATTGTATGCTGTAGCGTTAAGATTTCCCTTCACTGGAACTAAGGGGCCTAGCCAGAACCATGAAAAACAGCCCCAGACCATTATTCCTCCTCCACCAAACTTTACAGTTGGCACTATGCATTCGGGCAGGTAGCGTTCTCCTGGCATTCGGTAACAGTCCAATGGCGGCGAGCTTTACACCCCTCCAGCCGATGCTTGGCATTGCCCATGGTGATCTTAGGTTTGTGTGCGGCTTCTCAGCCAAGGAAGCCCATTTCATGAAGCTCCCGATGAACAGTTCTTGTACTGACGTTGGTTCCAGAGGCAGTTTGGAACTCGGTAGTGAGTGTTGCAACCGAGGACAGACAATTTTTACTTGCTACACGCTTCAGCACTCGGCGGTCCTGTTCTGTGAGCTTGTGTGGCCTACCACTGCTGACATATTACTTCCATTTGTGTTATCAGATCAGTGTAGATGTGGGAGACAATCCAAGGATTTGGACTATTGAAACACACCCAAAGCTGTCTGATGACCCTATTTCACCTGTGTTAGGTTCCCTCTGAAACATTCATAGTGGCTCCCCAACTGCAGTCTGACTGAGAGGTGGGTGTGGGGCTGCTTTAAGGCACTGTCACGATGGAGTGCCTCACTCACTCCCTGTCACTCTAGGATGCATCACTGGACAGGTAAGGGGACCAGAACACCATTGTGACAAGAACACCATTTCTCGCTGATTACTTTCCTTTGGGTTACTACACAGACTAAGAACTGAACTGGTAAAATCAATCGTTATTTCATTAGATTTCATTGATTGCACTCAAACATACAAAACGTATACAATGGTAAATGCCCTTGGATTAGCCTGCATTTGTGACTGACAGGGATTTGAACCCAGTTCTACTCGGTCTCACTGAGCTAAATCCAAAACATTAGCTTAGGGAGCCTTCCAAGTCTCAGGCAAGGTTACTCATTACGGGAGCTTGGTTTCAAACTAACCCCGTATATATTCGGGGTTTTTTTTGCGTCCATTCTGTGAGCTTGATAACACTGGATTTTGTACACATTAACTGACAACCCAGAAATAGAAGTATGCGTTCATTGATACAACAAGAGCACTGGCGCTGTGAATGTCTTTGTTGGATTTGCAACACAAAAGACTATAGCCTGCACATTTGCAACACAAGACTGCCTTGCCAAGTTACAGTTCATATTACGCTCTTCATAGACATGTCAGACTGCAGTTGGGTTTCATATGCTAATACACAGATTGTTTTTATGATCCCTGTGTGATTAGAGTTTATCATCGATGGATATGCAATTGCAGCTCGGCGCTCCGTGCGGCACATCGCACCAGCCACAAACAATTTCCCTCTTTGTCGCCACACACTTGTCATTGTAAATAAGAATTTGTTCTTAACTGACTTTCCTCGTTAAATAAAGGTTCAATTAAAAATTAAAAACACACTTGCTGAGCGGATAGGCCCTCACTGCAGATTGAGTGAAGCACAGCTCATGCTTAATTCATCAATTCAAACATAATATGTGCATATTCCTCTCTCCGAGGGAGTGTAAGCTGAACCTCATGGGTTTGTTTGGAGTGTTCGGATATAGGGAGAGTGACGTCAAGAGCGCCCACTCTGTGTTTTTCCCCAACAGATTAAAAAGCTGCAGATGTGTTGGCCAGTCCAAAAACACCCACTTGCAAGGGCTGAAGACACTGTGTGTCCTCCTTCTCCAAGTGTTCTTTTCAGCCAACTTCTTCAAATGCCACGTTTTGCCACATTCTTTCAACACTCCCTTAATTAAGCAAACTGCAAGGGGAGTGGCTTTGTGTTCTCTAACACTTTTCTTGGAGTAACACTTTCATTTAGGGTTCACAGGCTTTGTTTTTGTTTCCCTAAATTATCCTTCAGAAATATGCAGTGATATGACTGTAAACAGCTGCAGGGGTGAATCTGACAAGGTATCTCAGAGTGTTGTTCCAATATGAGGGGACTGTGTTTTTGTGTTTACATGTAGAAAATAGCCCAGATCCCCATTCACTACCGCACTCCTGCCTATGCTCATAAGCATACAAGAAAATGCTCATCCAAAGGTGGCGTTCCTAGTAGCCGGTGATTTTAATGCAGGTCAACTTAAATCCGTTTTACCTCATTTCTACTAGCATGTCACCTGTGCAACTACAGGCAAAATAATTCTAGATCACCTTTACTCCACACACAGAGAAGCAAACAAAACTCTCCCTTGCCCTCCATTTGGCAAGTCTGACCATAACTCTATCCTGCTGATTCCTGTTTACAAGCAAAAACTCAACCAGGAAGTACCACTAATACGCTCAATATGGAAGTGGTCCAACGAAGAGGATTCTAAGCTACAGGACTGTTTTTCTAGCACAGACTGGAATATGTTCCGGGATTCATTCGATGGCATTGAGGAGTTTACCACATCAATCACTGACTTAAGTGCATCGACAATGTTGTCCCTACAGTGACTGTATGTACGTATCCCAACCAGAAGCAATGGATTACAGGCAACATCCGCACTGAGCTAAAAGCCAGAGCTGCCGCTTTCAAGGAGCGTAACACTAATCCGGACGCTTATAAGAAATCCCGCTACGCCCTCCAATGAACCATCAAACAGGCAAAGTGTCAATAAAGGACTAAGATCGAATCCTACTACAGTGGCTCTCGGGTGTGGCTAGCGCTGGCGTCATGTCAAACATGGAGAGCATGCAATACGCTGCTTCTTGTTTGTTTGTATACACAATTGTGAATTTGTCTGTGCATGGTACTCGCCACAAATCTTGGTTTATAGAGTTTCTGGGCTAGACTAAAATGTGTCTCCGGTCCCAAAGACAGAGATTATGAGAGCATTTCATCAAGCACAGAGAGAGGCCATAAGGCTGTTTGTTTTGTTTTATTTTCTTTGTAAAATAATAACTATTACCTATTCTCACATATGGCATAACAGCCAAGGGGATACCAAAGCAATTTCCTTTTGTGATCTTGGCAAGAGTTCACTGCTCATGTCCACTAAATTGTGAAGAGTTTGTATGGTATATGGCCACAGTCTACATGAATGTAATAGAATATGGGACTTATTTGTTAGACATCAAATTTGACTCCTCAATATTTCTATCAAGATTTTAGAGTTAATGCGATATTGTCTGTACCTACTCTACTGATCAAGTGGGTGCATGGTTTACTCAAGTCAATCCCAGTCATTTCACTACCTTGGCTACTACCTGTTTTCTACAGATGTCGGGTCTTAACTAGATCACTCTTTTCTCGAGGAGAATTTTCCTTCTGCATCAGGAAATTCAAATGAGCCTTGTAATTCCTTAAAAATGAGCAGTTCTCTTTCTCTCAATGTTAACTCATTGGGATCAGGCCTGCTATCAAATAATATTCTCTCTCACTCGATAAAACGCTAGGCCTAAGCCCTATTACTGTAACATTAAAATGTATCTGAAATGCAGCTATACACATCAACAACTGTTGTTTTATATAGCTTAATAACACAAGTTAGATATTGCTCCGCTAGGCTACGACATAGGTGTATCCTAAGGTTACAAATTAGCTTTCAAAGTTGAGTCCAATCCTGCCCTGGGGTGGTCTAATGCCTTCAGTGGGAACATATCGGTCTACAATGTTGGTGTGGGTTTGATTCCAACTCATGAACTCAAACCCCAGATACACTTTTTTTAGTTAGGGAGTAGTCGAAATGTACACAATTGTTACCCGGACAAAAATGGGGGATGGTCATGCTTTTTTAATTTCAGTCAGGGTTTAGTATTTTTTTATTTAGTCCAGGGGAGGGTCATGTAATTTGTAATCGATTAACAAACCCAACGCAATGGTAAATCTAAGCGCTGGCGTGTCATAGGTGTCGATGAAAGGGGACCAAAGCGCAGCAGGTAAAGTGCTCATCTTCTTTTATTATTCAATAACGTGAACACTTAAACAAAAATAACAAACCGACAATCAACAGTTCCGTAAGGTACACTAACTATACGGAAAACAACCACCCCCAAAAACACAGGAAAAACAGGCTGCCTAAGTATGGCTTCCAATCAGAGACAACGAAAGACACCTGCCTCTGATTGGAAGCCATACTTGGCCACACATAGAAAAAGAAACATAGAAATAGAAAACTAGAACCAAAATCCCCTAGAACCAAAAACCCCCAAAACACACAAAACAAACACCCCCTGCCACGCCCTGACCATACTACAATTACAAATGACCCCTTTACTGGTCATGACGTGACATGGCGGTAGCGCTATAGGTTTGGGGTGTGTCAGAAATATTTGAGCTATTTTCATAAAATAATTTCGGCGCAGTGGTGGCGGTGGCATGAAAGGGCTGCGTTTTGATGAATAAAGCAGTTGTGGGTGTGTCGAAGCTTGGCCCCTCACTGGCCAATCAGAACACGCTCCATGGCTAAATATGTGGTTGCTTCAAGTTGTGTATTTATGGTCTTTTATGTATTGCCTGGGAATTAACTCCATTATAGTCTGTTAAACAGCTTACAGAAACAAAATAACAAAATCGAGATCCATCCCAAGGCCTAAAAAGAGTGTGAATAATTCTAATAAAATTCTAAACAAAACTAAACAACAACTTGTTTTACATAGGCTATGTCTAAATACACTTACACATCCAAACTTTTCACAGTAACCGGACAAAGATCCAATATAACGAGAAAGGGAAAATGTCCTCTCACTGATATACTGCTCCCAAATATGTTTTATATACATATTGGAACCATCTTACAGATCACATTCACATTTCTCCAGAAGTTGCATTGCCAAGGATGTTCTCCCCATAAAACCAGGACAGCATGGATCATTCTAATGAGTTTAGTTTTAATAAAATTCAACGAACAACAAGCAATCAACAACATCAACAATAAATACATGTAAAATGTAATGATATCATAAAATCACCAGGATATAAAAGACAGACACATTGCTGTCGAACCAGCCTTCATTATACTAGGCCTAGGTTAAAGGTAGCCTACAGTGGGATTTGGGTTCTAAGAATGTGAAACTTCATAATATGAGGTTGTCGGTACTCACCTGCCTACAATACATACTGTAGATAAAAAGGGAATGTCAGCTCACTGTTTTGCTCCTCTCAAACTTGATCTTTTAGTAAAGCTTTGGTAACTAAGATTTATTTGTGGTCTCACAAGCCAAACCCCTTATCCAAGGTCTTGACTAGCCTACTTGCATTTGGCAGGACAAAAAGAAAACAGCCTTTGTTGAGAGGAGTGGAGGCTACACTTGGTTTTTAATCAAATAAAACGAAATGGGGAAAAAGCATACATTTTTTATGTTTCTAAATCTGAAGTTTGCAGACACCAAAAGCACATTACTCTTGTTCCATGTGCATACGGGCAGTGTGCGTCACGGCTGGATAGGCTGCGTTTCCGCTGTCAAAAATCATTCCATAACCAAATGGATGAGCGATGGCCGAGCGGTTATAGGCAAGGAGCAATAGATGGTATAAAATACAGTATATACATATGATATGAGTAATGTAAGATATGTAAATATTATTTAAAGTGGCATTGTTTAAAGTAACTAGTGATCCATTTGTTAAAGTGGCCAGTGATTGGGTCTCCATGTAGGCAGCAGCCTCTCTGAGTTAATTATTGCTGTTTAGCAGTCTGACGGCCTTGAGATAGAAGCTGTTCTTCGGTCCCAGCTTTGATGCACCTGTACTGACCTTGCCTTCTGGATGGTAACGGTGTGAACAGGCAGTGGCTCGGGTTGTTGTTGTCTTAAATTATCTTTTTTGCCTTCCTGTGACATCGGGTGCTATAGGTTTCATGGAGGGCAGGTAGTTTGCCCCTGGTGATGCGTTGTGCAGACCGCACCACCCTCTGGAGAGCCTTGCGGTTGAGGGTGGAGCGGTTGCCGTACCAGGCTGTGATACAGCCCGACAGAATGCTCTCGATTGTGGATCTGTAAAAGTTAGTCAGGGTTTTGGATGACAAACCAAATTTCTTCAGCCTCCTGAGGTTTCAGTTTGTCTGTGATGTGTACGCCGAGGAACTTAAAACTTTTCACTTTCTCCACTGCAGTCCCCTCGATGTGGATAGGGGGGTGCTCCCTCTGCTGTTTCCTGAAGTCCACGATCATCTCCTTTGTTTTGTTGACATTGAGTGAGAGGTTGTTTTCCTGACACCACACTCTGAGTGCCCACACCTCCTCCCTGTTGTCTTTCTCGTCGTTGTTCGTAATCAAGCCCACGCCTGTGTTTCGCCCGCAAATTTGATGATTGAGTTGGAGGCGTGCATGGCCATGCAGTTGTGGGTGAACAGGGAATACAGGAGGGGGCTGAGCATCCACCCTTGTGGGGCCCCAGTGTTGAGGATCAGTGAGGTGGAGATGTTGTTTCCTACCTTTACCACCTGGGGGTGGCCCGTCAGAAAGTCCAGGACCCAGTTGCACAGGGAAGGGTTGAGGCCCAGGGCCTCCAGCTTGATGATGAGCTTGGAGGGTACTACGGTGTTGAAAGCTGAGCTGTAGTCAATGAACAGCATTCTTACATAGGTGTTCCTCTTGTCCAGATGGGATAGGGCAGTGTGCAGTGTGATGGCGATTGCATCCTCTGCAATCAAGAGACGGTCAAGAGACTGGACATTGGCGAGTAGTATACTCGGGAGAGGTGAGCGATGTGCCCGTCTACGGAGCCTGACCAGAAGCCCGCTCCGTCTGCCTCTTCTGCGGCGCCGTTGTTTTGGGTCACCTACTGGGATCCGATCCATTGTCCTGGGTGGTGGTCCAAACAGAGGATCCGCTTTGGGAAAGTTGTATTCCTGGTCGTAATGTTACTAAGTCGACGTTGCTCTTATATCCAATAGTTCTTCCTGGCTGTATGTAATAAGACTTAAGATTTCCTGGGGTAACAATACATAAAAAAACGAAATACTGCATAGTTTCCTAAGAATGCGAAGTGAGGCAACCATCTCTGTCGGCGCCATGAGTTCCTGTATGTTGTTATGCGGTAACGCGTTTAACCAACCGTGTTACCGCTAAAACCAGCTTTTGGTTGGTTTAAATATGCCTACCAGCACTGCCTGAAATTAGCACTTTAGATCATGTTTTTAAGAACACACAATCTGAGCACAATCAAGCTGATATAAGACAGGTAAATTACCCATCCTTGTGCAACAGTTTGAAAATAGCAGAGCGCTGGCTTTAACAGGTCTAAATTGCAAACGAAAGGGCATTTGACACTACCGCCGCCTTAACGCCAGCCGAAAATAGAGCCCTGAATGTCATATTGCTCAGTCTTGGAGAAATAGTTATTTGTTCGATGTGTGCCCAAAGCTGCTACTATACTAATGGCTATATGCCTTGGCTATTTGAAGAGCATGGTCGGAGAAGCAGAGGGCTAATTTATATTTCTATGAAAATGTACTTCCTTCCCGAGTTTTTGCGCTGCTGGGATGGTGTACAGTGCCTTCGGAAAGTATTCAGACCCCTTGACTTTTTCCACATTTTGTTACATTACAGCCTTATTCTAAAATGGATTAAATAAAACATTTCCTCAGCAATCTGACATACAGGAACTCAAGGCGCCTACAGAGATGGTCGCCTCACTTCGCGTTCTTAGGAAACTATGCAGTATTTTGTTTTTTTTATGTATTATTTCTTACATTGTTACCTCAGGAAATCTTAAGTCTTATTAAATACAGCCGGGAAGAACGATTGGATATAAGAGCAACGTCAAGAGCAACTTTTTTCTCTGTATATATCAGCGATGTCGCTCTTTCTGCTGGTGATTCCCTGATCCACCTCTACGCAGACAACACCATTCTGTATACATCTGGCCCTTCTTTGGACACTGTAAACTAACCTCCAAATGAGCTTCAATGCCATACAACACTCCTTCCGTGGCCTCCAACTGCTCTTTAACGCTAGTAAAACCAAATGCATGCTTTTCAACCGTTCACTGCCCGCACCCGCCCACCCGACTAGCATCACTACTCTGGACGGTTCTGACTTAGAATATGTGGACAACTACAAATACCTAGGTGTCTGGCTAGAGTGTAAACTCTCCTTCCAGACTCATATTAAACATCTCCAATCCAAAATTAAATCTAGAATCGGCTTCCTATTTCGCAACAAAGCCTTCTTCACTCACGCCGCCAAACATACCCTCGTAAAACTGACTATCCTACCGATCCTTGACTTCGGCGATGTAATTTACAAAATAGCTTCCAATACTCTACTCAGCAAACTGGATGCAGTCTATCACAGTGCCATCCGTTTTGTCACCAAAGCCCCTTATACCACCCACCACTGCGACCTGTATGCTCTAATCGGCTGGCCCTCGCTACATATTTGTCGCCAGACCCACTGGCTCCAGGTCATCTAAAAGTCTATGCTAGGTAAAGCTCCGCCTTATCTCAGCTCACTGGTCAGGATAACAACACCCACCCGTAGCACGCGCTCTAGCAGGTATATCTCACTGGTCATCCCCAAAGCCAACACCTGCTTTGGCCGCCTTTCCTTCCAGTTCTCTGCTGCCAATGACTGGAACAATTTGCAAAAATTGCTGAAGCTAGAGACTTATATTTCCCTCACTAACTTAAAACATCAGCTATCTGAGCAGGTAACCGATCGCTGCAGCTGTACATAGCCCATCTGTAAATAGCCCACCCAATCTACCTACCTCATCCCCATATTGTTTTTATTTACTTTTCTGCTCTTTTGCACACCAGTATTTCTACTTGCACATCACCATCTGCTCATCTATCACTCCAGTGTTAATTTGCTAAATTGTAATTACTTCGCTACTATGGCCTATTTATTGCCTTACCTCCTCACGCCATTTGCACACACTGTATACAGACTTTCTTTTTTTCTATTGTGTTACTGACTGTACGCTTGTTTATTCCATGTGTAACTCTGTGCTGTTGTTTGTGTCGCACTGCTTTGCTTTATCTTGGCCAGGTCGCAGTTGTAAATGAGAACTTGTTCTCAACTAGCTTACTTGGTTAAATAAAGGTGGCATAAAAAAGTAAATAAATAAAAATCTACACACAATATCCCATAATGACAATGCGAAAACACATTTTTAGAAGTGTTTGCAAATGTATTATTTACATAACTATTCAGACCCTTTGCTATGAGACTCAAAATTGAGCTCAGGTGCATCCTGTTTCCATTGATCATCCTTGAGATGTTTCTACAACTTGATTGGAGTCCACCTGTGGTAAATTCAATTGATTGGACATGGTTTGGAAAGGCATCTGTCTATATAAGGTCCCACAGTTCAAATCAAATGTTATTGGTCACATACACATATTTACAAGCATTTCACTACACCCGCAATAACATCTGCTAAACACGCGTATGTGACCAATAAAATTTGATTTGATTTAGCAGATGTTATTGCGGGTGTACCGAAATGCTTGTGTTCCTAGCTCCAACAGTGCAGTAGCGTCTAACAATTCACAACAATACACACAAATCTAAAAGTAAAAGAATGGAATTAAGAAATATATAAATATTAGGACGAGCAATGTCGGAGTGCAGTTGACAGGGCATGTCAGAGCAAAAACCAAGCCATGAGGTTGAAAGAATTGTCCGTAGAGCTCCAAGACAGAATTGTATTCAGGCACAGGGGAAGGGTACCAAAATATGGGCAAGAGTACGAAAATATTTCTGTAGCATTGAAGGTCCTGGAGAACACAGTGGCCTCCATCATTCTTAAATGGAAGAAGACTGGAACCACCAAGGCTCTTCCTAGAGCTGGCCGCTCGGCCAAACTGAACAATCGGGGGAGAAGGGCCTTCATCAGGGAGGTGACCAAAAACCCGATGGTCACTGACAGAGCTCTAGAGTTCGTCTGTGGAGATGGGAGAACCTTCCAGAAGGACAACCATCTCTGCAGCACTCCACCAATCAGGCCTTTATGATAGAGTGGCCAGACGGAAGCCACTCCTCAGTAAAAAACACATGACAGCTAGCTTGGAGTTTGCCAAACGGCACCTAAAGACTCTCAGACCATGAGAAACAAGATTCTCTGGTCTGATGAAACCAAGATTGAACTCTTTGGCCTGAATGCCAAGTGTCATGTCTGGACGTAACCTGGCACCATCCCTATGGTGAAGCATGGTGGTGGCAGTATCATGCTGAGGGGATGTTTTTCAGCGGCAGGGACTGGGAGACTAGTCAGGATCGAGGCAAAGATTAACGAAGCAAAGTACAAAGAGATCCTTGATGAAAACCCGCTTGTAGCATCATACCCAGGATGACTCAATGCTGAATTGCTGCCAAACATGGTTCAACAAAGTACTGAGTAAAGGGTCGGAATGCTTATGTAAATGTGATATTTCATTATTTTTATTTTTTTTATAAATGAGAAAAACAAAATAAAACCTGTTTTTGCTTTGTCATTATGGGGTATTGTGTGTAGATTGATGAAAAAAATTATTTAATCAGTTTGAGAATAAAGCAATAACGTAACAAAATGTGGAAAAAGTCAAGGGGTCTGAATACTTTCCGAAGGCACTGTATGTCCAGGATATGAGCCAAAGCAAGTGTGATTGAATTGTCAAACACTATTTTAATTACACAGACTTTTCAAAGTATCTGATAATTTGAGTTGCCATTAGACTTGATTGACATTCATTGGATCAAGATGGGCTTTCACTCCCTGGAGGCCCCAGTTCATATTTAATCTTGGCACAATCTTCAGGCCCTTTGATTGTCCATTTTGTAACGTTTCTCCATCTATATCATTATTCTGTTTCAGTCTGTATAGAGGCGGAGGAATCCAAACACATGGGGAGGGGTGATTTTCAAGGTCCCTCCGATGCTCCCTTAAGGAATGAAACCATACAATATTTATGATTTATCTGAATGCATCGTGAATATCCCCCATCACTATATTGCACATAGAAAATGTAGGTTTTGATGTATACATAATTGCCTTGGCAAATTGGTCCCATTTTGTGTGTTTAGCAGGCACTACTGCTTTGGGGTAATTCACAGGTAATTTACAGCAATTCACACTTTCTTCAAAAGAATGCCAGCTCTCAGACAAATTCTCAGTAGCCAAGACTTGTTCCAGCACAATTGTAGCTGTTTTTGCTGACATTCTGTGCACCAAAAGCCTTTTCGCATGATGTTTGATGTCTGATGTGTTGCGTTTTGACCATTCATGTTGGATAACCTCATGTTGGATAACAAGATGCGTGTCTGATGAGAGAGAGCCTAAAGGACTGACACATAATGAAAACATTCTCAATATGTGTGAAAAGCTGCAACAGCAGGGTGTGTATGAATTTGCTAGTCTAAGAGGGTTTGAAATACTCTAGCTGTTCAAATAGCAACATTATCACTGATAACATACAGTTAACTGAGTCTTTCCATCAAGAAAAATATAACAACAGATATAACCACAGTACCTGTAATGTTTTTAAGTTACAGTACCACATTGTCTGCACAAGTCATGAATAATTGATACAGTACAGACCTCTTGTTACTATAGACTGCATGGCTTGGGAGCCAACAGTGTGTTTATTGAAATAATGCAGTCCTGTGGGAAAACATAACGAGATAGAGACTATGCTGATTGCACCATTTACAGCAAGGACTCCTGGTTTCACTACGTTCCTCCATTATCAGTTGCCTTGCTCAACCACGTAACTTTCAGATGTACGGATTCACCTTTACCTGTAAAAAAGGTCAGTGTTTTATGGCTGATTTATAGCAGTAACTAACAGACATGGATTGAAATAGTATTTGTTTCTTGGAGCATTTTTATTGAGCCTGCCTGGAGTGCCAGATGGTCAGGGTTTGGACTTATGGGACTATTCCACTGGTTCCATGCACCAGGCAAGCTGTCACGCACACTATTTGAACTCAGGCCTGGTAATTAATCAACTGATCTGTGGGTCAGGGGACAGGCTGTGCTCAGGATGTGTTCTCATTGATAACAAAATATATGATTTTCACATACAAATGCAGGTTTCTGGGGCCTTATTTATCCATCATGTGTAGGCACAAATCTGTGCATAACCTATGTATGGGATCATTTCCACTCAAAGTGTGAGATTTGTCAATATGAACGTTTGCTTGAGAGTGTGTGTAGATTTTTGCACAGCCATGACCATGCATAAACACAGTGCGAAGTGGTGGAATAAGGGAACTCCTTGTCAAGCGTAGCCTAGTGAATGGGGACAATATATCTTGAAAATGGTTTAGCTACATCCAACTTTGTGATCAGAATTTATTTACACCTGTTGCACCAACCAAAAATAAGACTAGTCGTAGCTAAATCCGGCGTAAGCAATGAGCTGTCATGAGATTTGATGCTTGATGGTTGCTAGGCAGCGCCTGTTACTAGGCAGTTACCCAAGTCCTGGCAGTTCTGAAGTTTGCAGGCATGTCACTTCGTCCATTACTTCGCAAAGCCCACCACTATTCATTCATGTTTTCTTAACCACAACTGGATGGATCAGATCATTACTGTGGGAATGACTATCACTGACTGACAAAGATATTGGAATAAAGTAGGCTAAGGCATTAATCAAATTGTTACTTACTTTAACTCTCAAAATCATCTAACCGTTTAAAATAATTTAAAGCAATAGCCGTGTGTGTGTGATCAACTATAATTTCAGCATCGTTTTGATTGGGACAGCGCTGCTTTGAGACAAGCGTGGGGCCTCGTCTTGATAAATCAATCAATGTGAGATTTCTGTTTTTACTGAATCACCGTTTGGATAATTGGTTACAATTAGGCTGGAAAAATGTTAACTAAATTGAGGTGAATGCTCATGATGATAATCTTTTGTTTAGTTTGCTCATCTATTAGCGCCGATCAGAACATTTTGCTAGCATGTTAGGCTATATAGGCTCGTATAAAAAAGGGGATTATTTTATCGCTAACCTTATCACAGGGACTTTGAAGCACTAACTTACATCATCTGCATGCTGATCTTGGAATAAATTGACGATAGCAAAGATTCCATCTTTGACGACGCCACATAAATGGAACAGGTACTAGCTAGCTTAATAGTTAATATTTGCGCGCTAGCTCTGCATATTCAGCTAGTGTGTGTGCGCGATTGACTGGATTAACCTCACGTCAGTTACGTGCATTGAGTGCCTTTCAGACAGTAGATACGACCTCTCTGTTACCTAGAAAGCTAAGGAACTGGCAGTGGATCAAACCATTGTGAGGCAAAGGGTGGGGGGGGGTCGCAATCTTTTGAAACTTAAAAACGCGCTATTAAGTGTCTATAATCAGCACAATTGCTTTCATTGCGTATTATTAATATTATTTAAATTACATAGTTATGTTTCAGTGATATATTGGGAGGGACAAATCATATTTTTCCCAGGATGGGGGGGTCGTGTCCCCCCCGTCCCCCCCGGGATTTCCGCCCCTGACTAGAACTAACATAGCCCAACAAACCCCGAAACACTCTAAACAAACACCCCCTGCCACGCCCTGATCAAACTACAATAACAAACAACCTCTTTTACTGGTCAGGACGTGACAGGTGGTATCTATTAGTTTTCTCATCTACCACTGATCAGACACATTTAGCATGCAATATGGTAGCATAAAGCTTTGCATCCTCCACTGTCCCTGTCCCCCTACTGGGCTCGAACCAGTGGTTCTCTGATCGCAAACACACATGACGGACGGCCGGCCTGACAAACAGACCAGGGGTGCATTGAGCAGGACACAACGTTTTGAAATATTCAAATTATAAATGTGCTATTTCTTTTTAAAATCTAATTTCACCTTTATTTAACCAGGTAAGCTAGTTGAGAACAAGTTCTCATTTACAACTGCGACCTGGCCAAGATAAAGAAAAGCAGTGCGACACAAACAACAACACAGAGTTACACATGGAATAAACAAGTGTACAGTCAATAACACAATAGAAAAAAAGAAAGTCTATATACAGTGTGTGCAAATGGCGTGAGGAGGTAAGGCAGTAAATAAAAACAATATGGGGATAAGGTAGGTAGATTGGGTGGGCTATTTACAGATGGTCTATGTACAGCTGCAGCGATCGGTTACCTGCTCAGATAGCTGATGTTTAAAGTTAGTGAGGGAAATATAAGTCTCCAGCTTCAGCGATATTTGCAATTCGTTCCAGTCATTGGCAGCAGAGAACTGGAAGGAACGGCGGCCAAAGGAGGTGTTGGCTTTGGGGATGACCAGTGAGATATACCTGCTGGAGCGCGTGCTACGGGTGGGTGTTGTTATCGTGACCAGTGAGCTGAAATAAGGCAGAGATTTACCTAGCATAGACCTATAGATGATCTGGAGCCAGTGGGTCTGGCAACGAATATGTAGCGAGGGCCAGCCGACTAGAGCATACAGGTCACAGTTGTGGGTGGTATAAGAGGCTTTGGTGACAAAATGGATGGCACTGTGATAGACTGCATCCAGTTTGCTGAGTAGAGTATTGGAAGCTATTTTGTAAATGATATCGCCGAAGTCGAGGATCGGTAGGATAGTCAGTTTTACGAGGGTATGTTTGGCGGCGTGAGTGTAGGAGGCTTTGTTGCGAAATAGGAAGTTGATTCTAGATCATTTTGGATTGGAGATGTTTAATATGAGTCTGGAAGGAGAGTTTACACTCTAGCCAGACACCTAGGTATTTGTAGTTGTCCACATATTCTAAGTCAGAACCGTCCAGAGTAGTGATGCTAGTCGGGTGGGCGGGTGCGGGCAGCGAACGGTTGAAAGGCATGCAACCGTATGTAGAATAAACACCCCTTTCTTACGTGTAGAATAATGTATCACATTTCAGGAGAAGACCCAGATGCAGACAGTGTCGAAGTAACAAAAGTTTATTACTAGAACAGGGGGCAGGAATAACGACAGGTCAAGGCAGTGGTCAGTAATCCAGATAAGAGTCCATAAGGTACAGAACGGCAGACAGTCTCGGGGTCAGGGCAGGCAGAGGTCTATAATCCAGGGTGGTGTGACAAGGTACAGAATGACAGGCTCAGGGCAGGCAGAATGGTCAAAACCTGGAAAACTAGAAAACAGGAACTAGAAAACGACAGGAGCAAGGGGAAAACCGCTGGTAGGCTTGACGAACAAAACAAACTGGCAACAAACAAACAGAGAACATAGGTATAAATACACTGGGGATAATGGGGAAGCTGGGCGGCACCTGGAGGGGGTGGAGACAAGCACAAAGACAGGTGAAACAGATCAGGGTTTGACAACGTCGGCTCTATTCGTGTCATTTCTCTCTACAATGTTCGATAACATTTGGCTACCGAACGTGGCCCTCTTTTTCCCCCCAAAATGTAAGCTTCATTACATTACATTTTAGGGTCTGTTTTACGGATACCTGGAGAAAATTGGAATGAAAATGGATGGCCCTCCCTTCAGTAAAATACATTTTTACCCGACCCTCCCTGAAAGCTTGAAAAAAAGCCTCCCTTATACCCCAAATAATAATTAAAACAAAGTGGATAGGAGAGAACATGCCTACCATTTACCCTCACTCCTACGACAGACCAAAGGCTTTTTCAAGCGTTCAGGGAGGGTCGGGTAAAAATATATTTTACTTTATTTTTAAGTTTTAGAAACTGTTCTTCATTTTAGAAGCATTACATGGCAAAGTAGCCAGAAGGTTGTGGGTTTGCAGATCACCACGGACTAGGCTAGGAGTGAAAAGATACCCATTATAATAAAATCACTGCATGAATCTATCATCTTATTTACGGTCTAAGAAAAAAATGCCTTTTATAAATGGATTTTATGTAATTCTACATCATTTTACATGACTGGAGACAAGCAGAATCTTTCTTAAGTGCCTTTGAACGGGGTATGGTAGGTGCCAGACGTAAGGTTTGTGTCAATGCCTGCTGGGTTTTTCACACTCAATAGTTTCCCGTGTGTATCAACAATGGTCCACCACCCAAAGGACATCCAGCCAACTTTACGCAACTGTGATCAGATGATGTATCACGATGACGCTGGAGATGTAGTATGTCAATGTGTGCCCGATGATGCCCCTCATCCCTGATTCTCTGCTGGGCGCGCAATTTCATGTGCGCCTAGTGGGGTCTCAATAAAATGATCCATAGCCTATACTATAAGCTATAGGCTATAGGCTTAGGCTATACGAAGAGCATGCTCAGAGAAGCACAGGGCAATGTTAAAGAAAATGTTAAAACTTTTTGCACTGCTGGGATGGTGTACTTTACCAGTCAAAAGTTCGGACACACCTACTCCCCGAAGGAGGTCCAGATGTTAGCTTGCTACTGCTATAATTGACTTGAATAAAAACAATATGTTTCGTTGCCCACAATGACGCTATCATTTTATTGAGTTATTGACCTCACAATAAGCCATATTTGAGTAATTTACATAACTTACAATATTACGAAGCGACAGCCACGGAGATGGACGGTGCATGGGTGCTAAAAGTAGGCTAATTCGAGAAGGCCTAATTAATTTAAACAGTCTTCATTTTAATTTGACTTTAGGCTACTAACAACAGGAGGGCTTTTTGTTGAAGCCTATTTCTTCCGATTCAAGAAAATAAGAGGCAATTTTGACAGACAAAATGATAGTTTACTATCCATACATTTTGTCAGCCAATTCCTTCAGTCACGATGCACTCCGTAAAATCTCAGTGTCACTGAAGGGCTTGGTGTGTTAAGTTAAAACCAGGCCTTGAATTAAGGGGGTATGTGAGGCTTTTGTGGCTTTTCTTAAAGAAAATGTCTAAATGCATAGGCCTACCCCTAGGACCTGATTATATAAAGCGATCTATAACGATGCTTTAATCCGCAATGCTTTATGCTAGAAACAAGCTGTAAAATGCTAAGGAACGACGTCACTCTGATGCATACGGGATATCTGTGGTTTGTCTCTATGACATTCAGAGGCTGTGCTACAACCTTCTATAGCTGAGGAGACAAAAACATTATTTTGCTTGGGAAGTAATGTGTGATTGATTCTCTCACTATCAATTGACGTTTGAAATTTCAACAGGCTATTAAACATCATACTAACTCAAAATTAGTCAGGAGCAAGCCAGCCAGGTAGCTTAAGAAAGAACAAAAATTAATTATTTAAGCTGCTTTATTATTATTATTTCAAGGCTATAGCCTGCCATTTAAAAAGCAATTGTGATGCATTTGTGACACGCTACAGGCTGGCAGGAGCACTCAGCATTTCAACAACACATCAACAACAGCACTTCAACAACATGCCTATAATTTTTATTTTTTTACTTAACATTCAATTATAATGAAACGAAAAATGCCTTACTAGGCTATACAGTCTACAGTGCCTTTGAATTCACTTTTAGAAACATGACTTTGGCCAGTCTTTGGTTTGAAGATCATGCGGTGAGCTATGCATGCCTAGTTTGTTCATTTAGCTTAGCAGATGCTCTTACATTCCCCTTTCCTAGTCACAGTCAACACAAATCTATTTTGTAACAACAATATCATGGAATAAAAAACATTATTAAAAAAATTACAAGTGCATATAGGCCTACCTGCTGATATGCAGCTGCTGTGTTAAACAGCAGCCAAATTCATTGATGATCAAATACTTCAGTTGTAACTGGTTCTGTTGCGCTCAATTTTTACAGTTGATAGACACCTTTAGTACTGTTCCAAACATAGACTATCGTATTTTTAACAATAGCCTCTATAGAAATCAAAACATCTCCGGTGCTGCAGCATGCGCTCATTCGTTGCCATGCTATGTTGTGGTATTAGATTTGGGTATGTCATTTTAGATGAAAATTGGAAATAAAGGGTACGATCCTTAAATCTTTTGTCTTGCTCATTCACCCTCTGAATGGCACACCTACACAATCCATGTCTCAATTGTCTCAAGGCTTGAAAATTATTCTTTAACCTGTCTCCTCCCCTTCATCTACACTGACAGCCCTGACAAATTGAGACTGAGGGCAAAAGGCTACCTTAAGAGGGTCATAGTTACTCTCGCCGATTTCCCGCGCTTCATTGAATTTCTTCAATTCTGACATGAGGATTACCGGCGAAAAGGGGCTTGTCTCCTTTGAATATCAGCCATTTGACATTCGGTTGAGCCACATGGTCTGAGCAGACCCTTTTCCGGCTTACAGACTGAACGTCAGTCGACCTATTAGTCATTGATGTGCTACGCACTACTTACCTGGAGAAGGGAGCCAAGGGCTGACGCTGCTATCTAGGGTCCTCCAGCTAGGGTGGGCATCAGTTTCCTACTGCTTGATTCCATCTGGCACTCCGAGAAACCTGAGGGCAACATAATAGAGGGATTATTCAGCCGTGAATCAGATGGTAGCGTCCTCGGCCATTGTATGGAACTGTATCACTGTGTTGACTTTGCCGGTGTGAGTGATGCTTGTTCATACATTCCTCCCCAAGTGTGCGTATGTGTGTGGCTGTGTGTTGTGAGCGAGAGTAACTTTCATTACCGTGTCATCCCTTGTTTACTCCCTATCGCCTGCACTGTCGTTAGAGTGCCTTCACATCTTTGTTCTTCCTGGCCTACTCCCTTCGGCCTGCATTATTATCCACTCTAGTCACCATGAGAGTACTTATTTCCCCCAGATTCCCCGGAACATGTAGTAGACAGTATGTTTTTACGCAGAGGCTAGTGGCTAGGCTGGGTTGGGGAGGTTGCCCTCCTTTCCCACACCCGCCCTTCGCGAGAGGCCACAGTTCACAAAAAGGTTTATATGAAAGAGTCCGGGAGACATTAAACCTCCGATTGTATCGGGAAGCAAAGCGGTTGGCTAGGTATCCGGAGCCAAGCAAGGGTCTTGGGCGAGACCCAAGTGCTTAATATTGGAGACCGGCAGTAAGACCTGGATCACCAGCAACCCCCGATCCCCTACAGACGCCGCCGACACACCTTCTCACAGGTGTGCCATGAAGCCGTGCCTAACAGGAAAAGGGGAGATGGAGACAGTCGGGCGCAACCCAGGCGACATGGAGATGCGAGGAAAGGAGCTTGGACGAGAGCCGAAGCCACCCTCCCGGCCCAGAACCCTGCGCCTAGGGAAGGGAGAAGTGGAGGGCACAGGCCCCCTACCCAGTCCTCAGAGAGACATAGATACTCCCGCCATTTAACTGTGTTTCGTTGGTCTGTTTCGCTTGATGGCCTTCCAATCTGCACTTGTTAGATGCCCCTCCAACCGTTTTTACGGTTAAATATATATACAGTTGAAGTCGGAAGTTTACATACACCTTAGCCAAATACATTTAAACTCAGTTTTTCACAATTCCTGACATTTAATCCTAATAAAAATTCCCTGTCTTAGGTCAGTTAGGATCACCATTTTATTTTAAGAATGTGAATTGTCAGAATAATAGTAGAGAGAATTATTTATTTCAGCCGTTATTTCTTTCATCACATTCCCAGTGGGTCAAAAGTTTACATACACTCAATTAGTATTTGGTAGCATTGCCTTTAAATTGTTTAACTTGGGTCAAACATTTTGGGTAGCCTTCCACAAACCCCACAATAAGTTGGGTGAATTTTGGCGCATTCCTCCTGACAGAGCTGGTGTAACTGAGTCAGGTATGTAGGCCTCCTTGCTCGCACACACCTTTTCAGTTCTGTCCATACATTTTCGATAGGATTGAGGTCAGGGCTTTGTGATGACCACTCCAATACCTTGACTTTGTTGTCCTTAAGCCATTTTTCCACAACTTTGGAAGTATGCTTGGGTCATTGTCTATTTGGAAGACCCATTTGCAGCCAAGCTTTAACTTCCTGACTGATGTCTTGAGATGTTGCTTAAATATATATATCCACGTAATCTTCCTTTCCCATGATGCCATCTATTTTGTGAAGCGCACCAGTCCCTCCTGCAGCAAAGCACCCCCACAACATGATGCTGCCACCCCGGTGCTTCACAGTTGGGATGGTGTTCTTCAGCTTGCAAGCATCCCCCTTTTTCCTCCAAACATAATGATGGTCATTATGGCCAAACAGTTCTATTTTTGTTTCATCAGACCAGAGGACATTCCTCCAAAAAGTACAATCTTTGTCCCCATGTACAGTTGCAAACCGTTGTCTGGCTTTTTTATGGCGGTTTTGAGCAGTGGCTTCTTCCTTGCTGAGAAGCCTTATGTCGATATAGGATTTGTTTTACTGTGGATATAGCTACTTTTGTACCTGTGTCCTCCAGCATCTTCACAAGGTCCTTTGCTGTTGTTCTGGGATTGATTTGCAATTTTTGCACCAAAGTATGTTCATCTCTAGGAGACAGAACGCGTCTCCTTCCTGAGTGGTATGTCGGCTGCGTGGTCCCATGGTGTTTATACTTGCATACTATTGTTTGTACAGATGCACGTGGAAACTTCAGGCATTTGGAAATTGCTCCCAAGAATGAACCAGACTTGTGGAGGTCTACAATTTTTTTCTGAGGTCTTGGCTGATTTCTTTTGATTTTCCCATGATGTCAAGCAAAGAGGCACTGAGTTTGAAGGTAGGCCTTGAAATACATCCACAGGTACACCTCCAATTGACTCACATGATGTCAATCAGAAGCTTCTAAAGCCATGACATACTTTTCAGGAATTTTCCAAGCTGTTTAAAAGCACAGTCAACTTAGTGTATGTACAGTGGGGGGAAAAAGTATTTGATTCCCTGCTGATTTTGTACGTTTGCCCACTGACAAAGAAAGGATCAGTCTATAATTTTAATGGTAGGTTTATTTGAACAGTGAGAGACAGAATAACAACAAAAATATCGAGAAAAATGCATGTCAAAAATGGTATAAATTGATTTGCATTTTAACGAGGGAAATAAGTATTTGACCCCCTCTCAATCAGAAAGATTTCTGGCTGCCATGTGTCTTTTATACAGGTAACGAGCTGAGATTAGGAGCACACTCTTAAAGGGAGTGCTCCTAACCGCAGCTTGTTACCTGTAAAAAAGACACCTGTCCACAGAAGCAATCAATCAATCAGATTCCAAACTCCCCACCATGGCCAAGACCAAAGAGCTCTCCAAGGATGTCAGGGACAAGATCGTAGACCTACACAAGGCTGGAATGGGCTACAAGACCATCGCCAAGCAGCTTGGTGAGAAGTTGACAACAGTTGGTGCGATTATTCGCAAATGGAAGAAACACAAAAGAACTGTCAATATCCCTTGGCCTGGGGCTCCATGCAAGATTTCACCTCGTGGAGTTGCAATGATCATGAGAACGGTGAGGAATCAACCCAGAACTACACGGGAGGATCTTGTCAATGATCTCAAGGCAGCTGGGACCATAGTCAACAAGAAAACAATTGGTAACACACTACGCCGTGAAGGACTGAAATCCTGCAGCGCCCGCAAGGTCCCCCTGCTCAAGAATACATATACATGCCCGTCTGAAGTTTGCCAATGAACATCTGAATGATTCAGAGGACAACTGGGTGAAAGTGTTGTGGTCAGATGAGACCAAAATGGAGCTCTTTGGCATCAACTCAACTCGCCGTGTTTGGAGGAGGAGGAATGCTGCCTATGACCCCAAGAACACCATCCCCACTGTCAAACATGGAGGTGGAAACATTATGCTTTGGGGGTGTTTTTCTGCTAAGGGGCCATGACAACGTCACTGCATCAAAGGGACGATGGAATGGGCCATGTACCATCAAATCTTGGGTGAGAACCTCCTTCCCTCAGCCAGGGCATTGAAAATGGGTCGTGGATGGGTTTTCCAGCATGACAATGACCCAAAACACACGGCCAAGGCAACAAAGGAGTGGCTCAAGAAGAAGCACATTTAGGTCCTGGAGTGGCCTAGCCAGTCTCCAGACCTTAATCCCATAGAAAATCTGTGGAGGGAGCTGAAGGTTCGAGTTGCCAAACGTCAGCCTCGAAACCTTAATGACTTGGCGAAGATCTGCAAAGAGGAGTGGGACAAAATCCCTCCTGAGATGTGTGCAAACCTGGTGGCCAACTACAAGAAACCTCTGACCTCTGTGATTGCCAACAAGGGTTTTGCCACCAAGTACTAAGTCATGTTTTGCAGAGGGGTCAAATACTTATTTCCCTCATTACAATGCTAATCATTTTATAAATTTTTTGACATAAGTTTTTCTGGATTTTTTGTTGTTGTTATTCTGTCTCTCACTGTTCAAATAAACCTACTATTAAAATTATAGACTGATCATTTAT